>NW_026555337.1:4961941-5413819 GCF_029017545.1 Prosopis cineraria
AAGAGTAAAAATCATTTTGAAGAAGCTGAAGTTTTCAGATTATGCCAACACATCATTATCAGCTTTTAATCGATTAATCACAAATCCGGTGTTTGGCTAATTTTCTTTTCACGATTGATTATGAGCCAAAAAATGGAATTCCCAGCCTTATTCAAACAGGCACTTACAAGTTGAGAACGCGTTAAAAATATAGCTTTTTTCTCCCAAAAAATACCTTAATAGTTGACGATGATCTTAAAATTGACTATTGTTTCATTTATTAACGAGAGCATAGAAAGAAGATTGTATAAATCAACAAAGGATGCTCTCAAAATGATCACGCCCCGAAAAAAAAAAAAACAAAGAAAAGAAACAACATAATGGAAGGAGTTTCTTGTCGTGACTGTTTAACGAGATAAGTTTTGGATATCTCACCTCAGACTATAATCTTTAAAAGAATTTTTTGTCTCGGGGAACAAAAATGCCTCTTTTCATTTGTTTCGCCATCTTCCAATTAATCTCCATTTCTCGTGAAGTCATCGTGGGATTCAATTAGGAAAAACATAATTTTATATTTTTGTATTTTGCTCAAGTTTTGATGTAGACTTATTTATGTGAAGGGGTTTAAACATCAAAAAATAAAAATATAAAGATTTAAAATATTAAAAAAATGTAAAAACTTATAATAAATGTGAGTAAAGTAAAAGAATTTAAAATTATATTTTTATTCAACTATTATTGTGATCTAATTATTGCATTGCCGTTGATGAAAGCCAAAAAAATAGAATGGAAACGTCACAGTTATTTACAGATAAAATGTAAGCCACCATTTTTTTGCTATAAAAAGTTATATTATTGATTGAATTAAGGCATACAAAACATCAAAGAGCTTATAGATCAAATACCAAACTGATGGACCCAAAAAAAAAAAAAAAAAAAAACGCAAAAAGATAGCAAGGCTTGAGTGTTTGAGGACAATTATCTCCATGCTCCCCATTGTCGTACTACAATGCCACTTTCCAACGCAAGACAAACGGTGGTGGTCGTATCATGTATGACACGCTGTATCAAAGACCAGCCCCGTATAAGTCAAAGATCATTTTCTAATCATAACTATTGACAAAGACAAATGGGGATTTGGAGTAAACCAAAAAAAACAAAAAAATGCAAGGACTAATATTAAAGTTACATGGATTAACAATTATATTTCAACAATTTCCACCAAAAAAAAACATTACCCTATTTTAAATTCTGAAACATTTATAAAATATTAATGTTTCAAAATATAAAAGACTTGAGAAGATCAATGCTTCACTAAATATGGTTATTTTAATGTTATTCTTTTTTTAATAAGAATAATATTACTCCTTTCTTTTTTTTTATTTAATTTCCGTCGCTCTCTTTCTCTTCAACATTCCTGTGATGTTATTTACAGTGTAGAGAAAAAATACTTATTTTAATTTTATTTATAAGGTAACTTAATGACTAGTATATTTATCCTTATTATCTTGTCCCTATTAAATGTGCAAAAATTTATTAAATGTTAAAATATTTTATTTAAAGTAAGTATATTTAATAAAAATAAAGTTAAAATTTTCAGGAAAAAAAAAAATTTAAAACTTGTTGAATTTTTAAATAAAATTAACAAGAATTAAAATTTTTCTTACTTCCAATAAAATGTTAAGAGTAATTTATAAATAAGACAAGGTATAATACATTAAATGAAGAGTAATTTTGACAGATTATATTTTTATTGTTTTAAAAATAAAATTATTAAGTATATTTAATAAATTTACTATTATATAAAATTTTATTTAAAGTATTTCATAAAATATATGAAGTATTTTTTTTAAATTTTTAGCATTCATATTAATGAAAATGGAATTATCATTGATTGCCGTGTCCTGCGATGCCATTTCCCCCATTAATTACGTAACGGCATTGCCTAAAAGGAGCATAATCTTGTTGGAGACCTTAAAAATTAAAACAGAAGTTTTTTTTTTTTAATAATCTTTGAGTCCTTCAATTTTTAACTCACTTATAACTCAGTCCTTCAATTATGACTCGCTGGGACTCAATCTCTCAACTATAACTCACTGCAACTCAGCAACTCAGTCCCTCAACTTTTGATTTACTTATAACTCGGTTGTCATTTTTAAATTTTTTTATCAAATAAGAGAGATAAAAAAATATTCATATATTATTTTAAAATATCCTCTTCTTATTCATTAATGTAAGATATAAGCTAACATAAAAAAGTTAACAAAGGTTAAGAGACTAATTTGTAAGTAATTTAAAAATTAAGAAATTAATTTATAAGTGAGTTATAATTGAGGAATTGAGTTACAAATGATTTAACAATTAAAAAAAAATTAAATGATTGATTTATTTTTTTAATATCTGATATCGGAGATGGTTTCACGCCATCTTTCTTAAATTCTGCTTCCTGCGGGGGTGCGATGCTACCCCTACATCGAACATAGAGGAGCTATTATTAAATTTGAAATGGAAAAAATGGATCGATCTGCTTAAACAAGCAAAGATGGCTAAATTTACTATCCCAGATCCTAATTTTTCAGTGTGTGTGTGTGTGTGTGTAATATTTATTTGAGTAGGCAAAAGTCAAAACATGTGCAGGCTGACCATCACACAGTACATATCGAGTGTATTAAAGCAATAGCAGGGAGAGCAATTAATTTCCTCCCACCAGAGAATTTGGCTCAAAAGCGAATTCTTTTCAAAACTTCCAGTCAATTTCTTATCCGAAAATTCACTTGTCAGTCTTGTGATTTTGTCACGACCCAGTAAGCAGATATTTTTCAGTGAGCGTCTGCTGGGAGATATTAATAAAAAAGTATTCTCTCCCTCCCACAATCTAAAATATATTTTTAAAATTTTATTTAATTTAAAAGTATATAATATTAAAAAGTTTTTATAATTATTATTTTAATTATATTTTTATTTATTTATTACTTTTTTTAAAAAATATCTTTTTCAAATCACTTAAAAGTTTTACTTGATTCAAAATATAGTAAATTAAATAATTTTTATAATTATTTTTAATTATATCTTACTTTATTTATTTATTTTTAAATAATGTAATAAAATTTTAACTATTATTACTAAAGCACTTATGCATAATCTTTAATGAGGATAAAATTAAAAAGATGTAAATTTTTTTTAAAAAATTAAGGCTTCAAGTGATATTTTTTTGATAACCATAAATTAGTTATTAATAACTTATATTTTGATTAGAAGAAAGTACAATATTAAGAAACTTATTATAATTGAACAAATTTATATAAATTTTTTAAGAGATTAATATTTTTACAGTTTTTTTAAAATCATAAATTAATTATTAATACTCCATATTATAATCTAGAGAGAGTAGATATCTGCCTAAACTATAGGGAGGATTATAGTTAAGTCTTAAAATATTAAATTAATAATAGTTAAGTTTTCAATAAAAATTTTTACAAAGTAAATTTAAATATTAATTCAAATAGTTACAAAAATATAAATTTTTATTATAATTTAAGAGTTATATTTAATACTTAAATACTTATTTATAATTAAAATTTTTAGATTTATAATTATCTAGATCAATATTTTTAACTAATTAAAAAATTATCAAACATTCAATTATTCTTAATTTAATATTTTGGGATCTAGCTGTTATTTTACTTAAACTATATTTTCATGAAAAAAAAAAAACAGATAATGCTAAATGCTTGGGAGCTGGGAAGGGAAGGCAGCGATGACACCCACATGTTCCTTCCCCACTTAAAGCCGGACCAACTTGCACTGAGTAAACTAATTGTAAAAGCCTAACAGCTACATTCAACTCATTAACATATTAATTTAAATGTTATCGAGTTAAATTGTAGCCAAAGACTAAATTGGTCATAAAAAATATTATTAAATCAGTTAAGATATTAATTTGACTTGTATTCACTCTTCCGTGCACGAGGAGAAATAAGAAATAAAATATTTCAACTAAAGATTATTAATTCATGCTAATAAAATTGTTCATTTATGGGAAATTTAAAGTTCTAATTATATCAGAGGAAAAAGCAAATTTACTTCAAGTAAGCAAAATCACCATCTAAATGCATGGTTCAAGAGAGGAATGGATTGCTACTAATAAGCATAATCTAAAAAAACATGCCAACAAATGAAAACTCATTTTAAAGAATTTTAAATTGACTCCGCATTTATAAGCATATTAAATAATACAACTTATTTATCTATTTCATCGATTATCAGTACAAGGGATCCATCACTTGAAAATTATAAAATATCTCTTGATAAATAATATTGATAGTTGTCGATCTTGTATTAGCCCCACCCTTATGCAATGGAATTTCCAAATTTTCCATAGCCTTCACTCTTAAAAGTGTAACATGGAAGGATCTACGTGTAAACACTGGCTTTGAAAGGTGAATTGATTTCCATACAATGCAACCAACCAACGTAAGGCTCCCTCTCCTCAGCCTCATTTCTATTTCTGTCACTAAACAGTCCATTCTCTGTTCACAACAGATATCGTTTTCGCCCCAACATATTCTCCAATTTAACGTCTATTCTCGAATTCTTGAATTTTTCTATCCAAAAAATGGGTATACGCTTTCACTGAAAAACTTTGTTAAATTGGCGGGCTGCTAAGGAGCGATATGATTCTTTTCTTCAGCTTTCGAAGCTCTAACTTCGCTTTCTGGCTCATCCTCTGAGTTGTTCAGGCCTCCAATCACATGCATATGGGAGGGTTCAAAACCATTCCAACCTTTTTTCTCAGCGTTTGGTTCTAAGGTAATCTTCGATACTTTCCTCCTCTTAACTTCTACTTTAGGTCTCTCTGGCTTTCTCCTTTGCATTATTAAATGATTAAATTAGCCATGTGGGTCTTCCCCAACTTATTTATACAACTCAAAGTTACTTCCTTAGAAATTCTGAGCTTGATTCGCTTGGCTCATAGAGTAATGAGAATATTGACAGCAAAAGTATGAATATCTCCGTACCATAGATTTTTAGCCTGAGTAATGGGCATCGCTTTTCTAACCCGAAATTCCAAATTTCTCACAATGGATTGTTCTTGTTTACTGCCGAATCTAGTTCATGGGGGTATGTTTTCCGCCTAAATATGTTATTTCGAATCCTGGGACTCTTTGGTTTTTAGTTGATACAGAACAGGGTATTATTGTGCTGTATTTCTCTTCTTCCTGCTAGGATTTGTTCTTTTCGTGTTCATCTCTCTGCTCCTGAAGTTGTTCGCACTTGCCAGGTGCTTTGTTCTCGGAGGATTTTCGAGTTTTTTCCCCAAAGCGGAGGCCCTTTTGATTGCAAGTTTAGGCCTAATAATTATGGTGAGGTTACTATTCCTCCTGTTCTTCTGTCTCTGGATTTCCACACAAGTGGGGGCTAGAACCGGAAGTATCATTACAAATAAGACTAAAGTACCTTCGAGGCCAAGTGTTGTGAAAATCGGAGCACTGCTTACTTTCCATTCGGTCATTGGAAAATCAGCAAAACCTGCAATTTTAGCTGCCATCGATGATGTTAATAATGATACAAGCATTCTTCCTGGTACTAAAATGGAAGTTATTTTACATGATACAAACTGCAGCGGGTTTCTCGGCACAGTGGAAGGTATTAGCCATAACTCGGACTTTGTAGCAAGATGCTGCTTTTCTTCGTTCAAATTGAAGTCTGATTATATATACATAATATAGTGTAATTATAATTACCGGAAGAACAATTATGGAGGAAATTAAGTTTTCTAAGAAATTCGAGTGTGCACTACTTGTCGAAGATAAGATTATTTTTTTTCTTTTGGTAGAAAGTATAAGTTTGTTGTTATTTCCCGCTAGTCACCTTCTCAGTTATTTTCTCAATATAATTATAATTTGAGTTTTGGATATAATCTTCCTGTCATTTTGGACCTCTCTTCAATCGGATATGTTTCAGTCTGCAAATATATTCAGGTGTATGTTTGCATGTGAAACGTGGGATAGTGCTTATTTCATTTCTGCATAACTTTGTCGAGTTTGAAATAAAGCAGAGTATTCATAAAACATTAAATCTCACCCTGTTTGTGTTGTTATTTTAGTGGACGAAGAATAGGGAATCATTTAGTGAACAATAACCTGAATTTTGGTTCGATTTGAAATCATTGCTGACATTTTAGACGGTCTTTGATTGCTAACGTGCTTTGTGGGACGGAATCTGAGGGATGAATGTTGTAGTTGTCTTGTCTTATTATCTCCTTTGGGTATGTGTATGGAAAGAGATGTAAATGAGCTTGATAGCGTTTCCTGATCATGTAGCTCTGGGGTTGATGGAGAATGACGTGGTTGCTGCTGTTGGTCCACAGTCATCTGGAATAGCTCATGTCATCTCCCATGTTGTTAATGAACTCCATGTGCCTCTCCTGTCATTTGGGGCTACAGACCCTACTCTTGCTTCTCTGCAGTACCCATATTTTGTCCGCACTACGCAGAATGACTATTTTCAGATGAACGCAATTGCAGACTTGATTGACTACTTTGGTTGGAAGGAGGTGATTGCTATCTTTGTGGATGATGATAATGGAAGAAATGGAATTTCTGCACTTGGTGATGCCCTTGCAAAGAAGCGTGCCAAGATCTCTTATAAGGCTGCCTTTACTGCTGGAGCCTCTACAAGTAATATCAGTGACTTGTTAAATGGGGTAAACTTAATGGAATCACGGGTCTATGTTGTCCACGTTAACCCTGATACTGGTTTGTCCATTTTTTCTATTGCGAAGAAAATTGGTATGATGGGCAATGGTTATGTTTGGATTGCAACAGATTGGCTTCCTTCGGTTCTAGATGCATCAGAAGCAGCTGATCCTGACACAATGAATGTCTTACAAGGGGTTATTGCTTTACGCCATCATACTCCTGACACTGATCTCAAGAAGAGGTTTATCTCTAGGCTTAAAAACAGTAAATACAAGGAGGACGCTACGAGCTTTAATTCCTATGCACTATATGCATATGATTCAGTTTGGTTAGCAGCACGAGCTTTTGATGCACTTCTCAATGAGGGAGGAAATGTATCTTTTAGTAATGACCCCAGATTGCATGGCACAAATGGAAGCACGTTGCATTTATCATCACTTCGTACTTTTGATGGTGGCCCACAGTTTCTCCAGAAAGTCCTGGCAATGAATTTCACCGGTCTGAGTGGTCAGATTCAGTTTGACGAGGACAAGAATTTAATTCATCCAGCATATGATATTCTAAACATTGGTGGATCTAGCCGTAGAATAGGTTATTGGTCTAATTACTCAGGTCTATCAGTTTTAGCACCTGAAATTTTATATACAAAACCACCTAACATTTCATCTAGCAATCAACATCTCTACGGTGTGATATGGCCGGGGGAGACTACAACAAGACCCCGTGGATGGGTGTTTCCCAACAATGGGAAGCCACTGCGAATAGCAGTACCAAACCGAATAAGCTATCTGGAGTTTGTTGCCAAAAACAAGAACCCTCCAGGAGTAAGAGGTTATTGCATTGATGTTTTTGAAGCAGCCTTAAACCTGCTTCCATATCCTGTCCCACGACAATATATATTATATGGAGATGGTCATAGAAATCCCAACTACGATGCACTTACGAATGAGGTTGCACAAAATGTGAGTTTATAAATCTTATGGGGGACACTTGAATGCAGTTTTTATTTCTTTGCATATGGTTTTTCCATATAGTCATGATAAGCGTATGATTTCTAAATACAAATGTATGACTTCAATAGTTCAGCATCATTATGATTGGCCCTTTTAAAGATTTTTTTTATACATGTAATATTTTTATTGGAGAACATAATACCCAAGAGATACAAGGAACTATATTTAAGTCTAGTCCAAATTTAAGTTTTGATTTTAATTTACCAATTTTCTTTCCTACAAAAGGAATGATAATATTTGGTCTAACAAGGTTTGGAAATTGACTGGCATGAATTTACTAACTGCTTGGTTCAAATTCTAAAGTTGATGTTTATCTTTTATTTTTCAGAATTTTGATGCAGCTGTTGGAGATGTTACAATTGTCACAAACAGGACAAGGATTGTGGATTTTACTCAGCCTTTCGTGGAATCAGGGTTGGTTGTAGTTGTTGCTGTTAAGGAGGAGAAGTCAAGCCCTTGGTCATTTCTCAAACCATTCACTGCTCAAATGTGGTGTGTCACCGGTGCCTTCTTTCTCTTTGTGGGAGCTGTGGTATGGATTCTTGAGCACCGGCTCAATCATGAGTTCCGTGGTTCTCCAAGGAAACAACTTATGACCATTTTTTGGTTAGTATGTCCAATCTATTATTAGCCTTATTATCTTGAGTCTATTAGAGGACGGTAGAGGTCTCTTGTGGACCTGGCTATTCCTAGTGAGTCAATGACATTGCTTATCCTGATATTTCATGTCATAGCATATTATTTTCTTCTTGTGTTGGATTGCTAGTCGTAATTGAGGTAAATTAATGACATATCCTTGTAGTACTTGAGAGTAATGTAGTGTTTCAAATGTTTGAGCTATATGGCTTATTTTAACATAATAAGTTTCCGTTTTGCAGGTTTAGCTTCTCCACGATGTTTTTCTCACATAGTATGTATTTTTTTACCTTTAGTTTTAATGTGTCGGGTACTTGGTAAAAGCTCTGATATCTTTGCTGTATTGGCCTGATGCAGGAGAAAACACTGTGAGCACTTTGGGGAGGTTGGTGTTACTGATATGGCTTTTTGTGGTATTAATCATCAATTCAAGCTACACTGCGAGCTTGACATCGATCCTCACAGTGCAGCAACTATCATCTCAAATTGAAGGAATTGACAGCTTGATTTCAAGCACTCAACCTATTGGAATTCAAGATGGGTCATTTGCACGGAAGTGCCTGATAGATGATCTGAATATAGCTGAATCTAGGATTGTGACGTTGAAAAACCAGCAGGATTATATTGATGCGCTTCAGCGTGGACCCAAGGGTGGAGGGGTGGTGGCAGTTGTTGACGAGCTTCCTTATATTGAGATATTGATGTCCAAAACTAATTGTAAATTCAGAACTGTAGGTCAGGAGTTCACTAAAAGTGGATGGGGATTTGTAAGTATCTTCATCTGCATATTTATGGTTAAGATTCCTGAAAATTTTAACCATCAGCATTGTTTGGTGTTTAAAATTTATGTTGGTTCTTGTGCTTTAAATGCGCTTAATTGTTGGAACTTCTTTAAGGGGGGAAAGCACCCAAAAGAATGGTGACTTGCGTTTTCTGGTATAACTGAATGAAAGGTTGTGTACTTGATAAATATTTGAAGAATAATTGGCCCCATAAAAACCTTTGAAAGAATCTTAGGAAACATTCTGAACAAGTCTGGATATTGTTTTTCATGTTTTGTCTATGATGACAGGCGTTCCAGAGGGACTCTCCCCTTTCTGTGGACTTGTCAACTGCCATTCTTCAGCTCTCAGAGAATGGCGATTTGCAGAAGATCCACGACAAATGGCTCTCAAAATTTACATGCGCTGCACAAGTCAATGATATTGATTCAAACAAGCTCTCTCTCAGTAGCTTCTGGGGCCTCTTCCTCATATGCGGGACTGCATGTTGCCTTGCTCTGGTCATATTCTGTATCAGGGTGTTCTGTCAATACATGAAATTTATCCCTGATGATGAGGAGGCTGAAGAGAATATTGAGCCAGTCAGAGCTAGAAGGACAAGTAGATCCACTAGCTTCAAGAACATATTTGGTTTTGTAGACAAAAGAGAAGCCGAAATAAAGGAGATATTGAAGCACAAGAATAAGAAACGGCGTCGCAGCCAGAGCGTAGACATGCACTCCAATTATTCAAACAGCTAAGTTACTGTGTGTAGTTTTTGTTGGCCGGTTCCTTACGTGTATTTTTTTCCCCTTAATTCAGCATGAAACTGTGCTGTGAGAATGTCATCGACACTGTAGATTGTCAAGCACTATACGATTTGCTTGTAGAAGCTTGAACTAAAATGTTTTAGGTCTGATCTTGGTTTTAAATAACGGCCTTGGGTGCGGCTGGTCGAGAGTTTTGATCTTAGAAAGAGTGAAAGACATCTTGATTTACCTTGACTGTGAAATCATTTACTAAAAGCATAATACGGAAAATGCTGGGGAGGAGAGTGACTTGTTAGATATTTTCATGGGGAACACGTGTTGATATTGTGTTCTTCTATTCTAAAACGCAAGCTACTATTCCTCGTGTTTTATACATAGGAGAAGAAAAAATTTAATTTTATTTATAAAACACTCGTTAATTTTTAATATGTTTTTTTATATTTTTATTTGTATTAAATGCTTCGAATAAAGATAACAATAATAAAATTTAAAAATATTTGTTAAGAATAAAGATAAAAATTTGTTAAATTTTTAGGTAAAATTAATAAAATTTAATTTTTTTTATTTTAATAAAATATATTAAAAGTAATTTATAAATAAAATTAAAAACTATATTTAATTTAGAAAAGAAAGCAAGAGTGGGGGCGGTGACTCTTCATTGTCGTTTGCGGCGGGACATTAGGAAAAAAAGATTGAGTGGGGTGGCAAGACATTATTGACCAGAGAACGACGCGGGAGAAGAATCTCTCTCTTACTGTCCTTTCCACTCACCACTCATATTATTTCATTAAATAATTTTTTAATTGTAAAATTAGTAAATGGTTAAGATTGAAAAAGTGGGGAGACCGATCTCTCGATATTCCCATGAAATCGTGCCACCTAGCAGGGTAGTTGAATCTGGGGCAGTCAATTTGTATGCTTTCATCTGAGTCTTCATGGTGTGACCTTTCATTCAATATTTTGTCTATCGCATGGTGAATCTACTCTCAACTAGTATTTTTTATTAAAATATGCACCGCATTATTAGTAAAAATAAATATTATTATATTTTTTCAAACTATTTAAATCAAAATCTTATTGTTGTGTTATAAATTAAAATTACTATGAATTTAGTCATTCAACATTTTATCTTTATTTATTGTTTATAAATAAAAAATAGAAAAAATGATAATAAAATTTCTTTAAATTATATAAATAATAATTTAATTTTTTAAAATGTCATAATTTCACTAAATTCTTTAAAATTTTTTAACATTAATGAATTTATATAAATGATCAAATTGCTCTTATTAAAAATAAAATAATCACAAATTTTGTTTAAATAATCATATCTTTGTTTCTTATATTCATAATAATATAACAGCAAATTACAAATTCGCATGTTAAATTTTGATATTATTATAAGTGTTGAAAATAACAGGTAATTATCACAAATTTTGTTTTAATAATCACAACTTTACATTTTGTATTCGCAATAATGCAATAACAAATTATAATTTTACATGTCAAATTTTAAATATTACTACAAGTATTGAAAATAACAAGTACTAACAAGGAGTTTTATTTAAATAATCACAATTTTACTTCTTCTCTTCTCAACAATACAATAGTAAATCACAAGTTCGTATGTTAAATTCCTGATATTTACAAGTGTTGAAAACAACAAATAATTATCATAAGTTTTATTTAAATAATCACAACGTTACTTCTTATATTCGTAACAATGCAATAGTAAATCATAACTTTGTATTTTGAATTTATGATATTGTTACAAGTGTTGGAAATAATAAGTAATAACCATAAGTTTTGTTTAAATAATTACAATTTTATTTCTTACATTCACAATAATGCAATAGTAATTTACAACTTTACATGTCAAATTCTTGATATTTATACAAATATTGAAAATAACAAGTAATAATTACAAATTGTTTAAATAATCATAATTTTAATTCTTATATTCGTAATAATACAACTGTAAATTACAACTTTACATGTCAAATTCCTAATATTATTATAAAAATAATTTAATTATTTAAATAAATTTATTAATGATAGAAAAATTTTTAAGGACTTCAATGATTTCAAAATTCTTGAAAAGCATTGAAGTTGATTTTATTCACCCAGACAAGTTTTAAATGTTTTAATATTCTCTACTCAAACAGTTTTTACTCAACGAAAAAATATTTTCCATTTTTAATAGTTTTTGTTTATAAATAATACAATAAAAATAAAAAATATTTAATAATTAAATTCATAGCAATTTTAATTTAAAACACGAGAATAAAATTTTAACTTAAATGGTTCTAAAAATTATAATAACATTTATTTTACTAATAATGTTGTGTTTTTTTTTCAATAAAAAGTTCCAAAACCGGTTGAGAGTAAATTAACTAGACAAATAACAAAATATTGAATGTCAAGTGATACTGTGGAACCTCAGATATAAACCCAGGAAAATGAAAGAGGTGGGGGGGGGGGGGGGGAGAAGAGAAGAGAGACAATCCTTCGCTTTCAACTCCACTCAACGACCAAAAGGCTTTTCAGGGAATTGCATTAAGCACGAATTACATTAAGCACCGCCTGCTCATTTACTACTTGCCCTTCATTTTAGCGTTATTTGATTTATGCCGTTCATTTAATTTAATTTTTTTTAATATTATATTTATTAATTTAAAAAATATAAGAAATTTAAAATTTTAATATATTTTTTTATTATCAATTTGGTCAGTATAGATTTAATCTAACAGTTTAATTTAATATTAAAAAAATTTATAATTTTATAACTTGATTATACAGATAAACTTTATATAATTCATGTATAATTTAAATGACATTACTTAATATTAAAAAAATTATAAAATTTATAAATTAATTATTTAAATGTATTTTAAATAGTTCAAATTTAATATTTATAAAAAATATAAAAAATTAATTTAAATAGACAGCAGGTATCAAATGAGATTGAAATGAAAGGTCAAAATTGCTGCTGGGCTCGATGAACATACGGTGCTATGATGAGCATCGACTGCGGATGCGCTTTTCAGACTCTCCTGTGAGCATTCACAAAAGAAAAAATTATTTATTTATTCACTCATGATTTTCTATCTGTTTTTACTGGAAACAAGATTGGGCATTGTTTTTCATATGGAGGCTTATTTATTGACAAGAAAACTTTTAAACGGAAAAGAGATATCAAATATGTTTGTAGAGGTGTGAAACATGAAGCAGAGCACAAAAATCCTACATTTGGAGCCTTGTCGAATTTTCCGGTCAATCGTTTCCCGTTAAGACAGTGAATTTGAAGCCAAAAACTAAAAAAGGTCGTTGTAACTGAAATCATTTAAATTTTCAAATTAATAAATTGTAATTGATATCACCGAGAGAAATCAGAGAATGGGATCCTGAAATTCCCAAACTACCCCGCATTTCCAGCATATCAGAGCGTCCCGAGCTCGGCTTTGCTTTTCCTATGGCCGAAAACAGGCTTGAAGAAAAGCTTTTTCCTCACCTGAACTTGAGGCCATCCTCTGAAACCCAAAGCCATGGCTAAGGTTTGCCGGATAATGTCTCATTTCACCCTCAGTAATCGGATCGAACACCGCATTTCCGGTCTCCGGCGACGCATCCTCCGCCTTCTCCACCACTTCTTGCTCTGTTCCGGAGGGAAGCCCTCCAAGTACCTCATGCTACCACATTTCGCCGAGCATTCTCCTCCGTCTCTTCCGCCTTCCTCCGCCGGAGAGGCTACTCACGTCAAATCGGGGCAGGGCTCGCTGCCTGAGTTTCACACCCCCGAATCGGATTCCGATTTGGTTGCTCTCAAGCTCAGCCTCCTCGGGGACTGCCAAATTGGAAAGACCAGTTTTCTGGTTAGTCTCTACCTTTTCTCTTTTTAACAAACGAAACTTAAGAACAAGAAAACTCGCAACAATATTAGTCAGAACCTTTTGCGTGGAACCACTAATTCATAGTTTTGTTCTTTTGTAATGAATTGCTATTTTGTTGTTGTTTGAAGGTGAAATATATAGGGAATGAACATGATCAGAGAAGCCAAGAGAAGAAGGGATTAAATCAGATGGATAAAACTTTAGTCGTGGAAGGGGCACGTATATCGTATTGTATCTGGGAAGTAGAAGGTAAAGAAAAGCTAGTGCCCATAACATTGTGGCTGTTAATTTTGGCATAACTTGTGAGAAAACCCCAAAAAAAATCACTGAAATGTAATTTTTGATTGATAATCAAGGAGGTGGTGGAAAGTCACAGCATCAGATTCCATTGGCTTGCAAGGACTCCGTGGCAATCTTGTACATGTTTGATCTAACAAGCCGATGTACTTTAAACAGGTAGCTAGCTTGTTTAAAGTTTTGATTAACTGATGATTATTAATCATGTTTCGTCTGGCTAAAATTGTTTCAGTGTTTTTTTGTTTCCAGCATTCCGAAACTCTTGTAATTTTCTGGTTTTCCTAACTCCTTGGTGTGGGTGTTTGAAACAGTGTGATCGGGTGGTACAAAGAAGCCAGGAAATGGAATCAGGTAAAATATATGAGACATGAAGTGCAAAATTCAGTTGCAAGTATGATTGAAGGAGTCTTACTTATTTTAATAATGTGTATTTGCTCTTGAAGACAGCAATTCCAGTGATGATAGGAACCAAGTTTGATGATTTCATTCAACTTCCCATAGATTTGCAGTGGACCATCGCCAATGAGGTAAGTACTTCATTTATTTTTCGGCATTACAACGACAAAATAGTTTCCAATAATTTTTTTTTAAAGAATAATTTGGCCACGGACATGAAGAGAGAACAAATTTATATATGTTTCTACAACCTAGAGGGCAATCATTAATGATAACTTCCAGTATTTTGATTATCTTTCAAACTTCTTAAAAAAGTTTCTATATTTTTATATTTTTCTTTTGATAAAAAATATAATTTAATTATATATAAAAATTATAATTTAAGGATTTCTTATAGAAAAATTATGATATAACTAAATGTTTTTAATATCAACAAACAACGGAAATCTTAGTCAGGTTTCGTTCTATAAAGTCTTTATAGAAATTAAAAATATTTTTTGGCCTGTAAAAATTAAATTCGAGTTATAACAACTCCATTTTATAACTATAATAAATAAGCCACTTCCTTATATAACCGATCGATCTTCCAATAAAGAGAAGAAACGTAACTAAAGATTCCTTCTTGAAAACCCACGTTAGAAACCTAGAGAATCACCCGTGCTATTGGAGGTCTTAAGAATCTAGATCTTCTCAATTCATGAGAGAGAGAATTGAACGAAGAAAAGAATCTGGTTGAGTTGTATCACACATGGTGTGCATGTGGAGTAGGGAAAAAAGATGAAGATTGAGATAAACAGTATCCAATTTGATTGCTTAGTATCGCTTTCTTAAAGGTCATGCTTCGAAAACACGCTTCTCTGGTTTTAATGCTGCATTTGTAAGTCAATGGAAGTGGTAGGCTTCTGGACAATAAATATTGGACGAGGACAAACTTTACAGAATCTCCAGAGTCCAAAGCAAGAATTGATGTATTTCAGAGTATAATGACGATGCATTTTTAATTGTGCCGCAGGCAAGAAGATACGCAAAGGCCATGAATGCAACACTGTTCTTTTCCAGTGCGACCTACAACATCAACGTGAACAAGATCTTCAAGTTCATCACAGCCAAACTGTTCGACCTGCCATGGACACTGGAACGGAATCTCACTGTTGGTGAGCCCATTATAGATTTCTAGTCTGTACATACAAATGTGGTTCAATCTGTTTGTATTTTCTGCTCAAGTCGTCAAAGCCAACCGGCCACGAGAAGCCGAAGCATCTCCCTCGCGGCATTCGAGTTGTTTAGTTTTGCATGAGATAAACCAGAAATAAGGCAAGTCTCCCTCCCTCCTCCACACCCCTATGCACGGGGATGATATTTGCACTATCATCACTTTTGTCAATTACACACGAGTTTTACAGTTGAGGTGGGGAATCAAATGAATCCTAACCAACTCACTAGTAGTAGTCGCTCTCACTAGGTGCCTCATACTGATTTCTACTGACCCCACCTCGCAAAATCTTATATAACCAAGAAACAATTGCAAATTCAGAATCTAGACTAACCAAACAAGAAGCATGGCATAGCATGTCTGTTTTCGAATTTCATTGGTCTCATCAAGTTTCCGAAAGTTTATCTTCATGTTAGCAGAAGTTGACATTTACGGACCACAAGAAAGCAACAAATTGCAAATTCTGATTCTGAATGCACCCGTCTTTGCGGAATCCTTACTGCAATTAGGTGTATGGCTATGCAGATTCCTCACTGCAATAGCCGAAAGTCACAAGCAGTGCAAACTTTTAAAAATACCCGACGATGTGGAGAGAAAATTTATATGGGCACGGGGCACGGCCTAGCCATGGATTTATAAATATTGTGCTGTATGTCGAAACTAAAAGCAGAGGACAATTTCAGTGTGAAGGCAAGTAATTATTCTGATATCAGATCACCTGATGTTTACTGTTGTTGAGTTGTTGGTTAAGTAACTAGCAAGAAACTCGTGCGCTGTAAGGGTTTTCAATTTTAAATTTTGTTAAATTGTAAAACCAAAAGGATACTTAGTTCCATGCTATGGTATAATCCAGTGGAGTGCAAAGAACACAATTGAAACATGTTATTGGGATGCAAAAACAGTGTTTCATTAAAAGATCGATATTAAAAAAATTGAAATTATGTTAGAAGAGGAAGCATCTTTATGTGAAAATATCTTATCCGTGGCAGAATTCAAAGGGAAGCCTCCTGGATAAGCTTGACTGTCTGTCACTGCTTAAAAGATTTACCAAATTTACTATTCATTCCGGCCACAGCCCCACAGACAAATAACGGGGCATGTTTACCTAATTCTTGTGTTGCTCTCACGAAATGATCGAAAAAGCGGGAAAGATTGAAATATGGCCATACAACGGTTCAAAACTCCATGGCAAGTTATGGGCCCCAGCAGATCCTGTTCTTTCTTCGGGAAATCATTTCTCAAACATTAAAAAAATATTTAGTGGCTGACTTGGCTTCATCAGAATCCTTTATCACAGAGGAGAGGATGGCAATCCTCTTCCAATGGTGAAATGAGTCGCAATACCCGTCATTGGAATGCCACTTGCCCCTTAACAATACAATACGAAGACTGAAGTGAAGAATAAAGCTGCCTTCCTTAGCCGAGGGAAAGAGACATTAGAGAGGCTTCTTGGAGAATGTTGCAATCTTTCTACTTCACACTTAACTACCCAGCCTTCCTCGTCCGACCCTCCGCAAGTTGGCCACTATCTCAAGATTGGCAAGCCCCATTTGACTTGTCTTTAGTGGCCTGGTTCAATAAAATTCAATTGAGTATTGTATCAAAAAAAAAAAAAAAACTTTGTGGGATTTAGTGGTAATGCTGTGGTCTGACTGTATATTTGGGGTCTGACTAACTCTTTCCAAGTATTATTAACAGTGAACAATTTCCAGACTACATTTTTAGTTTTTTGGCCTAATAACTTTTTTCCCTCATTTCTCTTCATGCATTTTGCGTTTCTTCCATGCCAATATATTTATGCTCCTCGGCCTTTGCCCATAAAATTGCATGGATATACTGTTGGAATATTTATTTATTTATGAATTAACATTATTTAATAAGTCCAAACAGATTGGTCTTTATGATCTTGTGTGGACCGTGATAGGAGGATCACACAAGTGAGCCCAATGGGACAGAGGCCCAACCCACAATCCAATAGCCGTCAGTTATTCTCTATCTCTTAACTAACTGAGTTAGAGATAATGAAATATATAATTATTTATTATTTAACAAGGCGATTACCGATCTGATCTATATAAGACGATTAGTCGATAACCGCAAGACACACAACTCATTTCTTTTACTTTATTATCTCTGAACTCTCTGAAGGCTCTGGAGACCTGTGAGTTGTGCACTTGTCTACACTCGAGGTAATCGAGATTTCTCTAGCACTCATAAATTCTTCATATACGTATTAATTACTTTATTCTATCATATTTTATTATACATATGAATTGAGATATTGAGAGTTTACATATACATTATCTCAGTATGTCGATAGTTAAAAATAATAGAAAGAGATGATTGTAAAACCACAATGTTCACATGTTATCACTCAAGAATTAGGTGCCAAATATCTGCAGGTCAAAATATCTGCTAGTCAACGTTAAACTTAGGTGTGAAATTCACTGCCAAGCTATAGGTTGGAAGACTTCACTACGAAAAAAATGCAGACGGAGTCTTGGCTCATTTTCTGAGAAATCTGAGGGGAAGAGGAATTTGTAAGAGAGGCATTTGGAAAATGGGTTCTGTGGTAAAAGCGGTAGACGTCGTTCTGTTCTCTTACATGCTCGTAATAGCACTGGCATGTCCACTTATATACGCTCAGATCCTTTTCCCACAAACTCTCTACCCTCGTTTCCTTGTCCAGCTCAAGAACTGGTACATCCGCGAGTATGATCACTATCTGATGATAGACCAGCCACATTTCTTCGTTGGACTCGTTTGCTATGAGTTCATCTTTCAATTGCCACTCATTCTTCTCAATTTATACGCCATTTTGACGGCCAAACCCTGGTTCAAAACCACTTGCTTGATCTACGGCGTTACATTGTCTTCTGCTATGGTATAAGCAGCAGTTTTATATATAGTGTATTCGTACATCTGGATGCAAGATCTGGTTTTTCTGTGTTATCATTTTTTTCTGATTGTTTTTGTAATCTGTGCGTTTCAGGTCGCGATACTATCAGAAATGGTGGGTTCAAAAAGGGCATCTCCTAAGCTATTGACACTGTACGTCCCTGTCATGGGTTTAGGAGTGTTAGCTACTCTGCGAGGTTTGCTATCTCATTCTGAATCCGACAAGAGCCCAAGAATGTCCACCAAAAAGCGAGTTTGAATGAAGTTGAAGTAATTGTTTTCTCTTGTAAGATTTGAAAAGGAGCAACACGATTTGAAAGGTGGGAAGCATTGTATTGTATGTGAATGATATGTCATGGCCTTTCTTTTGTTCTGCTGTGTTGATTTCTGGTGTATTAGGTTGTTTGGATTTGTCTAATGAAGTATTTCCCATCTTTTCTGAACTCCATCTAGCACCAAACGAGAAAGGAATTACATTATTCCATGTCTTAAGGCTCGACTTGATTTAATTGGCATGGAAAATGATTTGGGTAAGTGGTAACCACCCGGCCTCCAAATGTGATGTGTCAGATGGCAGACTTTTATTGCTTCTCAAGTTTGAAACTATGGCGATAGAGCCCTCAATTAGGGAAGTTCCAAAAGATTCATAACCGAGCCATTAGTTTAGAGTATAAAATAACAAATTTGGCTTAAAAGGGTCCTTTAAGCCTTAAAATAAAAGTACCAACCCTTTTAAATCCTTTAATAATTTTTTTGAATTTTAATAGTAAAAAAATTAAATATTATTCTAATTATAAAACCTTAGCCTCATTTTCACGAGGATAAAGAAATAATATATAAAAAGCTTGATATTTTTTTTACTAATGAGACTTCACAAGAGAAGGATTAAATTATATTAATGTTGATAATAATAAAAATTATCAAGATTTATCTGATGATATTAGTAAAGTCTAATTGTTATCGATGTTGATTTTATGATATTATTTTATATTAGACTTAAATTTATTTTTTTATGTATGGACTTGAATATGTTTTTCTAAACTTAATATTATATGTAATAATTTTTGAGATTTTAAATATATATTTTTATATTTTTAAATTAAAAATAAAAAAATAGGGCCAAGGCCTTGAACGCCGTCCTTCAGTCTTGAGGGTCAAGGCTAGGCTAACAAAAATAAAGTTTTGAGATATAATTAAGCTTAATAGAGCCAGCCCATTTAAGCCTTAGTCCTTCAAGAGCTGGCTTTATTCGAAAGCTTTATGTGGTAATGATGCAATGAAGAGATCAAAATCCTTGAATTGTGAGCACAACATTTCAAGTTATTGTCCTGCTTTCATGGAGATGACACCTATTTTAAAAACCTAACTGGCCCAGATCGTTTAAAGAAAAAAGTGATATAGTTCAATCATTTGGTTTGTTTTAACAGTTGGCCCCAGTTGGCCACTTTGACTTGGGTGATTCTTGAAAATTTAGAGAAAATCTTAGAACTTGTAATGATTTAGGTTTTATTTGAAACTATTTTTATTTGATAGGAAAATTAATCATTTAATCCTTGTAGTTTTGGCTTATTTGTAACTCAGTCTTTGAACTTTAACTCATTATAACTCAATCTTTATAACTATAATTCGGTTGTAACTTAATTTCTAAACTTTTTCTCTTATAATTTAATCCTTATAATTTCAACCATTTAAATATTAGTCCCTATATTTTAAAAAATAAAATTATAAAGATTAAAAATATTTTAAACATTTAATTTTTACAATATTAGTACTAAAATTATAGAGGTTAAAATTATTATAAAATTTATTACTAATATAAAAGGGTTCGGTGATTTAAAATATTAGCAATAAATTTTAAAATAATTTTAATCTTATAATTTTATTGCTAATATTATAAATATTAAAAAATAAAATAAAATAATTTTAATTTTTTAATATTTAAATATTATAAATATTAAAGGTTTAAAATATTTTTAATCTTTATAATTTTATTTTTTAAAGTATATGAACTAATATTTCAGTGGTTGAAATTATAGAAATTGAATTGTAAGAAGCAAAATTTAGAGACTAAATTATAACAGAATTAAAATTATAAAAATTAAATTATAATAAATTAAAATTTAAAAATTAAGTTATAATTTAATCAAAATTACAGGGATCAAATGATTAATTTTTTTTATTTTATTGATACAAGAGTTGGTGTTTTGTAAAACATGTTATGAAAATAAAAAAATAATAAAAATAGATATTTTTATATTCTCTCTTATTCTTTAGAAAAATAATCTCAAAACACACAAAAAATGTTTTTAATTTTCTATTCTCCAAAACAATATTAAATTTTTTTATTCTTCAAAATACTTTCTAAAAATACAATACCAAATATTTTTTTTATTTTTTATTTGTTATGGAGAACATAAAATTATTCCTAGAACAAGTTACTAAACAAGCCCTTAATTTTTTTGACTCATTCTGTTATCTAAATATAATTTTTAAATAATTATATCACCAATTAGATCATTAGTTTAACTAATTAAATTATGAAAACTATGATCTGCTGACTTTTTTGATTTATCATCTAGTTCAATTTTTAAAACATTGAATGATATCAAGAAATGATGAATTTGGCACATATTGAAGCCATGGAACCAAAGGAGTGAATTTTGACGCTCATCGTTAATATGAGACTTGGTCGTCTAAAATTAAGCAACATAATAACTGCTGTGAGATTATCATTATTTTAATTTTTATATACAAGTTAAAATAATATGTTTATTGAAACTATAAAAAATAAAATTATAAAAAATCTAAATTATCTAGTTTTAATATGAATAATCTAAATTGGAGTCACGAGTACCAAAATTTGTTTTCGTTCAGAGTTTTATTGTGTTTCTCTCCACTTAATGTATTACTCAGGGTGCTCTGGCTTTATAGAGCCCGTTTAAATTTTAATTGAGTATTAATTAATTATGTAATATAATTAATTTTAATTATGATTGATTATATTAGAATATAATTTATTTGAATATTTGTGTTTTGAAAGTAATTTTAATATAATTGAAGATGTTTGGATGATTTATTTAGAATCAATTTTAATGTGTAGATTATTATAAAAGACATTACTTTTTAAAATTAAATTATTAATAAAATTGTATATAATATTATTAATTTTGTTAAGCTTTATTTAAGAAGCAAAATATATTATTTAATTTATATATCCAATTAATTATAGAAATTTAAATTATATTAACATTAACAATTTAACTCATGTAAATAAATAATTTAATATATCTAAGTGCAAATAACTTTCAATAAAAGAGAAGGATACATTCTTAAATAATACAGATTAATTTTACACTAACTAATTTATGAAGATATTCAGATGCTTTAGTTATAAAATGTAAAATATTGATAAAGTTGTATACAATATTATTAAATTTATCGAACTCTATTTAACAAATAAAATATGTATAATAGTGATCTATTTAATATTTATATAATTATTTAACATGCAATTATATATTAATTAATTATAAATTTAGATTACATTTTAAGGTAATATTAATGACTTAATTTCTGTAAAAAAATATATATTTGGTGACGGAAGAGACGGAGGGAGGAACAGTGGGGCAGCAGCGCATGAGGAACACTAACGAGAATAGAGAGAGGATATGAGGGAGGAGCATTTGTGAGGGGTATATGTGGCAAATCAATATTTTGACAACTACTAAATCCTGGTAACTGTAAAAACTAGAATTGATAAGCAAGTGCTGCTAGCTTCAAGTAAAACATGATTATAACCTAAATAATATTATGAAAAAATGGGGCTCTTCGGGTAAATTTTACTAAAATCAATTATTTTGTCCCAAAAATCTATTATATGATTTATCCAAACAGGTTGATAGTCTATGTGATCAGAATGCTAATTTTTTTTTTATATGATAGCTAAATTCACAATTATAATTAGTAGTATAAAATTATAATTATAAATTTATAACAGCAATAATGCTCAAATTTAAATTTAATTTAACAGAACAAAACCGATAGTTGTACAAAAGTAAGCTCAGGACAATTTTTTAAATATACATAAACCACACCACATTACCTATTATCTGGGGTCGTGACTTCAATACTCATCACACTAATAAGCATTGACCACTTGGACTCGGATTTTGTTTTGATTGTCCATATTTAAAGTATTATTTTATTTTAATATTTATTAAAATAAAAATTTTAAAAATTATAAAATAGTTTTAATAATTTTTTATTTTTATTTTAATTTAAATTTAATTTAGATGATATAATTTAATATTAAAAATTTTATAATTATTATATATTTGCTAGATATACTATATACAATTAATAGATCAAATTAAAAATAAAAAATTTATTAAAATTATTTTTTAATTTTTAAAATTTTTATTTTAATAAATATAAAATAAAATAATATTTTAAATTTAATTGATCCACATCTTATTGGAAGAGTGATTTCTTCCTTTTACCTTTCATTTTTTTTATCCCCACCATCTATTAATTTAATAATTAAAAAATTATTTAATAAAATAACTTAATGGAGGGAAAAAAAATGATGTCCTCCTAGGTCTGATCACCGTATGCGGACCCATAATTTGGAGAGAACATTATTTTTAATATTTAAATGATACACTTTTTTAATAATTTTTGTTACCATCCATGTATGTGGCCTCTCAAGATCCCTGTTCTTCCACATTCCATCGCTCGCTCTTCCCACCAAACCCCTGATTCGAGAAAGCTCGGGCCAAAGAGGGAAGGAGAATAAGCTTGAAATGAAATGGGTTTCGTTGTTAATCTCATAGACCTCACTCTGTTCCTCTTCTTCCTTGTTATAGCGCTCGCAGCTCCACTTATCGACGCCCAAACCCTCCTTCCTCACACTTACTTCCCACGTTTCTTTGTCGACCTCAAGAATTGGTACAGCAGCGAGTATGGCGACTTTCTTGTGGCCGAGAAGCCCCATTTTTTTGTCGGGCTCGTTTGGCTTGAGCTGCTCTTTCAGTGGCCGCTTGCTCTTCTCAATCTTTATGGGATTTTGGCTGCAAAGCCTTGGTTTGGTACCACTTGCTTGATCTATGGTGTCTCTTCGTCTACTTCCATGGTATGTGTTTTCGCTTCTTCTGCTCATTATTTATTCTTTAAACATGACATCGAACGAATCGGAATTTTTGTTTGAGATGAGACTTACTTGAAGGGTGATTCTAATACCATGGATGCTCAATTTTTCTAGAATTTTGAGAAGATCTAAAATATAACAAATTGATGTTGCGTGGTCTGTCTCTTTGCACAACTTTATTTTCTATGTTTGCTCCGAAGATGATATCGATACTACTAGTGTAATAGCCATAGGCCTCCTTGATACTCCTCTGTTCTATTTATAGGGCGGGGAGAAATAATGTTTGTTTTGGTTTTATTTATAAGATATTTTAATAATTATTATGTTTTTTTTTTATCATTTTATCCTTATTAAAGGTTGGAACCTTATTAAATGTTAAAGTTTTTAATTTTAAAGTAAGTATATTTAACAAGAGTAAAGTTAGAAATTTGTTGAAATGATAGATTTAATATTTTTCTTGATCTCATAAAAAATATTGAGAGTGATTTATAAATAAAGTCAGAGCTGGTATTTTGTTTGGATTTCGAACCCGGCAGTATATCTGTTTCTCAAAAGATTGATTGTTATTGCTTAATCACCTTGATGAAATTAGAACAAAATTTAACTTTCCGAATGCTAATTATATAAAATCACCTTTGAACGAAACAGATTGACACTCGTCTTGTTTTGGGAGGATCAGAATCAATATAAAACGCAGGGGAAAACAATTACCAGTAGTTATTTGGTATCAAAAGATTAGTGCGACATATTTGTTGTTCTCTGTTTGCGCCATCGGGTGAGTCGTTATCAGAAATGATATGAATTGTGTCAAATTCCTGTGTCCCAAGGGAATTTCTGTTCATCGTAGTTGAGTTGGCAGACTTGAGGCCGTCTTTGCCTGTTTTAGATCAGAGACAGTTTTGTGAGGGATAAATTTGGTCTACTTCAGGATATCTTGCATTTTTGCATGCTTTTATTGGCTATTGCGAATGTTTGGTCTCTCTGTGCTCATCTGAAAGAGTTATCGCTGTTCAAAATCATTGCTAACACGCAATCACGCATACTGTCTGCGTATCTCACATGGCGATCTTGATATGCCAGTGTCGCAGAAGAGTTATCTTGTCCCCAAAGCGTTGTTTGGTGATAATTCCCCCATGGGATTAATTCCTAGAGTTGCAAAATCAAAATTATTGGCGATTATTGTTGAACTCAAACTAGCTTCTTCTTCTTCTTCTTTTTTTAATCTCTAGTCCTCTAGACATGTTCTTGTTTTCAACAAGGTCTCAACGTGTTGTCGTGAAGGCCGTATAATCAATATTTTTCTCAATACCAATGAAAATATGGTCTGCAGGAAAGAAACTAATTTTTCACAATACGATAAACTTAGGTATAAATCCCCGCTAAGACTGCCAAGACAGATGTCTAGAATGATATGTATGCATGATAAAATACACACACACACCCAACAGTCATTCCAAATACATTTTCTGCATGTAGCTAAGTAGCTTGCAGCCCTTCTGCTTCTATGGTTACATTTTTCGTTCTGTAGTTCAATTAATAGATGTGTCTTTTAAAATTGAATCGAAGCGGTTGCCTTCCTTATGAAATACGTTAGGTTGAGACAGAATATTAACCCCAGCCATACAATTTGATACGGATTGACCCGGGAGTCACTGATTTTTGTTCTTCCCTTAAATGATATTTGGTTGAAGCTCGTAGCCACAGGCCATAATTGAAAAAAATCTTTCTTAGCAAATCCTAATTAGTAATTACCACATAATCATTAGATAAATAATAGGAATACTAATAATAAAGGAAGTTAAAATAAGTGATGGGAGATAAAGTTCTTCCATTTTCAAATGCCTGGAATGGGACAAAAGGTGTGATATGGGGCATGCTTCCCAATATCAACTAGTATTTCTGAAACACACATATATAACAATTGAAGTAATAAGAGAGTCAACATTGAAGCTAATTAATTGAAAACCCTACTTACCAAAAAACTAACTAATTCTGTCTATGCTTGCAGTCTTTTGGAATTCAAGAACACAGTTAATTCAGCTTGCTGGGGAAAGTCAATTCCCGAACCTTAATCCCTCTGAGCACTCTTTTTTTAAGGGTTCTAAGAAGGAATCATGCAAGGTGCGTTCTTGACTTCACCTCATTCTTCTATATACGCTCCCACCACCACCACCCTTTTCTTCTTCTCTTCTCTTCTCAACTGCAAGGCTCAACATAACACAGCAAATTACCACATAGACTCAGCAACGGTACGCCGAGTCAGTAATACACAACAAAGAAGAACAGCTTACCAGGCTTTTATTAATTAGCCTAGAGCAGTATAGCTGAAGATCAGGCAGCTTCACAAGATAAAGAAGCCTTAATTCTCTCAACAGTGCAGGCAATAAGGTTATTGACAGTAGCAACAGATCCGAGTGAGAGCTTAGCGGTGGGAACGGAATCGACCAAGATTTGAAAAGCAACGGTCAAGAGGGATCCACCATGGCCTGTTTCACCAATGCCACCTCCATGAGCTGTGGTACCATCGGGAAGGATAGCAAACCCAGAAGGAAGAAGTGCCACGTAGTCGGGATCCCCTCCATTCAGAACTACGTTCATGGCCACTACATCTACAGGAGCATATATGACGAAAGAGCCCGTTGAGTCCGTGCAGCTCTCTTGCAGTATCAACATGTTGCTCTGGCTCGAATTTGCACTCTACAAATATTACAGCAATTTGATTCATGTAAGGATTATTCCCTTGCAGAAAAATAATTTCTTTCTTTTATAAAAGGAGACGAGCTTACATTCACTCGAAGTAGCGACACACAGTTGCCTGTATCTCGTCCGTTAGCTATGTGTGCCATTTCTTGGACCTCCCCACCGTTGGAAAGAATATCCCACTGTCATGTCAATATGATATCCCTCAGAATTAATTTCAGTAAAGTCCATTGATTCGGAAATGGAACAGATCAATACAAGTAATGTAGCGAACGCAATTACCTCACTTCTGGAGTTCTCATCGCGGAGGAAATCAAAAACTCGCTTGGGAGGAACAGGAAGCCAAAAAGAGGTTGCAGCGCTGAGAACAATACCAGGAGGTCTTCCCGGGTCATCCACGCTCTTTCGGGTCATGACCCGTACATCATCCGCCCGGTTCCAGAGAGAGTCGTCCACGTGTGAGCAGTGGAAGCGCTAACTCCAGCACAGAAGCTTATCACCATTCTCTCGGCCAGCTTCAACATACTCCTCCTCCCATCTGGGCTTGTTATCACTAATCAGACAACGACAAAGATTATTTATATGTTATTGTCAACTCAAAACATTACACCAAGAATCTTAATACCTCCAACGTCACCGGTGGGAATGTTGGAAGCCATGGCACTAGCAAGCCTTTCGCACTGTCGATCTAAGGTCGCGATCCATCGTTTTGCGCCAAATGCGTGGCCTGAACTAACAAGCTGCTTGTATAGACTATGTACACCTCTATCATCCACTTCTACATGTTCAATCCACGTCACCTAAGGCACCAAAACAAACGAATGACAAAACAGCAAGCCCTTCAGAGAAGATCAGATCCCACACATGTCAGTGTATGTATATAAATCATTCCATACTGTGCGTACCTTAGAGTAGCCGTTGGGCATTTCTTGGATTAAGCAACCAGAAGGTCGTCTTCTGCATTTGACAGGAGCAGTGCTAAGATGGTCCAAAGAGACGTCCACTACTGCCCATGTACCGTCAGCGTGCTGCTTACAATACCTCACGAAATAACTCTCTCGAGTTGGCACTAGAGGTGAAGGCACTTGCAACTCTGCTGTCATCTGCAAAATGGTTTCCAACTTTTTCATATATCTTTACGTACGTATACGATGTTTGTTTTTGGCATTTAGTACCGTGCTTACCACTTGCAAGGCACCGTTGTAGTTCCCAGCCACCCCCGTTGATAGTACTTCCATAGTCATTGCTCTTGAGACTATACCAGAGAACACTGTCGACCATTGGTTCTGAACAAAATATTTGATAAGATCTTAGTGAATTATATATAAGCGAGACTTGAGTAATGTTAATTGAGTGATTGCTACTAAGTCATTTAATAGAAACATTCCATGTGTTTTAATACTTAAAAGAAACCCATGCCTATGGGGTTGTTACTGATTATTATATATCATTTTTATCATAGTTAGCTTGGAATTGACGATCAAGTACACACACCCAAAACAACTCATGGTAAAAATGCAAATCGCAGAAGCCATCGGAAAGCAAACAGAAATTAAAAGGCGTACCACATCCATGAGAATCTCGACAAGGCTGATGTGATTCATGATGACGAGTGCAGTTTCTCGTGAAGCTTCGCATTTCAAGCCACCGGGTTTAGGGCCAATTCCTCGAGGAAAGGACCTCATGTATTCGTCTTCATTGAGCACAGTCGTGGAGCCATCGAGGGTTGTCATCCAAAGGGGCTCACCCATCTGAGCCATTCTCACGAGTTCTTCCATAGCCGCAACGGCAAGCTCTATTATCATCGGCTTATCGGCTTCGGTGAGTCCACTTATCGACCTCAAAAGATCTCCGGCTCCTCCGTACATGTCCCCACCACCAATCCCTGCCTGTCCACCATAACTACCACCCACTCCGAGCTCTAAGGGACGTGGTGGAACTGAAGATGGAGGAAGTAGCGGATAGTTCACCACTGGCTTCCCCACGTACTTGGCAGCAATTGCTGAAATTCTATCAATCTGGTCATCAAGGCAACAAATTCAAGAACCCTTAGATATAACTACACACTCCCCATTGATTTTTTGTCAAGAGATTATTGTTCATAAATAATCTATTTCTTACCAAGTGGCTGGGCCTGGAAAATATATTTTTCAAATTGCTTTCAATAATCATTTGAAATTCGTGTAATATAGTAATATAGTCTCGCATCTATTTTCATATATTTCTTTCCTATGTTGGGCACCAATTAATTTAAGGTAAAATTTGGTGTTTGACAATGATGTCTGAATCAGCAAAAACAGGGAATTTTGAAGGAAAATAAAACGAGTAAATTTTTAATGATTGAACTGTGGAATTAACTTTTTTTGAGAAGATATATAGCCCAGCAGTTTCTAGACACAGAAAAATTTGAAGGCGAAGAAGTTCTACTATATTGGCAAGAAATTATTGCACCTCTTCTCTCAGGCGGGCATTTTCGAGTCTCAAATGATGCTCGTCGAAGGACATTTCTCCTATAGCGGTTGGTCCACCACAGTTAGGACAGGAGGCATTGCTAAGAGCTTCTCTGTACCTCATGTTATCTGCACGAAGCTTTTCATTTTCGGCTCTGAGATGTGAGTTCTCATGCCGCTCATGTTGGTTCTGCAAATCATCACATATCTTTGTGAGCAACTCGGTAAAGGAATGATATTTTGCACCGAATCAACATATAAAGTACCTTCATCTGTGTGCGCTTGTTTTGAAACCAGAACTTGACCTGCAGTGGCTCCAACCCTAATTCACGACTCAGCTCCTTCCTTTGCTTGTCATCGGGGTGAGGGCACTCCTTGAAGAAACTGCAAAAAAGTCAAATACGATATAAAAATTAGTATTGAAATCGAACCGATACTAGTCGTTTATTGGAGTTATAGCTTAATCTTACGCTTCCATTTCCTGGATCTGGTGCTGGGTGTGGCGGTGGTAGCGCTTCTTCTTGGGACGAGGGTCTTGGTCGTCGCCGGAGGCTCCATTTTCCTGGTTTTCGCTTCCGGACTTGGTGGCGGTGTCGAAGTCGTCGTCTCGGATTCGGGGGATGTCGCTCTCCGATGTGTTGGGAGCCATGTCCAGTACTGGGTGGAGCTGACCTTCCATCATGTTTGGCTGCTGGAACATTTCTAACAGATCTTTAAGATTCCCAAGGCTTATTGTTTTTCAATCTAACACAAACAATACGAGAAAATAGTTCACTCCAGACAAACAACCGAACGAGCAAAAATTTTAAATTACTTAACAAAAACAATTTTTTATTCTTTAAGAATTGGACAGACAAGATATGCAATTGACGAGATTATTAGTTGGGGAAACCCAATCATGGAAGTGGGTAGCTTCAAACAGCGAAAAGAAAAGGAGAATATATAGCGTGGTTTTCGAGAATCGAAAAGGATTTTCTTGGTACAGTTCGCTTCGTAGCGACCAAATTTCGGACTAACAAAACAGTGAGACTTGGGAGTTCTGATATTTTAATAATGGGGGAATTAATCCAGACGGACGCAGCGATCAAGTTAGCATCTTATTAAACAAAATTATCGAAAGGTGTAATGAATCAGTGAAGCACCGACCTGACCGAGAGAAAGGCCCGAGGATGATCCAAACCCACCACCAACGTTGTTGTTCCTTCCGATCATCGAGGGCATGTTTCTCGCCGGAATCATAATCCCGGCCGGCATATTTCTCACCCAGAAGCCCTAACCAGCTTGTTTCAGTTTTCCCACCACCGCTTGACTTCTGAGATCCTTATTTATGTTTCTGACAGTAAACGCTCTGGTCTCTGCAAGAAATTAAAAAAAAAAAAAACTGTGACTACGCAGTCCGAGAAGTGAAGGTGACCGCTAAAACGAAAACGGGTTGCGGTTACCTTGGCCAAAGAAATGCTATAATATAATAACACACAGAGCAAGAGAGAAAAGAAACGGAAATCTGCTTTAGGATTTTTTTGATTGAGTAATATATGTAGTCAACCCAAATCAGATTAGGACTGAATATATACATATATTCGCTCCAGGAAGATCTGGAAGAATCCAGTTAAGACTTTCTTCTCCTGGTATTTATCTTTCAGGCGCAGCAATCGTTCCTTTCTGCTTCTAGCCCTAACTTTCTGCTTCACTAAAAGAGCAGCCAGCTAAAAATGTCAGAATTACAATCACAAAAGAAAAGGAGAGAGGAAGAGAAAGGTGACGATCCTGGAAGTGGCTGGGAAGCTGATTCAAAGTTAGCATGTATGGGTTGAGCGAAGATATTTCACCTACCAGGGAGTGGTAGATAGAGGAGGAGGAGGAGGAGGAGGAGGAGGAGGAAGGAGGAAGTGAGAATGAGAGAGAGAGAGAGAGATGTGAGGAAGGAGGAGGAGTAATTGCAGAGCGTAATGAGAGGGTGCAAATGCATTTAATGGTGGGCGAAGGAGGTGTAATTGCTCTTGAGAGGGAGAGAGGGAGAGAGAGGAAGAGGCATAGTTTTGGCGGATCCAATATTTTTTCGCGACTATTCAGTTGATGGTGCAACGAATGACGGCTGCCAAACCAAACCTTACTAAGGTTTTTGCTTTGTTTTTTTTTTTTTTTTACCTGCGTTAAATTTTTTGGCTTTGGTCCGATCCCACACCAATGATACCATCAAAAATTCGCCTATTTTTTCCCCACAATCGTCCCGTAACTGAACTAAGTACCCTTGAGTATTCAATTCGGATATGCCTTACACTCTCTAGTAGTTCCTCCCTCTTTATATATAAGTATTTTTATAAGTTTATTTTATCTCTAAATATAAGAGATGACAATGATATTTTAAATAATTAGACAATTTTACCTTTATCTAAAAAATAGAATAGATCATTAATTGTATATTTCTCTATCACCATCATGATATAAATAAAATGAAATAGTGTAGCATTTAATAAGCTTCTCAACATTTTAATAGAGACAAAATGATAAAGATAAACATAATAATTATTGAAGTACCTTATAAATAAAATCAAAATAAATACTCTCTATCCTATAAATAGGATGAGAGGAGTACTCCTTTATTTTATTTATAAGAGAAACTATTCTTTTAATTTTTTATATAATTAAAATTATATTTTCAATAAGCATTTATTACAAACATTTTAAATTATCTCTCATAATTTTATCATTCATAATTATAAAAATAATTAATGAATGCTTAATTAACATGATTTATAAACGGTATTGTTGTTCAATTCTTTCATTTTTAAACAAAATTAATATAGTTAATTGATTTTTTTAAACTATGTAATACATTTTTTTTCCTGCAAATAAAAACAAAAGGAGTGCTTTTTTAGAATGGTTTCGTGAGCTAACAGGGAGAGAGAAAGCATCTCGAGATAAAATTATATTTTCAAACATCTTGTAAAACAAAAGTATAAAGGCGCCTTCTCATGAATGGTCCTGTTATAAATCAATTAATAGGATCGGAGTGATATGCAGTGATAATTTTTTTCTTTACAAAGGCACATATTGACATATGCGCGCACAGAAAAACTCGAGAGAATGAAGAAGTCTGTTTGCATGGTGGTTAAAAATTATATTTTAAATAGTGATAGGACTCCTGCCAAAACAGGTAAAAGAGTTTAAACGAAAATTACGAGATGAAGATATATCTTCCTTGCAGCTGATACGGAATCCAAATTATATTGGATATGGATTAGTAATTTCCGTGCGCTTTCCTGAAATGTATTGGATACTGTCACCATCCTAATATCTTTAATCTCTTCAAAGAGGATGGCATAGAATTTGTCACGCGTGAACAAGCATTCAATCATCAAATTATTGATATTATATACTCCCTCCATTTCAAATTGTATCGCACTTTTAAAAAAGTTTATTCATTTTAAAATATAAAATATTTTAACTAGATTAAGATTTATTAAATGTATCAATTTTTATATTATCTTTCTCTCTCTATAATTAATTTTATATCTTCTTCTTTTTAATATATTTAATAATAGACATTTTTAAAAGTTTATATTTTTATTGGAAAAGATAAAGTTGTTAAGTATATTTAATGAACTTTACTAACATGTAATATTTTATTTTAAAAGTGTCTTATAATTAAAATTGAAGGAGTATCACTTAATTATAACCCATGTTGCTATTATTAATGGTATCTCGATTAATTTGACGTTTTTTATTTTATTAAAACATCAATTGAATACTCTATACTCCTATCTAGTTTAATTACTATAGGGTCTCGTACATGGAAAACAAACTGGAATTGATTATCTTGTAAAAAATCTCTCCTATCTATCTGAAAAATTAGTAATGGTGAGTGGGGACGAACGTATATTTACTATCCTCAGTCCTGACGCTCCGTTTCAAATTTTGAAAACCATCCTTTTTTTTTTTTTGACGAGCTTGAATCCAACATAAATACATTAAGTGATATGACTGCATCACGGTGCACCTTTAAAATTATTGTTGGGGAGAACAACCCAGTTTCAAATTTTTCAATTGATAAGCAAATTGATTCGCACACCTTTATCATGGCACCAAAAATATTAGGAAGAATTATAATGAAATTCCATACAAATAAATTAATTATTTTAAAAGTTTATTAACAATTAAATAAATATTAATAAACTTTATAATAATTAATTTTTTATATGAGCCTGATGATTGTAATTCTCTCGAAATATTATAGCGTTTTGCATCAAGTTTTCATTTGACGTGTTAGTTATCGTTTTGATCGCTTTATTACAAGTTATGTCATCCCACGTTTATTAAATTAAAAAGTTACATCCTTCTCTCTCCTTCACTTTCTTCCTTATATCGTGGACAATTGAGTCAATTGTTATGATAAGAGATCGTATGACCTAGTAAGACCGTAAAACATTTTTACAAACATGTGGACGCAATTAAGCAGTACATACATTTAATTGTTTATTTATTTTTACAAACACTGTATATATAACACGTGTGACGTGTGTGTTTCACTTCATTCATCACATGCATGGAACTGTATGTATATATGACCCAATTAATTAAATTTCGTGTGTCTTTTTTTTCATTACATCATAGAAGACAACATTTTAAAAAAAAAAACCCCTTTATCAGACGTTTGATTCTCCATCGCCATCAGTTGGAAATTTGATGACTCGTCATACAATTAAATGAGACGACATTAAGTTTTCCTGGTTCCTTAATGTAAATATTATATTGCGTCTTGTGCAGTAATTAGATAGTGGTTGTGGCATACTTTCATTACAAATCCGAGCGAGAGAGCAAAGTCCTGCATATACAATATTACCTGTAATAATATGCATTAGAACGGAATATGTAGAAATTATGAAAATATATGAAATGAATGAAGACAAATTTTTTGGCCAAAAATGAAGCCAACTCAACATGTACAATTTTGTTCCTTAATAATTATGATACGGTATTTAATCACGAGTCTACCAGATACATGGTATCTCTGTCGATTATTTCTTTTTTAAAAAAAAATTATCCAAGACAACATTTATGGCTATATTTTTACACTTGTATCATTAATTATATCACAAAATTTACTTATGGAGTGAGAGGGATAATTGTAGAGAATAATATCTTTCATCTTTCTTTTTTTTAACCTTAACAACTATATATTATTTAACTGGTAAAAAAAACCCAACTATTATTTAATGAATTGAATTAGAACACATGATATTTACACATGCTACATAAGAACCCCGCATTAATAAATATAAGAGTAAAATTTAAAAAATAATTTAAAAATGCTAAATATCATATTTACAGAAATTTTTGGGTTAATTTACGATTTGTAGGAAGGGAATATGCGCCAGCCCATCGATTCTGAATATACGGAGGGCCTTGAATAGAAAGCATTAAATATAAATTCCAGAAAAAACATGACACCTGCCCGTGACGCACGGTGTGCATCTTTAATTTATGACCCTCTTCAACCTTATCAAAAATAAATATATTGATGCTCTATTAAAAGTAATAATAATAAATGTGTTGAAGGAAGTGAGTATGCAAATGCCACTTTTGTGCCAATTTATAAAATATTTTAATGAACATAAAATTTTATTAATAGTTTTTTTAATTTAACCTTTCATTGTATTTTTAATTATTATTTCTTTTATGAATAAAGTATTAAATGAATAATTTTTTAATTTTTTTAAAATAAAGTGTATATAATGAGTTTTACTAATATATATAATTTTATTTAAAATTTAAAAAATATTATATATTAGGAGGAAAGTAGTAATTGCAATCTTACGAACAGAGACCTTTTTTTTTTTTTCCTTTTTCAATCAATCTGTTTGAATGAGAAGACATGTTCATGGTTTTCATAAAACGAACGTCCTAATTATACCAAAAAAAAACGTGATCAAAACCTAGCTATCTGTCTATTTTTTTTAACTTAAGAAATTTTTTTGATTCCATTTATAAGCTGTCTTATTAAATTTTTATCACAAATCTTTTATTTATCCTTCATTAAATATTGAAAAGAAAGTAAGTTCTTAAAATATGTATATTTAGTAGGGGTAAAGTTAAAAAATTATTAAATTTTTAAACATAGCTAATAAACTTTAAAATTTTATTAATAATAAAATATATTTAAAAGTAACTTATAAACAAAATTAAAATATTATATTCTATTCATAAAAATTTTATATGTGCTCAGGTTTTTTTTTTTTACCTCATTTTATTTGAAAACTTAGTTATATGCAGGCCGTACCGGAGGGGGTGCTCATATTAGGAGCTGGGCGGGAATGAATGTCAAGAAATAAGAACTAGGTTGTTCTCCCTTCATCACAATTTATAAAATATTTTTTAAAAAATAACACATTGATAGAGTTTATTAAATATATTTTTAATTTTTTAAAATAAAAATATACAAATTTTAAAATATCTTTCATTTAATATTCAATTTACAAAAGAATATTAAAGAAAATTATAATGAAAGAGGATGATACTAAAAAATTATTATTATTAAAAATATTTTTTATTGGAGTATTTTATATTTTGAGATATTGAATATTCTTTCCGTTAAAAATATAAAGATTTTTTAATTAAATTTTATCTTCAATAAAGCTACTTACTTTTTAACTAACCCTTACTCTTATTAAACACCCTACAATAATATAAAAATTATTTTTAATCGGGATACTTTTAAAAAAATAATAATTATACCTCAAAACATTAAAAATACTTTACATTTTTAAACATCTCACTCCTCAAAAAAATACTTTATATTTTTAAATGGAGGGAGTATCTCTTAAAAATGTCTTGTAAGTTAATACGGAGTGACTAGTTTTTTCAAAAAGAATCATGCTATTTATATTTCTGTGCTGCAGTGGTTTAACTTTTATATTTTTTATTAAAATTAAGCAAATCAGAACCACCATGTCTTGATTCTATATTTCTATTCATTCGAATGTAGAGTTAATGAACATGGATTTATGGTTTGTGTGTTGTTGTGTGTGTGTGTGTGTGTTAAATGGATGGATATAAACGAGCCACGTCCGCAACACTGTGTGCATGTCAATGCCCCATCATTACTACGCTCATGTTTATCTTGCCCCTCTCCCCGCTTCAAATTTTCATCCCTATTCCCTCGTTGTAATCAAAACACTCTGGTTCGTGTTAAACTTGAACACAAAAAATCAGAGTTAATTTAATTTCTTCACCATAATTAAAAACACTAAAATACAAATTTATACTCCCTCTGATTTTATTTATAAATTAATTTTACATATTTCATTGAAATTGAGAAAACTATAAATCTGATAACTCTATCTTAATGATGATAACAATGTTATAGCAGTAAGTATAGTATATTACTTCTCTAAAAGAGTTGGGTACTTTTTTTATTTTCTAATATGATTGTGACGGTAAATATTTTCTAATACAATTTTTGAATTTTATTGCAATTCGCAGAAAATAAAGGTTTTGATTAGATATATATGTATTATATTGCACCTCTTTGAGGATTTCCCTCGTTGTAATCAAAACATCTGTCTCGTTGTTTAAACTTGAACACAAAAAATCAGAGTTAATTTAATTTCTTCACCATAATTAAAAACACATAAAAACAAATTTATACTCCGCTGATGTTATTCATAAATTATTTTTAACATATTTCATTGAAATTGAGAAAACTATAAATCGGATTAACTCTATCTTATTGATGATAGCAATGTTATAGCAGTAATATAGTATATTACTTCTCTAAATGAGTTGGGTACTTTATGTTTATTTTCTAATATGATTGTGACATTTTGTAAATACTTGGCTAATTTTGACATGAAAGCCACATAATTTTTGAATTTTATTGCAATTCGCCTAAAAAAAGGTTTTGAATTTTATTGCAATAAGATTTAAGATAACTATCAAATAAAGTGTTGTTTTTTTGTAGTAGTATAAAATTTAGTAAATTTTTACTTCTATTATTAATCAAGATAAAAAATTATTTTTTATCATTTTTTTCATATTTAATAAGGTATAAAAGTAAAAATAAATATAAACAATATGAAATACTCTGCAAATAGTAACGTGCTACCTATCCCAGTGACGAAATGTCGTGAACTTCTGGGTTCAATGATTCAATCCACATTTGGTGCTAAACACTTGGCGAGCACCTGAACAACTTGGACGGTCCTGTTTCTGAAGTTATATTTTTATATTTTATTTTATGTTTATTGCAAAAAATTATAAAATTTTAATAAATCTGAACAATATAAATTTAATTTAAATGGTAAATTTAATATTTATTTTTTATAATCTTTATAAATTGATCATTTAGATGCTTATAGACAAACTAAATTTAACATTAAATTTTTTATAATTTTTTATACATTTTTATTTTAGCAAATATAATATTAAAAAATATATATAACTATAATTTTCCAACTGGCACTTTACAAAAATTAAGAAAATGTTGCAATTTAAAAATTTTAAATTTAAATTTTCAGAGTACACCTGAATAATTAATTTATAAAATTATAAAAAAATATTTAATATTAAATTGAATATCTAATTAAATATGCATTATCCAGAGGGAGTAGGTTTATCATTATTTATATTTTTTTATTTGAATAAAAATAAAATAAATATGAAAATAAAACTATAAGTCAGGACCGTCCGAATTAAAAATCTGGATGATCTAATTTTTCATCATCTGAGGAACACCAGAACTGAACGTGGTTTAATCTCGCGCATATTTTCTTTGTTAATTTTCATGTGAATTTCATTAATTTTGTTAATTCATGAATACACGCACACGCTAATTAACATCCAAGTCACATTATATACGTACCATTTATATCCTAATATTGATAGTAAGGTTATATTTATATATACTATCTCCATTCAAAAATGTAATGCATGTTTGAGAAGTTAGATGTTTAAAAATGTGAGATATTTTTAGTATTTTAATATGTAATCATTGTCATTTTTTTTTTAAAAGTACACTTATTGATGTTGGCTTTATATTTATTATAGGATATTTAATATGGGTAAATATAAAAAGATAAAATTAGTTTAAAAGTAGTACTACTTTATTAAAGGTGAGATAATTAAAAATATTTTATATTTTTTAACAGAGGGGGAGTATATATATAGATATAATATATATATATATATATATATATAGATTTGAAGGTTGTGAACTTACTCCCTCCATCCCATTATTAGCGATTTTAGCATTTGGATTTTAGCATTTTTCATGAGAAAAAAAAATGAAAATCTTAAATTCATTGATCTTTGCCTTAAAATTAAAATCTTTTAGGAGTAAGAGAAAAAAATTATATAATAAATAGTTCATGTGTGTCTTGTAAAAAATAAAAAAAAAAATCCTCCAGGTATGACTCAACTGCATTAACAGTTAATTGGCATTAGGTGACTGATTTCGCTAGGGCATTAGCTGCCTGCTTTCCAAAGTCAAACGTTGCGTTTAATCTGGTCGAGGAGAGCTCCAAGGGATGGCGTGCATTATTTGTATGTACTGAAAACATTAGGTGTTAGATCTGTGGCCAAGATAAATTTTACTAAGGGTCGAAGGGTCGTTTCGTTTCTCAAAATGTCAACACGGTAGTACAGACTACAGAGTACAACCATCTATGTATAGCATATCAACTAATCCTATGTGATAATCTGTCCCCCTGCCCCGTAGTATCACTGTAGGTGAAGCTGAACTCGAAGTCAATATCAAATGTTAACGAAAAAATTCTGAACAAACATTTCATAACAAAATTTATTGCAAATCCACCACAAAATCCGTTGAAAATTTTTTGCCATGAATGTTGTGATGGAAATTTTGTGAATCCATCGCAAATTTATTGTAAAAGTTTACGCGCTTATTTGTTGCTCGAAGTCGAAACAGCTGATCAAGATAAAATGTAAAAAGTGACAAATCAAGTCTATCTGCTAACATATAAATGAATGTCTTATTTTGGGTGGAAAAATGTCAAACACACAGGTGCTTTTCCATGGAACATTGGATATTGAAAACCAAGCACGATACACTCCAAATGGGACCTTTATGAAATTAATGTGATTATTACATATTAACACCTCAAATAAGAAATGCCCAAGGCATTCGTCAACAGTGGGCCTTATGATTGAAACGCGACCATATGGTCGTCGTTTTGTGAAGAAGTTATCATTTATTACATAAGTGGCTCCAGTGCTGACACAAAGCTTGGACAGCTTTGGTGGTTGCTCCAGCGCCTGCCATTATTAGAATAGTAATAATAATATTATTGAGGGGATGTTGATAAATGTATGTCAAACTTATTTACATTATACTTAAGAACCATGTGTTTATATTACAGAGTAAATTCATAATCATTTGTGAGATGTTTTATTCATTACTCTCAGTGTTTTCAGAGAGATACTTTTTAGTTTTTACTGTCAATGAAGCATGCTTCTAATACTTACTAAAAAAAGAAAAAATGAATTATTTTATACTTATAGCTTTTACTCAATTATAATTAATCTCTAAAATTTTGATTCGATTATAACTCATTTTTTAAACGTTAATTCTTATAACTCAGTCCTTATTTTTTTAATAATAAAATAGTAGTCTCTATATGTTAAAATTCATTATTAGTATTTTAAATTACCAAACCTTTTAATATTTATAGATAATATAATATTAAAAATTTAAAATATTTTTAATCTTTGTAATTTACTTTTTAAAATATACAATTATATTTAAATGATCGAAACTATAGAAATTAAGTTGTAAGAGGTGGAGTTCAGAAATTAAATTATAACTGAATTATAATTATAAGGACTGAGTAATAATGAATCAAAGTTTAAAGTATGAATTGCAGGTGGGTCAAGGACTTGTTGATTATTTAAAAAAAATGTAAACTCGTAATATCAAGGGGCTTTATAATTATTAATTATATTTTGGGCACTTGAGAGTAAATTTTAAAGAAATAATATTGTTTCACTTAAAGTGGATCGCAAATAACTTACAGAGCAAACCGAGTCAATGAGGATGATCAAAGTAAATCACTCCCCACACTTATCATTGTTGTAAAGAGGATCAATCCCATTTTAAAACTCAAACGAGTGCGTAATATAAGTTTTTAAAGTCTCAAGTGAAATCTAAATCTGATACTACTTATCTAGAAGTAGAGTAACCACCTGTAAATATATTTTTTTGGGGGTGGGGTGTCGGAAATTAGTGAAGAGTAATGGAGAGACACGAGGATTTAACATAAAACTTCATAATTCAACTTTACACAGATCATTCTTTTATTATACACACACACACATGCATGTATGTATATGTATATGTATATTGGTTATTAAGCTTACTTTTATCTGCTCAAATATACTTATACTTGGTTAGCCTAACACTAACAACCATGATAAAACAAATCATTCCAAGTCAAAAGACACACACAGACGAATAATATATTGATCAGGCATTTGTGGTGACTAAATAGTCTGAAGATCAGAAGTGATGAACTATTTATCAGTCAAGTATTATTTTGCTATTCTTCTTATGACTAGATTCAAGATCTCCAGGTCCCTGCATTTAACTTACACTTGGGAGACTTGCATATATTTATTATTTGCAGCATAATTTAATAAACCAGTAACTTTTTGAGAAAAAAAAAAAGAACAGGGGTAGCAAGCTGGCGTGGGTTTGGCGTAACGGACAGCAAGGCAGAAAGAAATAAGAAAAAATAATAATAAAATTTTATCAAAATATATAAATAATAATAAGATCTATTGAAATGTTATAGTTCCTCTGAACTCTTTAAATACTTTTTTATTTTAATAATTTTAAATTAAATGACTAAATTGCTTTTTGTTTAAAATAAAAATAATAGGTCTGGCTCTTTTTTTTTTAGCATAATTTTAATTACATGAATTACAAAAATTAAATAAAAAATTACAGCTTTTCATCTGAAATTTATTTTAAGATTGATGAACAAGTTCTTAAAATAACCAATCCCAATCATACTTTTTATTTAAGTAATCACAACTTTTGATGTAAAATTTCTTTTATAATTAAAGTTCAAGTTTTAAAAATAACCAATTAAAATTTTATTATGTGAATTACACAAATTAAACAAGAAATCACAACTTCCTACATGAAATTTATTTTATCATTGAAATCTAGGCTATGAAAATAACCAAGCACAATTTTTATTTGAGCAATTATAATTTTTATTTTGTGAATAGCAATAATTAAATAAGAAATTACAACTCTCCATGTGAAATTTCTTTTACCATCAAAGTACAAGTTCTAAAAATAACTAGTTATAACTTCTGTTTAAGCAGTCACATTTTGTTATTTTGTGAATTACAAAAAATAAACAAAAAATCATAATTTTTCACATGAACCCATTATTATTTTTTATTTTAAATAAGAAACAATTTAACCATTTAACTTGAAATTATTAATATCATAAAGGTACTTAGAGATTTTTAAAAAAATTATGACATTTTAAAAAAATTTAATTGTTATTTATATATTTTGATAAAATTTTATTATTATTTTTTAAATAATAAATTGAAGAGAGGATCTAGAAAGATTTGTGGCTCCACGCATGAGATGAAGGTAGTTGTGGAAATATTTAAACCCCCGTCCCTGTCACGCCATTCACTATTTCCCTCTCTCCAGTCTTTACTGTACTTTTTTATTTACGTCTTCTCTTCCTATTATTCATTTCCTGTGACCAATTATTCCTCATTCTGCCTTTATTTAATTTAATTTATCCAATCCCTCAAGAATATCTCTCATCATCCATCTAAATATTCCTTTGCTCCTTTCAATTAAAACTCTCGTGACCCATCGTTTTGAACTTTCTCCGTAATTAATACTTTATATCCCATTGCCCCCTTTAGTGTCCCCTATTTCCTAATACGTTTTTTCCCAATGTGTCACTATAAATCCACTCCCTTTAATTTATTTCTTAATAGAAGACAAAGTTTGAAAGCTTTATTTAGTCCTTAATTAATATAAAATAAAGTTAGAATAATTAATGTTTTTTAATTTTACCCCTTGTGTATTTATTGTTATTTGAATTCCTAAACTAACAATTTATTATGATTATTAATTGCAAAATAATTGGGTAAAATTAGAAAATTACATATTTGTTATAATTTCAAGGTCATGCGAAATTGGTTAATTTCGTTTTACATTAAGGAACGGAGCAGTATTTAATTATTAAACACGGTCAAGGAGAAAGCGGATCTATACCAGAGCTAATTCGTGGAATAATCTGATTAAAGTACAGCATACAGCCACAAGACAAAAAACATCGCTTTTATAACCGGAAGCGTTTCAGTATTATTTTCGGGTAGTTGGAGGCTTCATAAATGATATATTAAAAAAATAACAAAAGGAAAGAAAAAGGCAAAGTGGAGGGGAGATAGTAGAAAGAGGAAGAAGGGAGAGGGAATCCATGTTGGGGAATGGAGGGGGTCGTAGCTGTCATGAGGTTGAAGGCAAAGGCAAGTGGATCCCACGACCATAATTGTCATCATTGACTTGAAAAGGTAAATGCATGAGTAAACCCTAGCTACTATCTCTCACACGACGAGTCTTCTGCTTCTTCGAGTGCTACTACCTTTTCTTCTCCTCTCCCCTATTGAATTGATTAGGTCAAACCGTCAAACCTGGGAAAGGTCTTCTCTCCTTTGTCCGCTGGTTCTTGTAAATTGAAACGCCACCGCATTGGGTCTTCTCCCTCTTTCCATAGGCTCAGTCAGAGCCACACGAGTGAACTCATGCAACTTAGCTTCTCTAGGTCGAGCTTGAGGTTTTGTCATTCAACTCTCTTTTCTCATTATTTCTTGCCTGCTATTTCAATTTTTCCACAAATTATTAAATAATATACTCTTTCTATTTTAAGATACTCTCCTGTGATTTTTTATTAAAAAAAAACTATATTACACAGTTTTAAAAAATTAATTAATTATATTTAAAAATAAAAAAATTGAATTACAATATTTTTTTAAATTATATTAATCAAACATTCATTAATTATTTCTTATGACTATGAATGATAAAATTATGAGGGATAATTTAAAAAGTTTGTAATAAATGTCTATTGAAAAATATGATTTTATTTATATAAAAAATAAATTAAAAGTGATAGTTTTTCTTATAGTGAATAGAAATGGAGGGAGTATAAGGTAATTTAAGATAGGATTATGCATACAAATAAAGCTCTTTGATAACATTTTACAAACTCACTTTTTCAATATAAAACTATAACTTCTCAAAAATACCTCCATATATTTAATCATTATATTGCAACATTATTTCAACTCTCTTTTCACTTAAAGTATAATATTTAAAAATTACTATTAATGAAATGTTAATTTTCTCAAATTATCCTATATTTTAAGATATAGCAAAATACATCTAAAATTATGTTAAAATTTGGGACAAAGAGAATATTATTAGGATCAAAATCATGACCCTTAATGATCTTTAAAATACTGGGTAAATGTTAGTTTGTATGCTTTTTTCTTTAAGTGGAATGATTCAACAAAAAAAATTTTAAAAAAGGGAATAGATTTATTTAACCTAGGTTAAGTAAAGTTGGAGGGAGTCAATTTTAATTTTTTTAAAATAAAGTGAAAGGTTTAAGTCTTATTAATAAGAAAAACCATATTCAGCGAATTTAACACTTTTACTAGTTTGGTAAAAAAGAAGATGTATATTCTCTTTCTCTTGAATGAAAATTAAGGTATTATATACATTAGGATCGTTATCATTGCCAAACTTTCATTACAAGAACTGCAAAGCGTGTTAGAATAAGAAAAATATTTGGAGAATTTTAAATAAAGATCAGGAATGTGGCATAATTACTAATGGGTCTCAAAAAAGTTTTGAAATTTTAATTCAATCTAGCGGATAAAAATAAAAATAATTTTAATTATGAAAATATTAAAATACTCTTCACTTGTTAAATTGTTAACTTTATTTGTTAATTTATTAATATCAGTTATAAATTACAATACCTATCAGTAATTTACAACTAATATTAATAAATTAATGAGTAAAGTTAGCAATTTAATAATTGACATTATTGTTTATGATTGAATAACTGATGTCGACTCATATTTATTAAATTAATGAGTGAAGTAAGAAAATTAATAATTAATAATTCTATTAAACAAGTAAATGATATTTTATTCTTGTTACAGTTAAAATTATTTTCATTTTTATCTCCTTAAACTAAACTAAAATTTTATAATCTTTTGGAACTCACTAATAATAATATCACATTCCCGGTCTTCATTTGAAATCCTCCCAAAATATTTCTTATTGATAAACTATTTCTGTTCATTCTATTTCAATTGTAGTAAACGCTCAAATAGAAGATTCCTTTTCATCCTTGCCTGCACTCTTAAATTCTACAACATTTATCTTTGAATATTCTTAGACATGCATAATAACGTAAAAGGGACTGTATTTTTCTCGTGAAGAAAATCCAAACCCACGCGATACACGCAAGGGAATGAATTTTTTTTTTTTTTAAAAAAATCAGTGTCCAACAAATTTACCATGCTAACTTGGATTGAAAATGTAGTCTCAAAACATAAATACAGAGAGGCTCGGCACCGCACCGGCGCAATTGAAGGACTTATGGCCAGTCCATGGACAAGCTAAGTCATGCTTCTTGGTACCATTAAATACATATACTCTATCAAAAAGGCCAACTTAATTGAACTTCCTTGTTGCGGGAAATCTATCCAATTTCAAAGTCTCCTATTTAATTGCCTCTTCCTTTTTCCATAATACTACCAGTAGTCTCTGTTTCCTTTTTATTTGGATGTTATGGCACGTGCATTGGGGACAATTTATTTGATCATGACTCGGTAAAAACAAGATCATGCATATATATTATTATATATATATATATATTAATATTAATTCCGGAAAAAACAAATGTCAACATGTTGACGTGTTCTAAATCGAATCACATAATACAAGTAAACAATTTACTTTTTCAACTGACGCACAAAGTTAAAAGCCGTTCCGTGAGAAAGTAGATTTTTTATTTATTTTATTTTGAGATTGGACAGGGAAAAACATGACAAATCCATAGATTTATAGCAAGCCATATGGCTCAAAATATGGTGTCCGAGTGTGTCATTGGGTTTATATACTTCTTTATAAAGCACTTTTAATATGTCTAACTGAAATTAGGAAAAAATTTAAAACTCATTAATCCTCCCTAAAAATTTATTAATTTTTTCATTTTTTTCCTATTAAAATTACATATCTTAACATGTTTTCTCTCCTCCATATTCAACAGAAGTCCAATAGAAAAATTTACGAGAAAAATTAAATGAAGTGATTTATAAATGAAATATAGAAGAGATAACGAAGGAGATGAGTACATACTCATCATAGGATATTGAGCGAAGTTGGACTGAGTGTAGTTTAATTAATTGCCGACTTCCCCAATGCGTCTGGCAATAACACCTTCCTCTCAAGCTATAAGATAATTTTGGGAGTGACTGGGTATTTCAAAATATATGATAATTTAATAAAAATAAAATTTCATTAAATGTGCATGTATAGTATTACCTTTCACTCTCAATCTCCTCTCTTCAATCGTTCAAGGTTATATTACATGAAAGGTATTTTAAAAAAATTATACTTTTGTTTTAAATAAATAAGATTATAAATTATATTTTATAAGCTTTATTGATATGTGTAATTTTATCTAAATTTATCTTATATTCCCTCCTATCCCTATTACAAGGTACTCCTATACTCCCTTCCTCATAAGTAAGGAAACGTGGTTAAATCATTAATTTTAATTAAAAAATCTAATAAACTTTCAATTTGACCTCTATCTAAATAAAAAAAATTAAATTTATATTACATTCTTCTCATATTTAATGAGTTTAAATAAAATCAAGTTGGGAGAGTAAATTGGGATAGAGGGAGGATTAGGATTGGCTCTTCAATTTCTTTATCCTTTGCTTTATTATTGATTGTCACCCCGCTGCTCAATCGAATTAATTTTCATGACCTATGCTCATTAAACCACAGTTTTAATGGTACAACGGCCACTAGACTCTCTGCAACATGTAGGTTAGTATCTTAGTTTCTGCTGTAACGCGTAGAAATCTTAGTTTCTGCAGTAACGCGTAGAAACACGCAATTCTCCCCCTTTATTCCTTACATACTCCTTGATCCAAACAGCAAAAACTACGTAGTAATATGACAAAATAATTTTTTAAAAACAGCATTTCTCCATGTAACTCGTACTAAAATTCTCTGTTCTCCCAAACATCTCCAGTGTGACTGTACATTATTTAATGCGGGAAATCTCATATGTCATATCCGATACGATTAAACTTGGATCTTTGAACTTTCATACATGTAAATTTGTACTGTCCTCCATCCCGATTTATTTAAGCAATGAATGTGATTAAAAGAGTTGCGTTTCCTGTTTCTGTTCTACAGTCCCGACCTGTATTTACAAAGGAATGAATGTGATTAGAGGTCGTGTTTAGATCATCTCAAGTCTTCAATTTTGCCTCAGCGAAGCCTAGGATTTTTGGTTGGGCAATTGATCACCACCCATATGCATGCATTCAGCAGTGCCCTTGCATTGTTTGGTTGGTGGCTGTACTTTTTTTGTAGGTGCAATTAATTAATGCATGTGTATATATATAATTTTGCCTTTAGTGGTTTCAAACTTTGAACTTTTATATGCATTGGGCTTCATTATCTTCCGCATTCAACTTTAAAAGAATAATGATTTTTGTATCATGATCAATGTTCCACCACAGTCGTTATAATGTTTCTATAATTTATTACTCTTACCTTTGTTCTATACTAATTATTTAGCGCGAGACTAAGTTTATAATGTTTACCGTGTATAAAAAGAACAAGTCAATATTCACTATGCCAAAGCAATAAAGTAGCGTTTTACGCTGCTTAACCCACAAAACATACGTCCTATATTCGCTTGAGTACATGTTAGATTGATATTGAAAGCCCGATCAAATGGCATAAAAATATTAATTGCTTGATCTTCCATTAATGTTGGACACGGATCTTTAAATGCATATTGTTCATTGAATATATATATATATATATATATATAGTTATTATTGGTAGATTATTTATTATGAACTTTAAACACCTTCTTACTTCAGTACCGGAGTTGGTAGGCGTCCTGATGAGAACTATATAGTATATTTGGAATTAAATTTTTCTTTTATCATCAAGAAAAAAGAAAGATAACGAAAGGAATAATAATGAATATGTATATCTTCTTGAATAAATGTTCAGAATATTCGTCTATATTAATTTCTAAACGTTTTTTGGCCCGGTTTATTGATTCTGATGGGATCGCGGAAGGAAGATATATAATTCTACTGTTTAAGAATATTGGCAGGGCAGTTTGGGTTGTTGTATGAATTGTATTCGTTCTCCTTTCTCCAACCAACATCATAAAAAGGTAATTAAATAACGTAGCATTGAAAAATATTTTCCAATCTTCGACTATATATCAGCTTCACGAAGAGGGATATATACTCTCGCAGGCATACTAGTTACTACAGTGGACGTATTCTATGGCTTAGTTTCCATATAAATGTGATACCGTATAAGCCATAGTTGACTCAATTTCCTTGACAGAATACATAAATTTTAACGAGTCAACTTGCCAGTTTGGTAACTAATTCATGCAATACATTTGATATTTGGTATTTTTATTTTTATTCTTCAAATTTACTTCTACTATAGAATTATATTATATTTTTAGGAAGCTGATCTGACAAATTTGGCTTGTGATTGGAGTTATATTTTAGTTTGAGAAATTTGGCTTCTGTTAAGCTGCATTTTTTTTTATGTTTAATTTAAAGAATAAGTCGACATGCATGTACCTTTTCGTCAAATGCACGAAACCGAATGTTGCGCGAGCAGCAGGCTGGTTATTGATACCCTGAAGCTGAAATAGTTCATGATTGATGACATTGAACCTGGGGCATTATTTTTACTTGTAAAAATAGAGATGTCCCCTAAATGAAATGCACTTCTCATCTGGGCCATCTACATGAAATCTAAATCATGGATTGGATCTTCTTTTTCTATTTACACTTTATTAAAATTTTTAAGCTAAAGTGTATTTTTTTACATAAATTTCAGTTTAGTTTCTTAATTTTATAAAATATATTTTTAATTTTTTAACTCTAACTTTATTAGTTTCAAATGATTACTTTTTATGTCAATCATTATTTTAAAAAATTAAACTTAATATATTAACATTTAATAATGTTTTTTTCATATTCTAAAATTCAATATAAGATTTTTTTTTTTTAATGAAACTAAACTGTATTAAAGTTAAAGGATTAAAAAAATATTTTATAAAATTAAGGGATATTGAAACTTTGGTAAAGTTCAAGGATTACCAGTGCACTTTAGCCATATTTTTATTTTAAATGATGCAAAAATACAAAAGAGTAACAGTAATAATACCAATCTCATGAGTAGTTGTTATCAACTTACAAAATATATAATATTATAACTTTAAAAAATAAATTAATAAAATATGAACCGTTTAATTCTCATCTGAACGGTCCTGATGGAAGGCACACTACCACGTGCATTCAATTTCGGCTGTGTCTTTTTTCCCCCCTTGGGCTGCACTGTCCAAGTGGCATGAATGGCCTTACTCAAAGCTTAGGCCCAAAAAAATGAGACTGGGGAGACCCAATTCTGGATCGTATTTTGGCACGGAAATCCGTCAAACACATATAAATTTGCAAATTTCTTTCTTTCTTTCTTAAACTAGCTAGCTACTGGTTTTACTGACATAGAGTATGTATTAATCTCTGGTCAAACAAAAGATATATATATATATATATATATTAATTATTCCTAGGTTGACTTGTTTGTTGTGTCATTAATTATAATTCATTTTGTGGCAAATTAATTATTAAATTATCTTAATCTTATTTTGTTATTTGTGGTTATACTATTAACTTATTGAAAAATAAATTATCAAAGTGCCTAATCCATATAAAAAACATGTAGCTTATAGAATATTGCAGTAAGTATACGACCTTTTTTTAAACAAACACAAGGAAACAAAAAGCAAACACGGAAGGAAGCATATAAAACAAGATGATCAAGAGACTATGAGGTTGTTTTTATTAATGTCTGTGGAACTAAAATTTGCACAAATTACAAATTGAAGTTGGGACAAAAGTTAGTTACTTTAATTTAATTTATGTTTGGACATTCTTGTGTAAAAGAGTTGGATGATATAATTAAAAAACAGATTTAGATCTATGATGGCTGAAAAGAACATGAGCTTCATGTCACACGCACATTTTTTTTTATAAGTACGCAATTTGATAAATCTAAGAAAAAAGATTTACAAATACTAAAAAACCTATTTAGATTTACTTAAATCTAACTTTTGATTTAACTATAGTTAAAAAAGAAAAATTTATTTGCCAATTACTCTTACCAAAGCATCTTTTCCCCCACTCTTAACCAGCTTTTATACTTCCAAACTACAACTCGAACCAACTAAATGGGATCCCAAACAAGCATTATATATAACTCCATCAGCCAATCACGAAAGCTCCAAATGAAAATCTCAGCCATAAGGTAGTAATCCACCCAGACCGGGTCCGTATATCTACTTCAAATTTGAGGCATTTATTGCAATAGGCCGTTTAATTCCTCGATCTCTCGTCGAGAGCCGAGAATAAATCAAACTTTCTAACGGCATTCTAAACCGTCAACATGTCCTCCACAACATTAATCACTAGGATGTTATAACTGCAAGGATACGTTTTGTGTGTGTAATATAATAGGCACATAATTATACAATCACAAAACTTGATCACGGTTATATATTAATTCGTGAATTTAATGCATGCAGCATTTTTTTTTTCAATTCCAACTAATTATTGCTATCATACTCAAAATTTACATCAGTAGCTAGGGTTCGAATAATACCACGCTGTCATGTGTGTGTATCTAAAATAAACTGTTTTATAAAAAAATTCTGAAATTTTAAACTTTAATAGGAAAAGTAAATATTGCATCTATGATTAAAAAAGTTTGACAGTAAATTAATACATATAAAAAGGTGTTATAGGCCTAATCAAAATATAATTTCCAACTGATTAACTGTATTGAGTTGAAAGGGGGAGTTGATCCGATGAGGAAAAGATAGCTTCCAATTCCGAACTTGCTCCCCTTCTCAATCCACAAAGGTCAACCCACTCCATGTCTATGTTTTGTTTGCAGCTCGCACTCATTTTCTCTCTCTAGGTATATAGCCTTGGTTTTCTTTTGCAGTTTCAACTGTTGATGTAACTTCCTCTCAACATCCCCTGGCCCACCCTCAAGATTCTATATCATGCTGTTCCCTTTAATTTCGTCCACATTCTAATTCACATATCATCGCCATTTTCTCTTCCCCTTTTAAATCCCTCCCTTTTCCTTCCCTCCTGAACCCTTCTACTCGATCCTTAGCCACGGCTGGATCGCTATCTGGACTCATCTTCCATGGCCAAACCAGCATCTTCGTCTAAGAAAGACCTCATAGTCCGTGCTGATCATGAGGATCAGGAGGAAAGTGGGTGGACTTCTTACTTCGAAGATTTATCGTCAAATACAGGTTCTTCTTGTTTCAGTTTGTGTAGTGGGGGCTCTTCTTCTTTGGTCTCGGATGCTGCTTCTTGTGCTGCATGCAAATTCTCTCACCACCACAACCATCGTCTTCTTTCCTCCCTCTCTTCAAATAATTACGGGGTTCCCCCAAATCATCCTGATATGAAGCTCAGATTCAAGAAATCACGGACCAAGAAAGTTTCACATGATGATGATGATGATCCTTTGGAGGACACTGCTACTTCTCCTCTCAACAGTCCCAAGGTAATATATCTGATTCATCTTCTTTTATTTCCTCTCCAATCTTCTGCTGTGATGTTATTTATTATTAATTAATTACCTCTTGTTTTTAGGATGGAGATCAATTGGATCCAACCGTGACGATTCCTACAAAGACAGCTGATCATCTATCTGATGATTCCACGGTAAGCTCAGATCATTAGTTTAGTATGTAAACTGTTTTCTGAAATTAGTTAATCAGCAGAAGCAACTGATATTTTCTGATCATCTAATTTTAACCATGCTGGTGATATTCTCTAGGGTAAGGGATTTACATCAGAGCATGTTTCAGATTTGAAGAGAGATCATGGAGCTCACAGTAAGGATGAAAAGAATAGCAGAGGAAAGAACAGCATGAGCTACACAGACCTGAAGAAAAGAGGACTCAGTTTGTTTCCCTTGTCCATGTTGGTTAATTATTTTGGATGACTTCTTGTCCATGTAGCGTTTTTATTTCTCTCTGTCCTCCCCCTCCTTCGTATGTCTTTTGGCCGCCTTCTTTGTAGTTGAAATCATAAAGCTGTATACACAATACAATGGCCATGTGTTTTGATTGTAATGGCGAGGAGAGAGCTGTTTAAGTTTGGCGTAGGTTAAAAGCTTAAGGAATTATAATGTATTATTATTATCGGTGTAGCATATAATAGCGAGGTCTCTATCATTTCATGATTTATTTTGTTTGGAGGAAGTGTCAGAGTGTGATGACCTTATTTAGCAACTTGGCACCTATTTTCTGGTTCAAAGGTTAATAGCATTTAATTAATTTTATAATTTTATTATTTGCAATCTGGAGAGTAATATAATTGAAACCTGCAGCGAGCCAGATTTCACATGATAAATGCCTAAACTATGAAATAATGAGTAGGATCTAAAAGATTAAATTTTAGGTTATTACAGTGGACACATTGATTGAGAGCTAATAATAGTGATTCACTTTTAAATAAATTTCCTGCAATTAAATTTGACAACAAGGTCTAACGTGACTTGTGATAGGATTTTTATAAATATACACGCATAACTATTTGCCTAGGTTAGATTTTGAGGATTATCATGTTTAATTGGGAGTAGTTAGAAGTCTTTTACAGTCACACAAACTTAAATCCAAGACCTTGTATTTAAGTCATAATTTTTTCACCATAACCAGTACCTGGTGGTGTGATAGGAAAAAAATTGACAATACTTTTTTTTTGATAAAAAAATTCAAAACAATGGATATTAAGAAACGAGAAATTAGTAATTGAATATTGGCTAGCTGAAGAGGCAAATAAATTGTGTTCTGTAATATTGAGTAGGAAGCTAATCTTAATTAATTAAGTAACATAATATATACGGGTTTAGATTTGTCAAACAGAGAATAAGAAGCCAGAACCCAGGAGGAAGAAGAAAGTGTGGCTGTAGAGGAATAAGAATTGAATTGAATGGATATATTAATATAAGGGACATTAATTTAACTAAGAGGAAAAGTAGATTGATAGGTTTAAATATTATTAATACTTCTCCTACCTCCTGCAGGCCATTGATTTTAATTAAAAATATTAAGAAACGGCTGCAACAGAAGACCCCTCCATGTGCTGAAGCATTAATTTACAACAGAGAGCACAGACGCCTTCAGGACATTCTCACTTAAAAATTCCACCAGCAAATGTTGTCTTTGACCACTCTCTATTATTATTCACTCTTCTACACGTACATCTTCCCACAACCATTTATATTTATTCTTCTTATTCATTATTAATAAGTTGGAATATCTTTTTACTTGTGTAGGAAGTGAATTTTTTATAACCAAGGTTCTTGATTAATTTCCTCCTTTATTGAAGGTGAAATTTGATTGCAGGGACCTAATTTCAATTTTGGAAGAATGACATTTGGATTCCTTAACTATAAGGGAATTATTAACACTCTGGTTCTTAGTTGAAATAGAAAGTTATTAATTAATAAAGTATATCTGGTAGTAAATCTTTAAAAAGGTCATGTGTTTAAAGGACAAAAGTGTCAATAACTCCCTTATAAGGGACCCAAATATAATTTTCTCCAGTTTTTGCCATATGTCAAGGAGATATCAAAATTTCAACTGATCATGTGACATTTGAACAATGGTAGTTATTATATATATATATATATATATATGCAAAAAAGGGAAAAGAAAAGAAAAGAAACACACGGAATGGTAGTTACTATCCAGTGGCAGGCACTACTACATATACATATTGATACCCTTAAAAATTTAAATTTTTTATCCTGCAAAATTTGATCTGTCTGTTGAATTACTGTTTGTGATATTAATTAAGGAGCATAACTCAATAATTTAGTGAATAAAATTGTTTCATGCACGTACGTGATGAATATCACAAGTGGTGCAATATATATTAGTTGGATTTGAATTCAATAAATAACCTAAATATACTTACTTAATAAGTGCTTCACGTGGCACAATAACAACCACTTAACTTAATGAAACGGCATTCGAATCATATGTTAGCATGTGACATTTAGAATCACCAAATCTCAAACTTCTGGAGGGGATAACAAACTGAATGAGGAAGGTTCTGATCACAAGGATTATTTTGAATTTTTTGATAAAAATGTATTTTGATAATTTTAAAGTGATGATGAAATCTAATAATTATAGTTAAGATATTTATTGAGTGAGTGTATTTATGTCACTTACCAGATTTAAATCATTAATCAGGTTGCCGCCACCATTAAATTGAGTATCTTCACTGTCTTACATATTATTCGACATAACCAATAACTTCGTACACAATTACACACAATCCTTGTGATCAGAACATACACACAACGAATCAAGGTGTGCACCGAAAGGTCGTCACCATAAACTGGTTCACACCCACGTAGCTAACCGATCTCTAGTCACCATCATAATATATTCATATATATATATATATATAATGCAAAAAGGGGCGACCTTGACAAAGACTTTGTATTCCGCGGCATGATCCAATGTTTTGCTCATCCATAAAGGTGGATTAAACTGCTAATTATTAATCAGTATCCAGAAACCCAAAAAAAAAAGGTTTAACTTCATCAATAATATGATAATATCAATTAGTGTGAACCCATGCACCTGGCCATATATTGGTTAACATCACAGGTTAGGTAATCAATCAAATGGTTAACAACTATTAATAATGATGCGATTTGTGTTTTGGAGTGGTAGATCAACGGTCTAGTTACCTCGCCTTTACTGAAAATTGTAACTCCGTTTTGTTAAATGTATCACATTTTGCCCTTATCAATTAACAATAGTCATAAAAACTGGATAATTTTAGCCGCCGAACTATAAGCAAAATTTTCTCGAGTTTTGTCGTGTAATGTTTCTTTCTGATATAATGCTTATCCAGCATGAAACATCATTTTTAAGCACTCATCATATTTTGCAAATTAGGTATTTAAGTACAAAGCACAACCATCCTATTTGATAGGATTAGGTGCAACGTCTTGTGTAAATTTCAAAATTTTCAATTTTCGTTTTCGCTTTATCTTAAGTATGAGTAAGACCTTTTGGATAATTGTTTCATATATATTATTGATTAATATTTCTAGCTTTGGAAGAATAATATATATGATGTAACAGTCACGAGGGCATGAGGCTAACTTTGGAGTTTATATTGTATAACTATAAAATTGTATTTTGTCACCAGCTATATTTTAAGTTAATGACTAATCAACTGATGACTGGCTGGAGCTTGGACCATATATTACTAAATAAAGAGCCATATTTACTATCTAATCAATATCTCGTGTTCGGATAGTACCCTATTTAGATAATTCAGTGATCATTGTTCTCCAAACAGTATTTCCATATATATATATATATATATACACATTTAATTTGAAGCTTGAAAAATTGGACTGGCTGGACTTAATATTCAGGGCATCTTTGACATGAAAACTTGTGGACTCACATTTGATGAGAAGATTGTTAAGTTGTCTGAATATAAGTGAATTTAAATCGATGTGGGAAGTTTCACGTATAAGATAAAATTGAATTTAATAATTAATATATAATAAAATAAAATTTAAAAATTTTTTAAATTTTAAATAAATTTTGAGTTAAGATGTGATGCTTCCTCTCCTCTCATTCTGGACAATATGCAAAATTAGTTTAGAAGGAAGCAAGGGAATCTAGTTGACGTGCCTCCTCTTCCTCTAAAAGGAGATTTGAAAATAGAGTAATTGCAGTTGTCAAGGATCTTCATCTTATCTTTACACACACACAGTTCTTCATTTTTTATATTGTCAGTACTAAATCGGGCAAACTATATTTTATATATGATATGTCACATGTGTGTGTGTGTGTGTGTGGAGGCAGGTAGAAAGCGAAGCAAAAGGAATAGGTGAAGGAAGTTGTCAAATACAGTGGCCCCCCATGCAGCGAAGGAATAGAACAATTAATAAAGCAGCATGTGCCACCCTTTGACACTCCAAGCTAGGTGGCTACCCCATTCCTTTGTCAAGAGTCAATTGCCTACTTTACTTATTATATTGTATTGCATTTGCTTTGATGACGTGTGTATTTGTATTAATTGATCCCGTGACAAGGAATTATAAGCCCCATGTCATTATTCTTTCCCCCAAACCCAGGATTACTTGTGAATGCAAGCAAAGTTTTTGAAAATCAATCGGCACTTTCTCTCACTATATTTCTTGGCAACACCCTTTCATTTCTCTCTATACTCTAACCCACTCGCCTGCAGACTTCGATATACGTTGTTTGTGAGAAAATTAGATTATGTTTTTTTTTAAAAAAAAGTGAATGTTTCATCATGTGTTGTTTTTTTAATCCAACTTACCATGGATTTTTAGTAACAAAAAATTGATATATTACGAAATTCTACTTTGTTCTGAATCTTGTTTGAGTTTGACCATCTTATACTACCCTTTTATTTCTTGTTCACGGATTTTGAAGTCAAATAATTTAGTTATTCAATATAAAGCGCATGATATATTATGAGTTTTTTTTTATTGTTACATAAATCATGCAACCTTAGCTATATACCTAACACTAGTACGTATATGAAATGGGCCATGACGAAAAGTAAAAATATAATCATGATAAATACTATACTGTATTAAATAAAATTGAATGTTAAAGGGAGGCCGGAGTTTTTTATGGACCAACGACATATCAAGTATATAGGAAGATGAATGTCCTACTTAATTATCTACTTAATTAAAAATGAATCAAAATCATGAAAACAACAAATTTCCAGAGATCATGGGATGAAGTGAAATGCATTTATATATATTCCATCCCGACTATAATATCAAAAAAATTTTAGAGATCATAATTTATTCAAAATATAAGATATTAGGTATTGCTTATAATTCTTCCCAACTATGCTCCTACTTCATATATTATTTGTTTAAAAAAATGATCCATTTTAATCATCATCATTGTAACACTTAATTATATAAGATATTGAATGAAGATGTAATTCAAAAGATATACAACTTTCAACAAAAATTAACATTCAATTAACTTTTTTGATAATTCTCTTCATCTCAATTTACAAGACACCTTTAAATAAAAGTATGCATACCAATAAAATTCATTAAATACACTTCACAATCTTATTTTGTTCAAAATAAAAACATAAATCTCCAAAATTAAGTCTTAATTTTGTCAAAGGCTTTTACTCTGTCAATCTGGCAAAAGAGGGAAGCTTTCAAGGCAGAAGGTAGGGGGCATTAAATTGTACTACCTCTTTTATTTTTGGATATGTGTAACTGTGTGTGTGTGTGTATTGGCCAACTAATATTTCATTTTTGGTTCACTTGCACTATTTGTCTTTTGGAATTGTATTTTGATTTGTATTTTGGCCCTAAGGTTGTGCTAAGCTAAATCACTATGATGGGTCAAAATAATGTGGTGGCAACAATCTGGAGGAGAAGTGAAGAAAAAGGTCATGAGGAGAAGACAATCTGGATGTGACAGTGACGAGTTGGATGTGGTGACAGCAAGCTGCCTATAGAGGCTTCACTTTGAGTTTGTGTCTTTGAGAGATGCTGCCTGAATAGGACCTTAGAAAGCAGGAGACGTTTAGGTTTAGGAATTTAGGTTTAGCCATTTGAGACTTTTGATTTAGAGCTAGTCTTCGGTGGGCGATATCTAGTATGAGTAATTTTTTTTAAGAAAACGAAGTAGGTTAGCCCATTTAGCCTACTTTTTTTTGTCTGGGCCAACCCAATTCCATTTTTAAAAAACGAGCTCATTTTCCCAATCCAAATAGCCAAATTTGGTAGGCTAATGGGTTAGCACATTAGGTTGAGCCTGTTTGTCCGACTCTAGTTAGCACAAAGGTTGTGATTATAGACATCCTGGGATATAATTTGATTTGTATTTTAAAATTGTGAAAAATCTCAGGTGTTACAGGACTATGTGAGGTGTGTATTGACCCTTATGCCTGTATTGGTATTTATGGAGCATGTTCTAATTCTAAAGCTAGTTCATCTAATGCAATGATGGAGATGGAAATATCGCTATAGGCTTAGTGTTGTTAGCCCTTTAAAATTTTAGATAGAGTCAAATTGCTAAATTTGCTTCTGTTTTGTTTCTTCAATACTCTAATTTCATATGGTCATATTTAATTGCTTGAAATACTATTTTCTCTTTTGGGGTTTTAAGTTAAATGTTAAAGTGATAATTATATGATCAGCAGAATTGAAGTTGTTTCACTTAGTGTTTAAGATCTCTTTCTACTAGTGTGGACATTTATTAAGATAGGCTTTATTGTGTGTGATTTTGAGATAAGTCTAAACCCTTTTAACCATAATAGTCTTTTGAATTATGTATTTTTCTTTTCTATTATAGTTAGTCATTTTTCAATTGCAATTGAGTTCTTTCTATCATAGTAAGGTAATCTTGGGTTGTTATATTTTAATTACCATGGTAGGTTAACTATTTGGTTAGAGAGGGTGATATTACACTAATTATAGGGTAGAGAGAGAATTTTTTTTTGTTCTATTTATAAGTTGCACCATTAAATTTTCATGAAAAATTACCCCTTTTACCTTCCATTAAATGTTAAAAAGAGAAATTATGTCGTTAAAATATGTATATTTAATAATAACAAAGTTAAGAACTTTTTAAATTAGGATAACATGACTTTTAGTCCTTGAAAGTTTACATGCTTTTCATATAAGTCCTTATAGTTTTTTTCGTTGTTTCAAGTTCCACTAACTTATCCTTTTGCAATATTAGTCTCTCTACTATTGAACATGCTCAAAAGGATAATGAGATGACACTAATGATATTAAATATTATGATATGTCACTAACACTTAGAAGGACAATGCCCAATAGTGTATTTTGATGTTTGAGTAAGTAGGGTCAACGAAAGTCAGGCATTTTCCTTCGACTAATACCCTTATAACTTCTATGGGGGTCATTGCACATGCTGCCTATGTCATTTAAGATATGGACCATTTTTTCCCCTTCTATATTAATTATATTAGTAAAAGATCAACAAATTTAGCATTGTCAGTGACAAAACATCGTCATTCTAAGCATATTCAAATTAAAGTAGAAGGATTAACATTACATATAGAATAAACTGGAGAGAGCTGAAACAATAAAAAAAACTATGAGAATTTGTACTAAAATACGTTAAAAATATAGGAACCAAAACTTGTGTTTTTCCTTTTAAATTGTTAGACAAATTTAGCAAGTTTTAAAGTTTTTTTTATTCTAGTTAAATATATTAAAAGTAGTTTATAAATAGAACTGAAATAATATATTTTAGGATACCAAACTATCAATAAAAATATTTTATAAATTGAAATGAAAGGAGTAGATAAGAATACATGAGAGGGTGAAAATTGTGTTTTGCCTCGAGATATTCTCTTGGTATCTGAAAGCCCAGCCACCACCAACCCTTGCACTCACTCGTGAACTCTTTAATACTCTTGTCGTCTTTAATCTCTATCTCTCTCACACGCACGCACGCAAAGACACGTCCCTTTCCGAAAGTGAAGGCTATTCCAATTGTGAGTGTATCTTTTGAGCTCATGTTTCGGTCTCTGGCCCTCTGATTTCATAAATGCAATTCTCCCCCAAACTAACTCAAATCTCTGCATTAATTTAATTAGTTGGTTCCTATCTTGCCCTACCCATGTGCAACGACCCTCTCTTAATTACAATATTAATTTTTTAACTCTCGTCAATATTTTCTTATTATACATAAACTATATCTATATGTAGTTTATAGATTGTGAAGCACTCTATCTTTAATCGGTGTAATGTACAAAAGGCTCATCTCGCTCCAAATTGTGCATATTTTTTATATGGGAATTTTTTTCATGTTAAAAGAAGACTTATGGGGCAAGCCAAGGCACCGTAAATTAATAATTTAAGCTTCATTGTCCCTAAAAAAAGCTTGACAAAAAAATTATCTCATGCGCCAAGTCTACTATCTATTTATGAATTTAAATATGAAACTAGTCGCTGAAATCGGAGAATCCGTTACTAGTTTATTAGAATATTCTTTCAAGAACAAAGTTATTCCTGAGCCTTGGGCCAAAAAAAGAAAAAACACTATTTCTTAACCTTCCTTGAATAAATTATTTAAAAAAAACAAATTTAAGTCGGTGCCTCATCAAAAGGCTCAATACTTTTCATAAGAATTGGTGATGATGATAAGAATGATGTGTGGTTGAATGAAATAAATATGTTTAGTATGTCATGGAATTAAGGAAATGAATATTTGAATTTAGTTGCACCACAATTACCATCATATTTATATTATAGGAAAAACTTATATATTTAGTCTTATATATTTAATGTGCTTGTTTCAAATTAAATCAAGATATATGTATCTATTATAAATTATTTATTCTATGATAAATTCTTGTTATTAATATCATTAACATATTAAAATTTATATATCATGATTTGATTGGATGAAAGTATGGGTGAAAATAAGCTACGCTGAGCTAGGCTTTAACCAAATAGACCTGAGCCTCTATGATAAATTAGAGGTCTGAGCCAGAACTGAAGCCTGTATAAGATTTTTTCACAACTCAGGCTTGAGCTTATCTAAAGCTTGACCTGGCCTGACTTGAAAGCCTATTTAAAAGTAAACACTTTAAATAGACTCACATTTTAGTTTCAATTTCAAACATACTTTAATACTATTATAATATACAATATATAACCTGATTTATCAATTATAATATATAATAATTGAAAGAACTTATTAACTACAATACAATATAACAATAAAGTAATAACATTAAGATTTGGTTAAATTATATATTTAGTTATTTAACTTTACACAATATTTTATTTTGATCTCTTAATTTTATAAAGTATTTTTCTAGCTCTTTAACCCTAATATTGTTAGTTTCATTACAAAAAATTTATCCATTAAGTTTTTAATATTGACAAAAATTTTTTAAATATTGACATATTAAGTTTAATTTTTTAAAATGACATTAATTGGTACAAAAAATATTCATTTCAAACTACCAGTGTTAGGGTTAGAGGATTGAAAAGACACTTTTTAAAATTAAAGGATTAAATTGAAACCTCATATAAAATTAAAAGATCAAAAGTATACTTTAGCCTTAAGATGAATATACAAGTTTGACATGATTGAAAGTATAACTACAAATAAAAAAAGAGTAGATTGATTAAAAAATTAATGATAAAATAGATGTGTTTATGATATATTATATATAATATATATATATATATCTAGGTTGACTTGTTAGGCTCGTAGGGTAGGCTTTGAAAAAATAAACTTGGCTTGTTTAATGAATAGGCTTAATTAAAAGTCTGAAACTAACTTGAATTTATTTTGTAAGCAAGTTAGGTTAGGTCTAAAGTAGGTCAAGTTATAGACTTCTGTTAAGACCTAGCCTATTCTCACCCTTGAATGAAAAATATATTAAGTATATAATGGTAAGTATATAAGTCCTATCCTTATATTAAAATACATGTTATTTTTTTTAAATAGTCATAAATGAATATAAATATAATAATATCCATGGTTTATGATGACCAATGCTAACAATTAATAATTATCGGCCTAAAATTATTTTGAATATTTCATACCATGAAATGATTTTTTATTTGAACAGCACATGAACATTTACTTTAGTCTGAGATATAGAAGGTACAAAATATTGATCCAGTTTTGGCAAAAACAAGAAACACATATTGACTCAATGAATGGTTGTTTTTGACTAATTACGATGCTGTGTAATGTATATCGATAGAAGTTGGCCAGGTTCAATGGTGAATGGAATAAAACAAAAACTGTAAAATTAAAAACTAAATAAAAAGAAAACTGAAGAAATTAAGCAAGAAAAAGTTTTCACCCGTCAATGTACACCCTTCCTCGACCAAATCCATCTTTAATTACTAATTAATTAATCACACACGGGGAGTCTTAGATAGCAATAAGAAACAGCAAATCCTGGCTTCCAAAAACAATCACAGCTTGATTTTGGATACGCATTTAGAATCAACACCCATTGAAGCAATATGAATAGATATGTCACACGTGTTATAAACCGTCGCCTTCTTCTTGAAAATCTTGAGCATCGTCGCCTTCCCAGGAAGTGTCGCCACTGATCTCAGAACCACTGTTCCGTTTCCTTCTGCAACTTGTTTCCAAAACTCGACATCTTTTGCCAGCTTTCCGATCATAAAATCTGCAGAAGTTGTCAAGTTCACCGTGCTTCTCGCCGGAATCCTCTCCGTTTCCAGCGGAACTTCAGCCAAAACGACGTCCTGGAAGTTCACATAACCAGTGGGTTCTCGTACCTGAAACTTCCGAAGTTCCGATTCGCTATCGTAACTACCATGTTCACTGTCACGTTGCCTGATAAATCATGGGGAAACGGAATTCCCAAGGGTTTCACAGTAATTTCAGGATTCCTGGGTTTGAAGATGGTGAAATTAGGGTAGTAATCACAGTGGTAAGAAGGATCAAGAAGACCATAAATACAGCAAGGCAGCTTTTGAGACCTCTCTTCGTGGTCTTCATGGATTTTGATTCTGGCCGGAAGAGCGCGTTAAGCGGTAAAGCGTGGGATTTGAGATATCTATCAGTGAAATAATATATATTGATCAGTGTAGAAAACTGAATTGATTCTCTGGATATATGTTTCCTTGTAATAAGGATATAATGAGATCGTGATTCGTGAACGTTGCTGTAAATATGTAACTGATTTAGAGTGCAAAATTGAAATTTTCCAGTTCAGATTGGCATACGGAAGATAAATTAACATTAATAGAACTTATTAATGTCTTTATTATGGGCAACGAAGTTGACGACTATAATGGAGTTGTGTTTAATTTCTGACAGTAATCCTCATCATACGCGCGCGCTGATACAAAATTAAGCATAATTACTAACTTAAAAGGTCACATTCACAATTATATTTAAGATAATGGCCAATAAATACCGAGGCAAAGAGGACAAAATTAGAGCCACACCAGTAAATATTTTTGAAAAAATTATTCGTATTTCTGCTTTTCTATGATCATCCCTTTGATTGAGCTGGATCACATGCAGTGATTATAGTAAAGTGGATGGAAAGTGGGATGATCTTATCCGTTCATTCCATCTGATGGTGGGAAAGAGGTGAGTGCATGAACAACCTCATCACCTGCAAAACACTCAAACTTTTTTCTATAATAAAAATTACTGTCCAATTTGAATCCTAAAAAAGCATGAAAGATCTTAACAAATTTTTTAAAATATTCTGCAAAGATGGTAGAAAAATTGCTAAGATTTTTTTATATTTTTTTAGGATTTAAATTGCAGAGTAATTTTTTATTGTAGAAAATGTTTACTTGCCTTGTAGATGATAAGATTTTTGGTACATTCGTCCCTCCCCCACCATTAAATAAAATGAACGGATAAGATGATCATACTTTCCACCCACTTTGTCAGTGACCGTAGTGAACCGGATCAATATCCTCAACAATTTCACTTTTTAAGGTGTATAACCAAAAAGAGATCTAGTGGTAAAGTCAAAATAAAAATCAACATAAAAAGTTAGACTTAAAAATTCTGTTTAAATAAAGATTCAGGTTTTAAAAATTTAATTTTTATTAAAGTAATTGGGTTGATGGCTTAACCTTGATAAATCATGTGAAAAAGGATCCAAGCTCGAGCGACCCTGATAAGCTTTGATAAGTCAAATTATTTTATATATACGTATATACATACATGCATATATTTGACTGACAATGACACAATTTTGTTAATATTTATTGTAGGTAATGAATAAGAAGTTATAGAGATAATAGATATTAAATCTTCACCTCTATTTTTAACAAGTGGATTTACGTCTAAGAGATCTAATAATTTATTTTTAAATGAGGATGAGAAGGATTTAAATTTACATTAATAAAAATTAAAAATCTTCATCTTAAATTTAAAATTTTAAATCTTTGTTGAATTTTATCTGAGACTTTAATTTATTTTATGTTAAATTTTAAAATATTTTGCTTAAATTAAAATGTTAAATTTTTTTTGAAAAAGAGGGTTTAAGAACCCGACCCTGAACCTTGTAAATAAGAGCCAGACTTTAAAATTAAATCAAATTTTAGGTATTTGAACTTTAGGACATAAGCTTTTAAGAGTTGGGCTCATAAGGGTCAGGTTCACCTGATTCTTACCTCTATCTAGTGGGCCCAAAAAGCAGTATAATATATTTCATTTTCTCTTCAAATACATATATATGGAGAGTATCATCATTTTTACATCGTTTTCTCTTCAAATTCATACAATTTGCAAGTGTTTTTTTCCCCGAGCTATGGAAAAAAAAAAAAAAAGCTTGACGTTTCTGCATCGTTTTAAATTTATCATAAAATCTTAGATAATCTCTTAACGTGCGAAAATACACTCCCCCCCCCCACTTAAAATACGCTTTTATTATTGTCTAATTAGAATTTTGCTCAAAAAAAAAATTGCCTACTTGGATTGAACGAAATTTTAAGATGTCCTAATCATGACACCAAAAAAAAAAAAAAATCACTGGAATCAATTTAAAACGATACAAAACGTCAAACTTTTTTTCCATAGCTCGGCGAAAAAAAACACTTGCAAATTGCATCCTTAATCATATGATTTCTGTCACATTCACCGAATGATCTGGATGCAAGTTTACATTGCTGGTGTTAGTCAAATGTTTTTTGTTTGCTTTGCCTGAGTTAGCAAGTGCAAAATAGTTCTCATAGTTTTCTCGTTTCTGGTTCCCGAACGATGAACCCATTGGTGCATTGAAAAGGGGAAAACATGATTAAAGTTTCGAGAAAAGTATTATAAGAAATACTCCCTCAATCTCAATTTATAAGATACTTTTAGATAAAATTTCACATATTATTCAATACACTTGATAATCTTATTTTTCCAAAATAAAAATATAAATTTTTAAAAATGCCTATCATTTAAAATATTAAAAAGAAAAAAGATGAAAATTAATTACAAGAGAGAGAAATGGTAATATTGAAATTGTTACATTTAATGAAACCTTAATCTATCAAAATGTCTTATATCTTGAAATGGAAAAACTATTTTAAAAGTACTATATAATTTAGAACAAAGGTAGTACTTAAGTAGACCAAGCGTACTACATTATTTATGGTCTATTCAATAAAAATATGACATTTAAATGATATTAAAATATAAATTGATTATAGTATTAATTATAGTAGAGAGAGAAAATGTAAAAATATATGTATTTTATTATAAGAATAAAACCAATTAGAAAATATTATACAAAATTTAATTCAAATTATTTAAAATATTTTAATTAAATAAATTATAAATGACATGATATACTTAATCTACTTAAAAATTTTTCATGTGTTATATCCCATTCAATGAATGCAGTTACTAATCCTTATTCAAATCACGTTTCTATAACCATCGTATATCCCATGATCCGATCGTTATTCGTGAAAAAGTATCTATTCGATAAAATTAAATAAATTAAATTTTAAGTTTGGACTTTGAGGATGAAGAAAAAATACATTAAAGTAGCAATCAACCGACACAAGCCATTTTCAAGCTCTTTTTTTGGGGTTTCCTCTCTTAGGTACTTTCTGAGGAGTATGTTTTCGTTCCATCTAATGATGTTATTAGGATAAAGATCAACTCAGTAACACGAAGAAGCTTAAGCGGAAAGAAAAATTTGATTTTATTATTATTATATATTTTATTAGCCAACTATATTTTTGAAACGATATAATTAAAAGCAAGGGCCTGAGAGCTGTATGTATTTATTATTTCGAGAATTGATATTTTCTAAAACATATTTTGAAAACAAAATGATAATAATAATAATAATAGGTTTTTTAATATCTTTTATTTTTTAGAATAATAATTCTAAAATATTTGAAAGATATTTTTATTTTTCAATTCTTCAAAATAATATTTTATTTTTTTATTATTTAAAATACTTTTTGGAAAATAAGTTAACAAGTTACTAAATAAGCTCATATCATTAGAATCTCTGAAGGACTCACAAAGTACATTCTTTTTTATTATGTATAGGTATTTTTTTCTTGGAAATAACACCATTGGAGGTATGATTAGATATTAAACGTGAGCACCTATTTTAATGAAAATTTAAATTTTATTTTATCACATTATCAGAAATTAATTCATTCCACTAGATCAAACCCTTTTGAAACAAAGTCTACTCTTATGATAGAAGCAGCATACATACTCCAATCTTGCATCTTTTTTTTCTTTTTGGGTGACACCTACATCTATACTTTTATTCGTATATAAAGTAGCACTAACTGCACTGTTAATAAATTATGAATACTGTAACGGTGTTGATAATAGAGTTTCCACCTAAAATAATCCCAACTTAGTTTGATTTAAATTAGTATACATATAAGCCTTGTTATAGTACAGTACCCTGACTTTGGCCCAAGAGATCGGGTGTACCACGAAAAAAGAGAGAGGGAATACTGCAACTTCTTTTGATTTATGCCACACATGCAAATACACATGGATCTTCTATTAATTAATGTCACGTTTTTTCTTTTCGTCATTTTATTTATATATGTACATGGTGTATGCTATTTGAATTGCAACTCACATATAGTAAAAATTAACAAGTTATATCATGTGTGTGTATGAATATATGCATTTTTTTAATTTTAATTTATTCTATAATGTAAAACTATATTCAAATTATTTTATTTTCGAATACATCACGTAGAGGAATAAAATTATTGATCCAGGATCCCGACATTAGCTCCTAGCGTTGCATGCTTCCCCATCTGCGCTGCTTCTTTAAAGTTATGCTGCGTCGACTTGTTAGGAAAGAAAAAGCCGGGCAAAGGGACCCAGTAGCATTGTGATATTTTTTATTTAAAAAATCAATATAAATAAATAAAATATAAAATTTCCAACAAATAACATTCCGCTCATCATTTTGTATCGCTCTCGTATGTTTGGTTATTAACTGTAGGAGTGCCTTAACTTAATTGTGTCTACACATTTGTGTCGTATTGAACTCGAATGAAATTGCATAAGCGACTCCTTAGAAGTGAAAATGCCGCATATATTGATTTTTCATAATTATAAAAATAATTTTATATAATGTTAAAAAATAGATTACAAATGAGTTATACATATTTTTATTTTTAAATAACGTTTTTTTTAAGTAGATGATTATATTTTGTAAAGAATTTAATATATGACTCTATCAGATTTGTGTCATTTTTTAATAATTTCGTCAAAAATGATTAATTTTTGCCATAAAATATAATAATAAAATTAAAATAAACTCCGTTAACCAAATTCCAAATGAATTAACAAATCAATAATGAATGGCTTTGGTAAAAAAGTTCTTAAGAGATTTTGTTTTTTTGGGCCCGTATAAGAGAAATTAATAAATTAACGCCAACGAAGAGATTCGGTCGTATGTAACGCCTTTCGTGCCAAAGCGTTGGTTGTCTCTTTGTTGTTTCGCCGGCCACCGTTCAGCAAAGCATTATTACCGTCTTAAGACTTCGATCTTTGTATCTTTCCCTTTCTTGGTCTGCACAATCTCTTATTCTATTTCTCCTTCGTCCTCTATGCCCGTTTTGATCTAATCAAGATGAACGACCTGCTCTCTGTGAGTTCTATCAAATTCCATTAACCAAATTCCACATGCTTGTATATTTCATCAGTTCGTGTTTGATTACTGGGTTTTTTTGAGTTTCAATTTTAGTTTTCCGTTTCGAATTTTCTGCTTTCGCTCTGATTCTGAGTGTTTGGTTTGACACTATGTCTGCACTTTTCAGTATCACTTGATAGTGTGGTGCTCTCCCTCCCCGTCACCTCCCCTCCCTTAAATTTAATGGGAGATTATCGTGTTTGATCTTTAAGGGGATTAGAAATTAGTCAGAGTTTCCCTAAAGATACCGTCTTCCTTTGACTATCAATTTCCATTGTGAAAGTTCGAAGCTCGCCTCATTGTGATTATAGTTGTAGCATGCTTTGCTATTTTAACATTGCTGCCTGCATTGGACCCCATAAGGAAGGAAGCCAGGGGAAGTTGATATAATTCTTTGGTTTCTAGGATGAATTCTGAAAGTAGTTTTGGGTCTTTCTTCTGACATAATTTTTACTTTGGTGTGGAGTTAAGCATTATGTTGTTCTTCCACCTTAAAGTTTATAGATAAGGTTGTCCTATCTAAATTGCTTTCTTGTAGGATTCATTTGTTGGCGACAGTAAGGGCCAGCCTTCTCGACAAAGTGATATTGAGATGGGAACCCAGAACAACCATGATATGGGAATGGATGCTTTTAATAAGCAGGTGCACAATTTTCGTGCTATTTAAGCTTTGCTGATTCAACATGTTAATTTGCCTCTTTGGCTCTGTACAAATTTCTTTTCTGATATAATTAAAGCTAATGTGAGTCTTTGGGGATCAATCAAAGTGATCAAACTTTCAATTACCTTGTCTTGTCTTCTTTTTCATCAATGAGTTTGTTAACATTTCAGTTGAATATATTACTTTCACTAATATATATTTATTTTGGTTGTAGATTGAGGAGGCTAATAAACAGGTTGATAAGCTATCTGGGCTACTAAAAAAACTAAAGGCATGCATTTTTTCTTCGTCATATTCCTTATTGTTACTGGCAGCAAGATCTCATAGGTTATGGTCTGTAAATCAAATCTTCTCCTTGCTGATACTTCATGTAAGTTACATGATTTTGTAAATAAGAACAAAGATTATAAAACTCATTGAATTTGGGTTATATAATTTTTTATCAAGGATTTGGTGAGAATTTATACTTCTGTTAGTGTTTAGATTCTTTCTCAGGTCATTAGTACTAGCATGACGTATTGTTGATGACTTATGGTGTAAGGGCACTTGTGCCTGGTCACACTCAGTATTATGTAGATCCTTCTGGTTAGCATACATAAAACTATATTGTTCGATTTACTTTGTGCGGCTGAAACTCATGCAAGTTCCACTCTACATCACAGTGATCATGGACTATTCCTGTCATCCTGTGTTGATTTGTTGGTCCTTGGGGGCTGGGTGGACAGATAATCAAATAATCTAATTACTTTTAAGTGAAAAGAAAAGGCACTATAGTAAAATATATCATAAATTTGTCAAAATTGAGCTTGACAGTCCATTCATTGTAAAGTTCTACAAGAACCTTCAATAGAACAGATTTTCTTTTTTTTTTTTTAATTAACTGTTAAAACAGTTTCTCCTTTGAGTGTGATATGCTCCTTACTTACAGCTTCAAAACTATTTTATGCTAATTTGAAATTTAGTTGTCATTTCAGAATTTTTAGATGTTTATTAGTGCTTCCTCAGATGATAACTTTTACATGTTAGTAAGCGGGCTTTTTACAGGAAGCTAATGAGGAGTCCAAATCTGTTACAAAAGCTTCAGCCATGAAAGGTATATTACGGTGCCACTTCTTTTTGTTAATATCAGAACTGAGTATGCACCTACTTGTGTTGCAACCAGCCAGTTATTTTAGATGCATAACAGTTTCCTTGGCAACTGTGAGAGGAGAAATAATTATTGCTGTTTAACAATCCATCTATTGGATGTTGAATTTTTTTCTTGATGACACTAACGGAGTTGTGAAATTGTTTTAGCTATCAAGAAGAGGATGGAAAAAGATATTGATGAAGTTGGAAAGATTGCACGTACAGTCAAAGCAAAAATAGAAGCTATAAACAAAGATGTAATGGGATACTGGACAATTATTCTTTTATTAGATTCCAGCGATATAAAATATAAGGAAATTTGAATAAGGATGTAATCATGTATTGTTCTGTGTATGCAGAACCTAGCCAACAGACAAAAGCCTGGTTGCGAGAAGGGAACTGGAGTTGACAGAGCGAGGATGAACATGACAAGGTTAGTTCCCTGGATATAACTTCATCATTATACTTCATAAAGCAAACTAGAAAGCTGACGTTTTCCCCACTTGAAATGACAGTTCCTTGACAAAAAGGTTTAAGGATCTAATGACAGAGTTTCAGGTATGGTAGACTGTTCACGTTAATAGCTGGCCATCCAGATTTCAACTCTATCTTCTCATAGATGTATTATGTTTCAGACTCTTAGACAAAGAATACAAGATGAATATCGTGAGGTTGTGGAGAGAAGAGTTATTACAGGTTTAAATATTCTATCTTGTGACAATTAGTATTGTAACAGTATGGTATTACAATTGTTCTTTTGTTTACTTATCTATTAAGTTTATCTTGTTCATATGTTTTCCGATTTGTGATTGTATGGTTTGAGTAAACAGTCACAGGAACTAGACCAGATGATGAGGTAAGCCTGAAGCATTAATTTGTGATTTGAACAATACTGAATGTAAATTTTGTTGTAATTGGCTCAGTTTAATGACTGTTTTAGACAATTGACCACCTGATAGAAACTGGAAGCAGCGAGCAAATCTTTCAGAAGGCTATGCTAGAAACAGGACGAGGACAGGTACTTGGTTTGTGATGCTAGTTATGAATACAATTAGACATTTTTCTTAGTTTTTGTTTTTATTTGAAAATGAACGAGGTATCCTTCCATCTTTCTCACTGCGTTTCTATCTACCTACTATTCTCAGATGGTGTGTTTTGAAAAAGTTTTTCGGAGCTTTACTATTTATTGAGAAGTAGTAGTTCCAATGGGACGATCATTATGGGTTTGTTAGGGAGTTTAATTGTAAGTTGCTCCTCTGTGATTGAAAAGTGGTGTTAATGGATTGCTTTTTTGGTGGAAATGCCATCATTTATGACAATGAAGCCATCCCCTTGAAACCAATCCAAAGAAATAAATCCTCACTGAGATGTATGGGTCACGCTGGAAAGCTACTTAGTTGGACTTTTGGAACCCATGGACAATATACTTCATACCTGTTATCTTGTTGGTTTTTGGTTCCTAGTCTTATTTTATTCATAGTCTTGACTGGGGCTTTACAAGTGATATAGATTTTTTCATAATGTGATATAGAGGGAAGTGGTGCAAAAGTTCTGCTAGTGTTCACTAACTTTTTGATATATTTGGTTCCTATTCTTGTTTAATTCATAAAATTGGGGATATCATAGGTGTTAAATACAGTGGAAGAAATTCAGGAGCGACATGATACTGTGAAAGAAATTGAGAAAAGGCTTCTTGATTTACACCAGGTTTACCTGCACAAAGATCCTAGTCTCACGTTTTAATAATTTAGATGATGATGATTCTAATGCTATATATGTTACTTCTCAGATTTACCTTGACATGGCAGTGTTAGTTGATGCTCAAGGAGAAATTTTAGATAACATTGAAAGTCAGGTTTGCTTGTGTTCTCACTCCCCTGATTTTGTGATTGTGTATGCTTGCACATGGAATGCGAAGAATTTTTAGTTGAATTTGCATTAATCAGAACCTTATTCAGGTCAACAATGCAGTCGATCATGTCCAGAGAGGGACATCTGTGCTACAAAATGCTAAGAAACTGCAGAAGAACTCTCGAAAATGGATGTGCATTGCCATCATTATACTATTGTTGATAGTAGCTATCATAGTTGTTGGTGTTATCCAACCTTGGAAGAGTAGCAAGGGCGCTTGAGTGTGCTACTATGCTCCTTGTGCATAAATATAGAGTAGCATGATTAGTTGAGATTTGCAAATTTTCACGAATTAGTCAGCGGCACATATTGCTTTCATGTTTATTTTGTCTGACACCTGGTCTGTTATTGCTGATGTGATTGACTTGACTTCTGACTTATTTATACATGGTTTCTTGCCTCAAAAGACCCATTCCTAGTAACCTTCATGAATCTGAATATTTGACGCTTATAAAAAGGAGAAATAGGATTCCTACATAGTCTTATATTCCCCCCACTCATTGTCTCTTCCAAGACTGTAGAAGATCCAGAATTTCATTTGCTTTGCTGATTGTGTTGCCACTGCTAATCTCTTGAAGAACCCCCTCTTAGATTTTTTTTTCCAAAAATAATATATATATAGAGAGAGATTGATGTGGAAGTAATGGAGTATATTTAAGGGGCTTCCCATGACCTTCGGGAAAAGGAGGGGAAAAGGAGAGGAACTGATGTGGAAGCGGTTCTATTTTAACTTTTGAATTGATTAATTATCTTGTAAGGTTATTTGGTCGGTAGCATAATTGAATTACTACAATTAAATATATTTCATTATTTGTCTTTTTCATATGCAAAGTAATAATTGTTTTTAAAAAAAAAAACTCTAATGCTTCATTCTTCCTCCTCATACCCTTTTCAAAAATTTCTCATCTCATCAAACATTAACAAGAATACTGTTTTCCTTTCAATTTAATCATGATTTTGGCGCACAGCTTTCAGTCACTAGTGGTCCACACAACCAGTCACTGTTGGCAATGGCGTAAATTGTACCAGGCTCCCAATAAATAAGGCTATGACTTATCCTTGATAATAGGGCATCGGGTTGGACAAACTGTTGCATTAGTGATTAATCATTGCCAAGTTCCCCTGAAAATGCATCAATTTTCTCTGCATGTCTCTTTGTGCCTTGTGCATAATATTAGCACTTCTTTGCTAGTGTTAGTTTCTTGAGCAAGTGGACAAATTTTGAAATGTCAGTTTTCCATCAATAGGCACTTCGACAAGAAAGATTGCCCCTTATTTGTGACCTCTAACCCAGCCGTGATTTCCGAAATGTAAGTCTGGTTCTCAAAAGTCGTCATTTTACCTGCCCAGCATGATTTTGCTTTCTGATGTCTCTTTGGATTCATCTAGTGTGGCATTATCTCCTTATATCTCTCTCACTAGTCACCACCCTACCCTCTATTCCGCCGGTTTCTGTTATGGCAAGAACAAATAATACCATGTTTCTAGAACATCGCATAGTGCCATCATTCTCATCAAATACTTTGGTAGAAAAGGATAGGGCACTTTTTGGGTCGGCAAAAGGAATCAAGAAATACATCTGCTCAACACGTCCTCCGATTAAGACTTATCTGTCGGTGCCCCTGCTAAACTCGTTTCCATTTTTATTTGATATTTCATTGCTTGTAAGAGATGGATTATTTTGCTGGTAAGAAACAGGGAACTTTTCAATAACCCAATATCTTATGATTGAGTTGTTTAAAAAACGTTTCCTATATTTTTATTAGATACTTGATAACAGACAATTGTCAAAAGAAAAAAAAAATCATTTCCTTCTGACCAATATAACTGAGCTTCACTTATAATGCCTTGGCAAATTCGTGCTAATCCTTTTTAAGACTTAACGACATTCTGTTTTAAACAGGTGGCAAATGCAACTGATCATGTGAAATCGGGTACAGATGCTCTCCACACTGCAAAGACTTTGCAAAAAAGGTCAAGGAAGTGCATGATGATTTCCATTATTCTTCTCCTGGTCATCGCCGTTATTGTGGTACTCTCTATACTTAAACCATGGAAGAAGTAACCAGAAAGAGAAAAAGTAATTTCCAGCTCAAAGAACTGCTTTATGTCAATTTTCCCCGTTAAATGTGCGCTTTGACAATTGTTTCCTAGGGCGAGAGCTTGTTGCTTGTCCAGCCTGTTAAATTTGCCTTCTTTAAGTTACATGCAAAATTAATGCAGAATAAGATTGCAATTTTCTATTTTCTTTTCTGGAAATTTAAGGAAAATGCAATGTAGCAATCCACTGCTCTCAAATTTCTGACCTGGTTCACCACCTTCTGTGAGAGTCATGTATATTTTCAGTTTCAGTAGATAAAATGATTTCTGGAAAACTAAGCAGGGCATCAGACTCTTAAAAGCTAGCACACGGAGGTAAGCTTGGAATCTGTTGAAGACATATATATATATATATATATATTGAATAACATTAAATGATTGAGGGTGATTAGAAAATACAGAAAAGGTGGAATCAGAGAGATGCCAAAAGTTTATAGCAGATATGACCAAAAAACTGCAATTGTGCTTTTATCAAGTAAGATCTTATTTAAGTTTCATAAACCTTGGAATGAGCTGAAACTTTGACGGTCTTAACATCCATTCTCTGCATTGCTGGTTTCGGCCAATTATTGTATGAGATGATTTTGTTGGTGGAAAACATTTCGTTGAACACTACAACACAAGATTAATATTTATGATTGCGCTGGAATAAATATAATATAGATTATGAAATACCAAAAATTCCCCATGTCTGATCATGCAGACCACATGTTTTAGCAAGCCAATATCAAAGAAAACCTGGGGGCAGGGCCCCAAGCAATTACTATTCTTGCTTATCCTTGAAATGGGTGGTCACTTAAATATTGCATATTCCTTGAATATGAAAGAGAAAGACTGGAGAATTAAACTTCACTATCCATATGCCATGAAGGGCAATGAACTATTCTGTAAGTTTGATCATTTCTATAAGAAATAATAGGTAACAGAAAAGGTAACACCTTCAAGCTGTTACAACCATATCAAAAGAGCTCCAGTTTCAGACCCCTATTTCCATCCTCTAGATGTTGATTCCATCTATACTTAAGTAATATATTCCCTTTCCAATTGTTTCCTATTATGTTGACATCCTTCTAATAATATTTCTAAGATCAGCAAGAACTACATACTCTACTGCTCCTATTGATAAGGTGCAGAGAGAAGATTTACTTTAGTCTTATTCATAGGACACTTAAATAATTATTATATCTATTTTTACTCTTTTACCCCTATTCAATTGTGGGCAGATTATTAAATGCCAAAGTATTTTATTTTCAGAGTAGATATATTTGATAGGGGTAAAATTGAAAACTTATTGAATGTTTAGACAAAGTTAATGAGATTTGAAGTTTCCTTGGTTTTGATGAAAATGTTGGAAGTGACTTATAAATAGGATCAGAAAGAGTATTTATAACAAAGGCACATCATCTAAGCCCCAAGTTCCATTGCAATTTAAGTTGTGATGCTTTGAATATCAGCTTGTGAGAGAATACATACACCTTCTAACAAAGCTTTCTCATCCCTCCCTTACCTAAGTTCATTCGCTCAATCTCTTGTTAGAAGGGAAAACATGGTTTGGAAAGAAAGAACAGGTTTTTTTTTTTTTTTTCAGGGGGGTTTTACTGTTATGTTAGTTGCTATATGATTCATCTAAAGATATAAGGACATTACATTTTATCTTCCCTTTTATGATGGACAAGCATCGTAAGGAGTACTGTTATAAGAAAATAGATCTGAACTTTCCCCATACATCTTCAATTTCAAGAGAGTCTTTGGGTGAATATCCACATCTATGTCACTCAAAGGATGGATTCTTTGGCTGATATATCAAAGAGAGATGTCTTACATTCAAAGAAGAAATTGATCACATTATTTTACTCTTTTAGTTAATGAATATTCATATTATTATACTTTTTCACTGTCAATCTATGTATTAAACAACAGGTCTTTGATACTGCTAGCTACAGTCCTACAAGCTACAACCATAAACATTGTCAAGAATAGTATTATTATTAACTGATTATCCATCCATAAGTTTAATATCTAGTCAACACTCAACACCCCAAAACTATCTGTAACTTCACTATAGCAGACAGATGCCTAAGAAGTAAGAAAATCTCAAGTGGAATTCTTACATGTCATGGTTAACTTCCTATTTAACAAAGCTACTTAAACCATGGTATTTAAAATTGAAAACATGGATAATTATGAAACGATACAAAGACAAAATGAAAAAAATGCATGAATTCTATTTATATGAAAATCTTGAGCTAGAAAGAAGGAAAACACAAAATTCTGCAGAAACATGATATATGAGCAAATAAACAAGGTACATGCATGTCTCTATTATTTGTGTGATATTCCCTTCTTACATGATCTTTCTGTATCTCGTCAACTTCTGTTGCAATCAATTTCTATCACCTTGTATGCATCTGTACCTAATTAGTCCTCATAAACCATGAATTGTATGCAAAAAAAGTAAAATATCTCTCTTCCTGCATAAAGCATTGTCTGAACGCTGCTAAAGGAGCTATCAGACAGAGTGGGGAAAAATACAGGCAGTGCACAAAGAATTAGCAGGGAGATATGATGGTCTGTGGATTCTCCAAATGCATGTGAAACAGAGCCTGTGGGATGCTGGGTAGAGGGGCCCAGGAGGGGCCCAGGGGAGTTTTGTGCAATGAATTGTTTTTTGGATTTCTAAAGGTTTGAAATGACAATTTTGTAACTTAAAATGGCACAAATAACAAGTGAATTGAAACAAAGCACCATACATTAATATGCAACAAGCATTAGTAGGTTTGAAGAGCATTATACCATGTAGCAAGCAGAAAATACATCAATCCATCATCATTCAAGGAAACTAAGCAGTTTGAAAGCGGAAAACCAAAATATCCTAAGCTGGGAAGGATAAAGCAATGTTAATGGCAACTTATGAAAAATTAATTAGGAAATAAGGTGCAATGGATGTTATTTTCTCAAGAAAATTTTCACAAACCTTGGCATTTTGTGGTCAGTATGGTTTATCCAAAATTCCGAAATTTGATTCAAGTAAGCAAGTAAACATCGAGAGCCTCATAATAGTTTCGATTTACATTAGTCTGAATCCTATACTAGTAAGCAGATATATCCAGAACACCTATTAATAACAATCGAAGTGGGCAATATAAAAGCAGAGACATGGGAGAAACTTGGGAATCTAAGCATTCATGTTCAAGCTTTTGCTTCCTCATCAGATCAGCAAAACCAAACTAACCTACACGCAGGCAAGAAGGAAACAGAAATACCGAATAATTTGTTTCACAGCCATTCTTACCTTTTATTTTCCTCAATAGCCAACAGCATATAATAAAATTTGCTTAGATTGATCAAATTTGAGCAAAGGATCTGATACAAATTAAAGTGACTGAATACTAAACATGTAACAGGTCCAAAAAGAAAATAACAAGAGCTTCGAAAATTCGACGCCTCGTGGAGAAAAGAAAAGATAGTTTGAAGCAGAAAGAAGGTTAAGCTTGTACCTTGGGAAAATTATTCATCGGATAAGATCTATCTTCGGATCTTCGACTCCAACGGCCTACAAATCCTTTTGGCCAACCAAGTGCGACCCATCTCTTCTGATTGATGGCGTTCAGTGTAGGGGAGAAGAGGAAAAGAGACATTTGCGAGACAGCGACAGTGGATCTTACTTCGGAAGACAGGGCGAGTTAGCTAAGCTAGCGTGGCAAGTAATGCGCGAACAGTGCCAACGCAACCAAACCCATGGCTTCAGCTTATATGTAGAGATGGATAGGGCTTGTTAGTTTTACTAATTTATTTTGTGAATTTTTATGATAGTTTTTTAAATTTTTAAAAATAATAAAAACCTAAAAAAAGCAGCTGAAGAATATCTTTTTAAAATAATTTAATAGAGTAAATGAAAGAGGATATTTAAATAAGCAAAATACTCAAAATATCATAAAATTTATAAAAAAATAAAAATTATCATAAAATTTAAAATTAATTACTAATAATCACTTTTTATTATTGTGACCAACATAAAATAATATAAGTTTTTTATAAATTTTTAAAATATTTAAAAATTACTTATTTTTTAATCTAAAAAAACAAGCAAATATATAATAGTAGTTTTAGCTTTAGGTCGTTTAGTAGGTGAGAAAAAAATTAATGTTATTATTTAAAGTTGCATAAAAGAGGGCAGTGCAAAATTTTGACTTAACTTGAACTCTGATCTTTTTAATGAAAGTGATCGAGTTAAACAATCTGTAATTTAATATAGTCCAAACTTAACTCAAAACTAGATAAGTCTGAATTTGATTCATATGATTAGGTGATTAGTTTGATAAACTAATATCTCACTTTACTCTTTTATTTTTTCCCCTTCGCTCTATGAAAGACAATAATTAATTTCAACTTGATAAATTCAACATGTCTAAACTGCATTATAATAACATGTTAACAATAAATTTTAACCAATCTTTATGCAATTATCTCCCATAGCATTAAGTGTGCTCGATACATCTGTTAAAAATAAATTATACATATGTACATAAAGTGATTAGTAAATATAATAATGCAGTATATCAATTAGTGAATAACATGAGCCACACGAATCAACGAAGAACATGAATGCAAATAAGCGAAGATGAGAACTCATTCGGATAGTGAAGAAGCAGCACGACGGGTAGCGAAGAAATCTTTACTAGCAAAGGTGCGAACTCTTCTCGACTGGGGGCGTGAGGGAGGCTAAGGCTAGATTGCTAATTCTTGACTTCTTGTGTCTTGCAGTGTGAAGATGAAGACTCAAGAGTGAATGAGTAAACGCTAGAGAAATTAGGAAAGGAAGTGGGAAAACTATGCGTCGAACTCAACACTCAAGCTTCACATTACAATTATAATTATATTAAAATAATTTTATAGGGTCAGACAATACCAAATAATCTAAAAGCTTAGTTTATTGTTGGGTCCAATCAAAAAATGAAGTTCAATCTAATTAGTTTTTTAGTCATTCAGGTTAATTTTTTTTATAGGACAAGATTGAATTTATCCAAGCTAGACCGAGTTGTACAAACTTAGAGAACTTTTGCACATCCCTATTTGTATTAGCTCTATAAAAGGATAAATAGACACTTTCTCACTTAATTTTACATTTAACACAAAAGAAAAACTTTGAATGCCAAAAATAACAGTTGAATTCTTTAATACTCTCTCGTATTCTCAATATAAGGTAAATCTTAAAAAAAATTTAGTTTTTAATACAAGCAAAGTTACGTTGGCCAAAAAGAGAGTAAAGTTAGAATAATTATTTTTTAATTTTACTCCTTATTTATTTATTATAATTTGAATTTCCAGACAAAAATTATTATAATTTCTTATTAATTCCATTATCTATTTTTTAAAATAATATTAATAATATAATTACTATTTTTAATAAATATGAAGTTATTTAAATTTGTCTTGCATTAAATCTAAAGGAGTTCGATGAGCATCGGGAAGGAGGGAAAAAATGAAAAACAAAAGTATCTTCGAGGGTATCATTTCAAGCACTCAAGGGTTAAACCAAATGAAACAACATAAACAAGTTCTTTCGTTCTCCAACACAAAATCGAGAGATTTAACGCGCGTTTCAGAAACAAAACAATAACAAAATGACTCAACAATATAGTCCAGACAATTATAATTCCTGCACATTTATGCCAATCTTTTTTTTTTGGCCAAACACATTCATTCCAATCCATAAAATACTTGAATTGGTTGGTTGGTTCTACATTCTGGCCTCGGCAACGACCACAGTCCCTCCCCTACCTATGTCCACAGTTCCGGGTCTAGTCCATGTTTGCTTGAATTGCTCTTCAGTTACTCCTGCAAAACACCATCAAACCAAAAAAAAAAAAATGATCATAAAGTTCCAATCTTCATTCACAAAAGATTATATTTCTTAACGACTTGCCTTTGCCCATTGCAGCAGCAGTTGATGCCACACCTCCCTGCACAGTCTTGAGGTACTTATCATAATAATTAGCACCTGCCCATTTCTGATGAGCAAGCGTGTCAACCATATTATTCCTCTCCTCTCTCTGAATCTTCTCCACATAAGCCAGCATTCCCCTGTTTGCAAAATCCCTTGCAAACGTTGAAGTGATGAGTGCATTAGAGTGTAAACCACCCACTGTTATGAACTGCCACACGTACCCCAACTTTGCAATTCTGGGTATGAACTCAATCATTTGCTCATCAGTCATATCAGAAGCATCCCAGTTAAATGAAGGAGAAAGATTATACCCCAGCATCATCTCCGGGTATTTAGACTTAACCCCTTCAGCAAATTGAGTACACTCAACCAAATTAGGGCGTGAGGTTTCCATCCATAACAAATCAGCATGTGGAGCAAAAGCCCATCCACGAACAATTGCTGCTATAACAGACCCTTTGAACCTGTAAAACCCTTCTCTTGTTCGAGGCAACTCCCAGTCCCAGAACAGGTTTCTCACGCCCAATTTCTCAGCAATCTCTCTTCCTTCCTCGTTGGACAGGTTCTTCTCATAACTCGAATGTCGCGTCCATTCATTCAACCTCCTTTTCTTATCTTCTTCCCCTATGTTCATGCTCTTAATTGCATCCTCAACTGCCTCGAAAAAAGTTTTCAACTTTGCCATTGTTAGCCACTGATCTTCAATAGCCTGAAGCTCAGCTCCGTTTTTCCCCGCAGCCATATTCTCCGCCATAAGAGTGGCCAAGCTTTTTCCTCTCAGGCTCGGGTTGGTCGCCCCCAGTATAAACTGATGGTCTCTTTTGTCTATATTAGACTGAATCAGATTAGCTGCTTCTGCATCAGTTCGGGCCACCAGTACCGTTTCCACTCCCATTACATCAAATTGCAGCCTCGCAGCCACAAGCCTGTTGATGTGTTCACTGATAGCTACTAGAACCTTTCCTGCCATGTGACCACATTTTTAGTCACAGAGGATTGATCTTCGATGTGGACCCCAGCAGCACCACGCTCAACGAAAAGCTTGCACAGCTTGATAGTGGCCGTAGTGCCTCCAAAGCCAGTATCGCCGTCGGCTATGATGGGTCTCAAGTAATCAATGTAAGGGCTTCTGGTTCTCTCTCTCTCTGCTCATTCTTTCTTTCTTCTCTCTGCTTTCGGTCATGAAACTGCTGGGCGAAGAATAGGTGCTCAACCTGACGGAAGTCATGATTATGAGCACACGGAAATATTGATCGAAATCTATTTCTCTTTGAGGGACATGATATGATAGGACTGATATTAACCTTGTTGGGGACGGTGTCGTAAGGGTAATCGGCGAGGTCCGGGCCGGGTTCGTTGGAGGTTGCGGCGGTGGAGGAGCACTGCCAGCCAGAGACGTAGATGGTATCCAAGTGGTGAGCCATTTGGGTGACCTGAACAGGGTCGAGTGCACCGAAGGTCCTCGAGGCTGTGCCATTGGCTTGGTGGCTCTTGAAGGTTCGCCATAGCTTCTTGGCCATATCGTTGGACCCATAGGTTTGCTTGAGATTGCCTCGCAGTGCCACAACGTCCCTCGCTGAGTATGGTCGCCGGGTTAGCCTGAACCTCTCTGAGTTCCACCATGCTTTCACCTCTGCTACTTCCGCTTCAAACCTTGCTTCCTCCTCCATTATCTGTTTATAAAACTAGCTTTTAGGAATAACTTCAAGAAAGCACTGGGATTTAGTCATTGTATCACTTTTAAGTTAACTTTCTATCAAACTCTGCAGAAATATGCGTTGTCTTTGGGACCATCATTCACAGCCCGTTATTTTCTTCTTCATTTTTACCCTGTTTAAGGATTTAATTAAGATAGAAATTGAAAGTCAAACCAGAGTGGTTCAGAATCAGATTCTTGATATTGTTAGCTAATTTACTATTGATCTGCAGGATTTTCCTTGACGGAATTTCTTCTAATCCAAACAAAGCAAATATCAGTTCATGTACTTATTACAGCTAGTGCTAAATTCTCTGTTTTAGAGCATTCAGAGTTGAGAATCCCAGACTTCTGTGATTGATATCCCCTCATTTTAATGAAGGAAAGCTAGGATAAACCGTTGCATACTCCGAGGCTTTAGGGTTTGAGAACAGTTCTTGGAGGTCAAGATAAAAGTTTTATATGTCTATTTGTTTAGCGCTATCAAGATTCTCTGTTTGAATGCTAAACCGTGCATTCTGATAAATTAAACAATATTAATCTGAATTTGCCGTTACAAACTTGTTTCGAAGTATGTGAGTTTTTTAAGACAACTGATAGTTTCGAAAACTTAGGAACTTGATGCTCATGACTTTGCACAAATTAACAAAAAAAAAAAAAAACTATTAATGTATCATCAATATATAAAATAAAATTTATATATGGTATGGTGTATTGTTTATAAATTATGAAATGTGATTCAATGCAAGTTTCATGCAACAACCACGGCTCCCACACCATCTAATTATTTTTAGGGAGAATTGTATTTAAAATTCCCAAAAAATTATTTACAAATAAAGACCAACTACAAGTCAGTAGGTAAAAAAAATAAGTTATTATTACCATTTTAACAACAAATTAAACAATATTATATATTAATCTTTGTCTGCAAATAATTCTTTTGGGAGATTACTGGATGCGATTCTCCCGTTTTTTTTTTAAAGAAAACAAATCTAACTTTCACTACTCTTTAAATGAGACCAATATCATATTACTATGGGCGCACAAATATCAAATTTGTCAAGGAGTTGCTAATGGGTGTACTGGACAAGAGTATTAAGAATCTAAATGCATTCAAGATATTATTCTCAGAAAACGCGAACTCATCATCACTGATCCGTTAACCCAGAAGAGATCGCAAGGTTCAGATTTATAGAACGTGATGAGCTTTGTTACCCTACTACCAAAACAATGTAGCATGGTGGATAACTAAACTGTCAGAACACAAAACTTGATTGCGCATATGTCACATTATAAAACTTCTGTTGAAGCTTAGTCACGAAGGTGAAATATAAGTATAATATCAATGGTTGAGCATAGCTTGCTGTCATGAGACTGAAGAAATGAAAACAGTAGTGCTTACCAAGGAGGGCGCTGAGAAAGATGCAGCCATGGATATATTATTATATAGAACTGCTCTTTTCTTTTCTCTATAGGTGAATAAATTTTAATCCAGGAAGGAGAAGTTTACGGAGGGAAAAGCTCCTGCAAGGTGCTCAATTTATAAGAACCAATAAAAGGCAAGAAGTTTCCCCTGCGTTTCTGGCATTTATGATTTAGCGAATCAGATAAAATATTTTATTTGCCATCTGTCAGGAGAAGGTTGAAACTTGTCAATTTGAGAGCTGCTTTGTCAGGCACGTATGGTGATGGGCTGACAGCCTTCTATCCCATGCTTCTCCTTCATTTGTCATCTTTCTTTCATTGTTATGTCATCCACGCTGAAGTTGATCTGATTTTTTTGTTTTTTTTTTTTCCTCCTGACTTCTTCATTCATGTAAGTATGAGGCATCTATGTGACGTAAATTTAATTTTCTTTTAATTTAAATTTATACTCTCTCTTATTTTAATTATAAGTCAAAGTTAAGTGAACTACTTCTTCCATTCCATAATGGATCCAATAATGGATCCAAAATATAAAGTATGAGGTAATTCTTATAATTTATTTTTTAAATTACTATTCTATTTTTAAATATAAAAAAAACTATCATATATCTCTTTGTTTTTTTATAACAACAAATTTAAGAAGTATTTATTACATTTTTCTCAAATTGTCTCTACTTATAAAATTAGTGTTTATTTTCATCAGATAAATTTGTTTCGTTAATTATATGAATAATTTAGTTTAAATTTTTTAATATTAAACATAATTATTATATTCAACCAACTTTCTTTAATTATATAAATTCATTATTTCTCTTATATTTAAAAATAAAATGAGTATATTATTTACTTGCTTCATTTATTATTCCTTTTGAAATAATGGTTCATTGAAATTTCAATCCTTATAGTTAAATTAAGGCATTATATGAAGCATTTAATGAGAGCATAATTAAAAGGATGAGCTCTGCCCCTTTTTATTTGTTAGAGAAATCGCACTTTTGATTTGTTTTTTTTTATAAGTAAAATTACATATTTTAATAAGCATTTATTATAAATTTTTCATATTACTCTCATGATTTACATTAATGAGAGACAATCACTAATGTTATTAACATGTGTTATTTTAGTCTAATTTCTTCATTTTTAAACATAATTATTATAGTTAATTGATTTTTTTAAATTGTATAATACATTTTTTTCTTATATATAAAAATAGAGAGAATATTTTTTTAATATTAAGTTTCAAATAAATTTTTTGAAAACACGAAGTAGCTATCAACACCATATAAGAGCAAGTGCGCGCGCATATATAACGGAGGGAGCAACAAGAAATGGTAATTAATATATTTAATTTAAACTTGTAAAAAAATGTGGACTTTTAATTTTCCTTTTTCATTGAGATTAATGACCGCAATAAATTAAAGTGTGTCTAAAAATTAAAACTATATCAACAACTTAGTGCAATCAATGGAGGATAATATTAAAAAAGATTTATATACTTGACTTATATATTTTAATATATTTGTTTTCAATTAAATTAAATTGGGACATTTATATCTTTTATAAATTATTTATTCTATAACATAATAAATTTTTGTGATTAATTTTATTAACACATTAAGATTCACTTATCATGATTTAATTGAATATAAATATATTAAGTATATAAGGTTAAGTATATAAATTTTACTTTTAAAAAATTAATTGCTACTTATTTACATTATATATTATAAATTGAGATGTAGGCCATATCTATTTCGTAACGTAATAAAGAAGCGCGCGCATATATAACGGAGAGAGCAATAAGAAAGGTAATTAATACATTTAATTTAAACTTGTAAGAAAATGTGGACTTTTAATTTTCCTTTTCATTGAAATTAATGACCACAATAAATTAAAGTGTGTCTAAAAATTAAACTATGTCAACAACTTAGTGCAATCAATGGGGATAATATTAAAAAAAAACTATATACTTAGCATTATATATTTAATATATTTATTTTTAATTAAATTAGATTGAGACATTTATATTTTTATAGATTAATTATTCTATAACATAATAAATTTTGTGATTAATTTTATTAATACATTAAGATTAACTTATCAAGATTTAATTGAATATAAATATATTAAGTTTATAAGGTTAAGTATATAAGTCTTACCCTAAAAATAATGCTACTTATTTACATTATATTTAGAATCAAATAAGATTTCAAAAACTCTATCGGATAATTAACCAGGAAAGAGTATAACACACTCACCTCCAGTTTCTTTTTTTAAAGATATACTCCCATTTATCTCCTAATTGAATATAAATATCTCAAAGTGTAATATACTTTGACAAAAATAAAATTTATTCATTATATTTTTTTAATATTATATTTTTTATATTTCTTTTTTAATATTCTTTTATAAATAGAATATTAAATGGAGTTATTTTTAAAAATTTATATTTATATTTTTAAAAAATTATAAAATATATATTTAATAAATTTTAGGTGATTTTATTTAAAAATATATTATAAGTTGGGATGTATGCTATATCTATTTCGTAACGTGACAAAAGAACATCATCTATTTTGCATGAGTGGGGATAAATAATATTGTGAAGGAATATAATATAATGTCAGGATTTGGATTGAAGTGATGATGAAAGAATAGTGACGATAATGGAGATGATGGGTATGGGAGTCCTGTGGTTGGACATAGATGGATGGATGAATACAAAGCGTGAGGATAAAATGTCAGGGCATGGAGGAATGGGATGTTGCTTTTATTTTTCTTGGGATATGCAACTTTTCATTAATATATCTATATACATGGAATATAATTTCATGTTTGTCGTTCTTTTTCAACATTTTCAGGACCACTTGTTCACTGCAGACAATGCTGCAATGATTACGTTTCGATCACTTCGAGACGCTCATGTTCCTCGATCCTCATATGTCTTTTTTGATCTCACTTGGCAAAAATTCTCACCGATTAATCATCCTATAATTAATTATACATGCGCCCCCCCCCCCCGGCTCTCTCTCCCGCTCTGAGGTAATGATCAAATATTCCGTTAAGGTTATTTCTAAATTATTTTAGTATATTTTACTGAAATAAAAGAAATTAAATTTTATTAATTATATTTTAAAATTTAATAAATTTTCACCTCATCTCTAATAATATTCTTAAAATTATTACTGATATTTTTATTCAAAATATTTAATAAGGCAAAAATATAAAAAAAATTATTAAAAATTTATAAATATTTTATAAATAGAAATAATTTTTTCTTATAGAATAGAGGAAATTATTACAAATAAGTTTCTTTACTTCGCAACATTTATTTTAACACGCTCATCGGTTATTGTCTCTATGGAGCATGCATACATGCAGTCCCCAATTACGTTCCCTCTGCTGTAAATTTAATTATACATATTTTTAATTTTTCTATACCTTCTCAGTAATGTATAACTCTTTAAAGCTGGACCCGTTATCTAGAATATTGGGTCTACTTTTATTGTTCTTTTTTTTTATTAAATATTTATCCTTTTTCAAATAATATATATATATATATATATGTTGTCCCCACTGGCCACTGCTGGGTCGAGCTAAGGTGAAAGTCGCTGGATAAAAATCTGGATATCATCCTGGACACGAGGCATGATATTGATTAATAAACTTATCTCTATAATAGCCCTATCTCAAATGATAAAATTTTTTTAAATAATTTTATATTTAATAAACTTATTAATACATTTACAATGTTATTTTTTAAAATAAGAATGTAAACTTTTAAAATATCCTTTACTTAATAACATAAATGTACACTTAGTATTAAATAAAAAGAGATAAATAATAATATTAAAATAAAGTTATTTAATGAATACACACATTAAATTGCTATGCAAACTATTAATTACACATAATTTTTACTATTTAATTTTAATCCAGGGATTTTTTCAAATTTTGGATTATGTTTTCAATTAGATTGAACTATTTATTGATTTTAACTTTGTTACTTCACTATTGTTATCTTATAATGGTAAACACTTTTAATTATTATCTTATATTTTTTATAATTGATAATTCATGTTTTATATATATAAAGTTTAATAGTGACAAAGTATATTTAAAATATTTAAAACTAATATATAAAATCTATTTAAAATGATTACTTTGTAACATATTTAAAATAAGTTTTTCAGTCTAGGCGGGGACTAACTTTAAATAAGTTAAATTTAATCCTGAAAAAGGTCTTATAAATTTTAAATTAGATTCAAGCTTTTAACTTATAACACACATTTAAGCCTATTTAAGTCAGTCTACCTATTTTCACCCCAACAAAACCAATGTTTTTTTTTTAAAGAAAAAAGGAGATGTTTTATTCATCCAGAACGGAAATACCCACATGGGCTAAATTGTCCACGCGTTGGAGAAGCAAATTAAGCCCAAAATAGTCTCCAGTTGCACCAAAATGAAGTGACGGAAACGCTTGGATACAAACTGCTATTAAGATTTCTGCCAAAGCGGCATGGGAAGCAATTATGAGAGCTAGAAGACTAGTGAGAAACATGGAAGAAGACTGCGTAGGTAAATGTTTGTTGGGACATTTGGAAAGCACGATGAAAAAAGACGTATTATGAAGAAATCAACTAAAATATAAACATCACCTTTTTTAGCTCCTAATAAGTTATTAATGACATAAGACTCTAATATAGAGATGTGCTGGTAAAAGATCTAAGGTTTATTGGAGTCCTCCACATGCAAGTTGGATTTGTCTTAATATTGACGGGTCTGTCAGATCCAATGAAGTTGTAACCTGTGATGGCATCATAGGGGTGACAAAAGTAATTGGATTAAGAGATTTTTCAAATATCTTGAATATCGACCAAGCATAGCAATTGAACTCTTGGGTATCTTAGGAGGACTTCTACTCTGTTGGAATGCAGGGCTTATTAAAATCAATATTCATCATGATTTCGTGAAAGCTCTCTCCCTTATTTAGCATAATATCATTGATAATTATCTTCTTTTTGAAATTATTAAGAGAGTTAGACATTTTGTCATGAAAGACTGAATTGTTACCTTTGATTCCATGTTTAAAAAAGTGAATGGATGTGCCAACATGCTGGCTCACCAAATCGCACAAGAAAACTTTGATATTGTTGTTTTTTAATGATCTAACATCAGGTTGTCAATCTCTCATGAAATCTGACATGACGTGATTCCTGTTCTTTTATACAGTTTTTCTGTGGTTTTGTACTAAAAAACAAACATTGCATCCCTCATTTCAACTCTTGCTTGCTGCTTCCATCTATTTGTCGGGTGTTTTCTCTGTTTTTAACTTATGCAACGAGGAATGACATTATCATGTACTACGATCCCAACAATGGATTGGGAGAACATGATTGATATGAACACTTTTCGCCCTTATACTTAGTATATTTATTTTAATCAAGATGGGTTACATAGAGTATAATGGGATAGGAAGACGAATTCATTGCTATGATCCTGCCACTAAGTAAGGAGTCTTCCACTATATTTCATTCAATAAGATATAGTTGGGCAAAGTGACAGCTTATCTGGTTTTGAAATATCACCTCTTAACCAAGAGCTAATGCAACATACGTTAGTCGTCATTCGTCACGTTATTCTAGTTAATGCATTTATTTAATTTGTCCATTCTCGTTGACCCTTCGAATTAAAGAAACATAAACAGAATGCAAGTTGCTAACCTCATACAAAATAAAGAAAGAAGGAAAGAAACGGCCAGAGAAGTCAATGAATTAACTTTTACTCAAACCCACACAATGGACCGTCAATTTTTAACCAAAGAGTAAAACGTGACGGGCGTATGACACGTCAATTTTTAACCGAAGAGTAAAACAGTAAGAATGTCAAAAGTTTCATTTCCTAATGTGAAGACAGTATGGAGTAAAAATACAAAAGAAGGAAGAAGCTGAAAAATGAATAATGATCAAATGTGTTGCCATCGTCGCACGTAATTTATTACTTCACTTGAGAGAGGAAAGCAAAAGGCTTGTTCAGATAAATATTTGCTCTTACCCTGCTTCATGATGCTTCAAGAAAAGAAAGACTGAGATTCCCTGCAAGAAAAAGTACAGCTAAGTTAGAAGAAACTTCAACATTAATAACTCTCGTTGAACTTTAATGAAAACAACTCTCACTATTGCATTGAATACTAAAGAGTTGCATTTACCGAGTTACGCTCTTTTCTCCCACTTGCTAGCCATGTTCCGCTGTTTGATTCACTCATGTGTGGGATATTGATATTTCAGCAAGTAAATGTGTACTTTAGGTGAATTACCCTGAGTGTACTCTTACTGAGCTTGCGCTTCATCACTGTACTTCTCTTATACTTCATTTGGATGGTTAGAACTTAGACCCTTGTGTTTATCTTCAACATATCAGTGTAATAAATATATCGATATGTATAACAAAATCTGTAACAAAGGACACTATTTAGTCGTGAATAAAATGACCCATGCTTCAAATTTCATATAATGCTTGGGAAAGTTTTTCATGAATCTCTGTTACAGTAGCATCATGTTGCAATAAGAGAGAGAAACACACCAGTAAAATAGGCCCTAAGGTTCCACCCCACCCATGTGCAAGTCGCGTTTGATTTTGGTGCTTATCAGGTGATAAGCAATCTGAATAGTCCAAATTTTTAATTTAAATGATTTAGATTTATCAATTTTATTTTTATATTTTAATATATATTTATTAAATTATAAAATATAAAATTTTAATAAATTACTTTATCATCAATCTAAATAATACATATCTAATTTGAGTAGTCTAATTTAATATTAATTTTTTAAAAAAATTTATAAATTAATTATCCAAATGTATTTTGAATCCAGTTTGTCCAGCGTACATCTGAATAGTTAATTTATAAATTTTTTTAAAAATAATGTTAAATTAAATTACTCAAATTAAATCTATATTATCTAGATTAATAATAAAATAAATTTATTAAAAATTTAAATTTTTTATAATAAATATAGAATAAAATTAAAAAAATAAATTTTGTAAAATTTGGACCATCTAAATTTTTAATCTGAATGGTCCAAATACTCGTCAAGTGATGAGTACGGCGGTGCTCATCACATAACGAGCAGTAAAACCGAACTCTGTGCATGTCTCTCTTTGTAGTGCTGTAGTAGAAAATCAGAATATGATGACTGTGAAGTATGTAGGTTGTCCACTTAGGTGATAAAATGCTCTATCGTTGAGTCTAAGTCTGGCTGTACATTGTACTTAGGAAGAGAATAAGACAATCTTAATCAGAATTATCATAAATATTGTGGCGTAGTTTACTCTAAGCTTTTATCATTCACCTATGCTATTTAACAAAATTGAAAAGAAAATCATTTACACACAAGCGCTTGAAATCATAATTCATTTTCCATAAAATTATGATCTCAGCAATTTCACACAGCAGTATATCAGGAACTTGATTTTCAGATAATTTTGGAGGAACCAAAAAGACTCGCTAAAATTGAAAAAGATCTATGAAACCAGTTTACCCTCCGTAAGACGGGACCGCGTTCGGCAGTGATGAGCACTGTGGTCATCACCCCTATGAAGTGATCTTGGCCTTTCACTTTTTTCTAAATGATATTTGTCGTTGATTTAAAATTATTTTTAAAATATTTTTATATTAAATTTATCAAAATAAAAATTATAAAAATTATATTATTAAATATGAACTATCCAGAATATATTTAGATGATCAGTTAATTAAAATTAAAAATTTTTATATCAAATTGAACCTTCTAAATTATATTTATATTGTATAGAGTATATTTGAATAGTTAATTTATAAAAATTATTAAAAAATAATATTAAACTGGGTCATCCAAATTAAATCTGTACTGGCCAGATTGATGATAAACAATTTTATTAAAGACTTCTATATTTTTTTACATATTTTTATTTTAATAAATATAAAATAAAAGTAAAAATCTTAAATTTAGACTATATAGTACTGTAATATTTATTCTCTAATAACATAAAAAACAATCCATATTTAATATTATAATTTTTATATATTTTATTTCCATAAATATAATATTAAAATATCTAAAAAATAATTTTAAATCAACGGGCAGGGATCATTTGAAGAAAAATGAATGTCCCAGGTCTCTCCATAGGGGTGATCAGCGTGCAGTAATGCGTTTCCCTCTAAAACTCTTATAAAGCCAAGTCATTGAATGTCTATTCGTCCTTTTTCCATTTTACTTGGTCTTTTTTGATTTCAATCACAACCGCAGGGTTATCTGGAACTTATTGGTCGTAACATACTAAATCGTGATATGAAACACAGGCCTAGTTGCTTGATTCAGACAGAACTCACCCTGTTTGACAGAGCGTCAAGAATGGATAATTAAAATGAGCTCTATTCGTATTACATTAGACTCAAGTTATGCATCGACACCTCAGATTGTTATGTCAATTCAATGCAGTGTACATTATGTGTCAGTGTTTATGCTACTTAGTTGGCAGATATGGGGCAGTGTTGGATAAGATTATGTTGTCATCATGCCACTTTGTTGAAAAGACATTTTAGCACGTTTTGGTTGGATAGAAAAAGGTCAAGATAACATACCCAGTTTCAGATTTCAACCCTCCAAATTCCAAGTTGTGTGTGTGAACTGTGAAGTGACTTCACAAGACATCTTTACAATATAATTCATCAGGAAAACTTTCACCACTCGTGGTTGCTTTGAAAGAAAGAATTTGTACCAACCCAGAATGCGATAGACTACACGCAGGTGGCCTTCACTTCAAATTACAACTCTCGAAGGAGAAGCAAAAAACATCCAGATTCCAGAGGGCTCACTAAAGCATATTCTATAGGCTATACGAATAAGAAGATACTCGCAGGTGGCTAGCACTACTTCAAATAGCAATTCACGACGAAGAAGAATATTATAGAGGCTTTATGGCATGCCCCCTTTGGTTACAGTGAAAACGCGAAATACCAGTACCCTTTATAAGGTCATCTTTGCATATACCATAACATATAACTTCTACAACTTATAAAGGCCCAAAATTTTCTTTGTTCCAGGAGTGAATGAAACTTGGTCATTTTCTTGTACTTATTCACTGGTTGAGCTTCTTGAAGTCCAGTATTTCTCTATTTCCTCTGCTGTTCTTCCAGGAATTCTTCCAGCAATCAAAGACCACCTAAGAAAGAAGTAAATTATCTCTTAAGATTACTTATATTTTGAACGAAATATTGGGATAAAAAAGAGATTATCAGAAAAGGAAAGCATATTCACCTCTCACCAACCAGATTGTACATCCTGGTTATGAGGGTTTCCTCATCTTCAGAAAACTCAGCCTTGGAAGCTTGACTGGTTTGCTCTGCTAAAAAAAAAAAAAACCAGAAAAAAGAAACAGAAAACAAAAGTCACTTCCTCGAAATCTACACGAAACGTGCCATTTTTTTTTTGTGAAACGCCATGACTCGGTCCCTATTCTTCTCATCAAACCCAAGGTAAACATAATAAAGAAGGACGAGATTTTAGCAATCTCTGAAACTATGGTCGGCCAATTATACCAGAGCAAGCAGGCTTCAAATAGCAGAGGGACAACAAAGCAACTCAGTTAAGAGAAGAAGACATGGATTACGAAAGAGGTACCTGTAGAATCTGCAGAAACATCATCAGAAGCGCGATCCATGTCAGCCATTGTTACAAAGGAGCTCAAAGGAGATGTAAATAGTTTCAGTGTATGTTTTGTATGAGAGGAGATGCGGAGAAGGAACTATGCTTGAAGTTTGTTGATGTTGTCAATCATTAACAAGTGTCGAGTATTAATAGGAGAAAATATTCTTAGGACAAAGGCGACCATAATAGAGAGAGAAGACTGGTAGTTGAAGCGAATTTTAGTCTAACTTTGATAGGTAGTTGGGCACTTAAATGTTTGGTTGGTGAAGACATCGCAAGAGATTCCAAATCTTGGATGTTTTTTGCTCAGCGCCTCATCGGTCACACACACATATCCCTGGCGAAAAGGCGATCATTAAAAGGGGCAAAAGTGAAAAACTCGTTTTTGCCGAAAAGGAAGTTCAAAAATCAAAGGCTAAACGAAGTTCAAATTTTACCCGTCTTGGGGAAATAGACATCTCATGACATGATTTTTCTCAGCGTTGTGATTACCGTTTCAACAAATAATGGCATGCAATTGAAGAAATGTGAAGGATGTGGTTGAATTTAGTGGTAGCTGGGGATTATGCTCTCTCTAACTAGGTGCAATCATTAAGAAAATGCCAAAAAGTTAAAGCTAACAAACCACGAGACTTGATCAACGTTTATAGTATATTGAATGAGTACAAGGCACCGCAAAGAGAAAAATTAATCAATTGTTAGTACTGCATCTAGAGACTAGTTTGCTTGTACTTGTTACTTACTCTGAAAGAGCCACAACAAATGACTTTGGTAAATCAGATTATCTTATCAAGGACTTGAAATAAAATAATGAAGCAACTGAAATGGAGCGGCATTTAATGAACGGTGAATAAAGTGGTGGGATGTGCATCTAGAGAGAAACAGAAAGAATAGTTGAATGAGAAGCGAGGAGAATTTGAGAGCAGTGGTAGGTTCTTTTAGACAAAAAAGGGAATAGATGTTTCATTGGCTTAAGCGGCGTAATTCCATGATTATCCTTCTAGCTCTGTCTGCCCCACCGCCACACACCATCAGACAGAACTTGGGTTTAACTTCCAAGGCGGGGGTGTCAGTCCTGTCGTATTGCATAAGAGATAAGGACGACACCAGAACCTCTGGCCGACCACCCCCTCGTCGAAGTGGGCCCGCTCATTTCATCAAGCACTTCAGCTTCTAGAAAAAAAAATTATATGAAACTAAATTATTTCGATATCCATCCAGTACATTATTAACAATAACGTAAACATAAGCATACAATCAACATTCTCTTCGCTAATTATTGAAAACTAATTTTTATTGATGACAGTAGAAAATTATAACTCCGAACTTCAAATTAAATAGAGATATATTTGTATAAATATATCTTCAAACTCTTTTTTTTTTTTTGAGTTAAAGAGTAAATTTCCCGTTCAAGTTCAGAAACTCTAAATTTATTTTTATTATAATGTTTTCCTTCATTATAAAAACAGTATAATATTATTAACAAATATCAACTTCGATTATTAATTAATTAAAAAATTAAAAAAACTCTAATTATAAACAAAGTTTCAAAAATACAGGAAAAGACAAAAAAATTTCTTAATTTTTCATAATCTTTTAATCAACTAATAATCAAAATTAACAATAACATTATACTATTTTTAAATGTTAAAAAAACCATTAAATCTAAAACATCCCTAAACTTATAATTTAAAAATAAATTTGCCATTTAACCCAATTTTTTTTTAATAACCATCCTTTTACTGAACATCATTTTTTTTTATACAAAGTTACAAACTGAACATCATTATTGCAGAAAAGATCTAAAAACAAATTTTAATTGGATTATGAAAATTTAAGAATTCAAGTTGAAATTTTTAGTCTTTGTATAATAATTTATATATTCAATACCAGTAATTAGAAAATATGAAACATATTGTTCATGCAAACTATCAATAACATGATTCCCCACATACCATCGCACTCCTCTTTCATTGTTCAAACCGCCCTCCGAACGTCGGCCTAGAATGACGAGCCAGATTCGTCTTCATTTGAACATTTCAGGAGCAAAAGACACAGAAACGGAAATAGACCCGAGACACACACGGAGACATAATGACAAATTTATTGCAAAGTTTGTCTTCGTAACAGCCATATATTCTATCACATGGCAAGTGAATAACGATCCAAGAACGTTCAAAGACAACAAAGATTATATAAAGCTTTCAGATTTATCGTCAACTGCTGCCATGAGTGTAGCCAGCAGGCCATATAACATATAAAACTGGATTATCCACTGCTTCTTAGGCCTTAGAAACCATGGATCTTGATCTGCTCCTTCTTGGCTATGCCAGCCTGTTTGTCAAAGTACACAGGAATTTATGCAATTATAACTCGGCCTACCGTATTCTTACCAGCTAAATCAATACAACGAGCATATTTCATTTACCTGCACAAGGAATGTGGAAACGTTCTTCCTTTGATCTCCCTGAAGTTGTATGACCTGCATCCATACAAGTGAGGCTTAGGCTTGGTGCTTTCGTTGACAAGGAGAGATTTAATCGGCCAATCTATAACATACTGTTCGAATGATGAAATGATAATAATTCCTTTTTGTTGGACCAAAATGAAACAAACCCCCTTGAAGATGAAGACTACATCATTTATTTCCTTCACTTGAGGAATTATAGTTTATAGGGAGATCAAGCAGGCCAAGACTTAATACAGTTCTTTTACGTGTTTGCAAGCATGCAACTCAATAAAAACACAACATATGCAGATCTTTGCCAACCTAGCATCAGACCATTGAACCGTTGTAAGAACTCGGTTACAAGTTTTTCCATAACATATTTGTTTACAGCCCATTGATTTGATGTATAGTGTAAACTAGGAAAACATTTCCAAAACTACTATACACAAAGGCATTCCTTAGCAAATCAGACGAACATACCTGGCCCAACTCAGGGTCTTGGACAACAGTACCATTACAGCAGAACTCTTTCTTTATGTCCTTCAGTATCTTGCTATAGCTGTACTCTTTCTTCAACCCTTGAACGGTTGTCAGGCTTTTCCTTCCATTGCGTTGTTGTACACGCACATGAATATACTCTTTTGTCCCAGCACTTGAGTCCTCGGCATTTGCATCAGCAAAGGGATCTGCCCAGTAATCCATTCAAGTCAGCTATTGGGTTGAAATGTTCAAACAGTCAGATATCACAGATATATTTAAATTCAAGAGGCATTAAAAGCCTACCATAAGCAGTTGGAGTCTGTGCATCGAATTCTGACATGAGCTTCTCCCCTGGTAGGTTCTCACCCACAGATGACTTCTTATTATAAGAAACCACTAAGAAGTAAGAACTGCAAGAGGTCAGGGAAAGCACAGAAAAAACAAAACAAACCAACATATACTAGCAGATACTATTGCTATCAAACTTACTAGTAGTTATGCAAAAGTATCACCAGTTCCCAAATAACAAAGTAGAATTCTACAAATACACACAACACTGGCATGCTGATGTAGGAAAGAGGGAGGGAGGAATGTGTGAAGAAAATAGAGAATAAAGATGAATATGCAATTCCAATGGTTCAAAGTAATTACATATTACTTGTGAGATGGCTATTTATAGGAAGCCCATTACCAAAAAATAAAATAACACAGAAAACAAAATCGGAAAATTAATAAAATAAAGTTCCGTGATGTACTAAACAATCTCAAATTTTCCAGGCATTTAATTCTTTCTTCTGGATTATGCCTAGCATAGGTCTTTGATAAAGGACCCTTGCTAATATATACTTGTTGGAGGACACATAGGGGTGTCATGCCACTACAGAATCCTAGCATGCCAGATCAGCATAAACCCAAGACAGTCATACAACCAAAATGAGGCATAACTTAGAAGTTATCATACAACAACAATAAACCTTATCTCATTAGGTGGAGTCAGCTCTATAGATTATGCGATGCTATTATGCTCTATTATTTATCAAACTTTTAGAAATATTGTTAATTAAGAAGTCTCGATCAACAACTTCCAAAAGTGTTCTTTTTGGCCTTCCTCTACTCCTCTTGCTAGAACTCAAAATTATCTGTTCTACTCTCTTTACAACTGTCTCCTGTGATCTTCTTTATACATGTCTAAACCATCTCAAATAATTTTTTTACCATTTTTCCTTCATGCGGTAGGGAATTGTAGGTTATACTTGTAGGTATTTCTATCCTGCTTGTTTGAAAAACCATGCACTGACATGGTTTTCTGAATTATCTTGGAGATTCTCCAGGCTACTGGTTTTATGTGAGTGAGATTCTTGCCCAAATACTCCAGTTGATCCCATTCCCCATACTTCAATTCTTTTTGATCTGACCATCCAAGTCCTCCATTACATGCCCGTGAATTTTCACTGTTAAATAGCCAAGATCATGCGAATACATGACTTCAAGGATGTGCAGCCATCAAAAGAAGACATGCTTTTTCTTAATCAAAAATATGGGAAGATATTTTCAAAATGAAGAGAGGTCTCATATATAGCCATGTCTTTATAGATTAAGACACATCTATGAAAGGTCACGCAGGGAGTTACAGCACTAAAACTCATCAAGGTTATGTCCTTATAAACGCTTCAAAACACCTTCAAAAGAATGTAATAGCAAACACCACTTAGTGAAAAATTGTATTAGCTCATGGAAATCCTACATATTTGGAAGAATGATGCTCTTCATGAACAGGTTAATTATAATACATATTAATAGAAAGTAGTATTTGTTCATGAAGCACCATGGTTCATACCATTATGTTGCTTTATTGAAGAGTTATGTAACTTCAAATAGCACCCCTTGTCCGTGAAAAACAAACTTCTACCAGCAAATTCATTCTTAGCTTTTATGAATACTCTATTCAAGACACAAAAATTCGAATTACCACTTTGCAAAACCATACTTTTACTGGCTTGAGTTTTGATATTGCAAACCATATTGAAGAGTCTTTATTGTATTCCAAAAGAAATTCATTATCAACCCAATTTGCACCCAAGGTTCAGATTACGTGGGAATGAATTAAGTATAGAAGAAAGTAATGCCCACATCTTAGACTTTATGGACAATTTTCTTCATCTCTTCTTTTACACTTCAATAAACCATTGACACCTACACAATATCAGAGAATCAATTTATGTCATGCCAAATGGAAATCCCCTTATGTCATTAGAGAAGTTGCATCGCATACCCTCAGTCTCAAGCATATTCTTCCAATCATCCACTTGCAATATACAAATATAACCAAAACACCCATTCTCCCATGGATATTATGTATTAACGTTTCCATCATAAGAATTGATAGTATCATCTATTGAACAATCACAATATTATACAAAGCATTAACTAATAATACACAATGTGATATGTTTCAAATTATTCATGTTTATCAGAAAAATCAAGAAAAAATTCTACTCCTGTATACAGAAAAATACACTTATAATTATAAATAAGCTCCCCTCCAAAACTACTTCATCACAATTAATGATCTCTTCTGATGATCAAGCACAATATTCTATGATACATGGACAGCATATACAGCGTGAACATGCTACACTATAGTTTCGTATAACAAAAATTATAAAAATCTTTGCTATCTCATCACCAGACTTGCTACTACCAACAAAATAAAGAGAACTATGATCAGCAAACTTTTATATATAAAACCAGCACAACCAAAAGATTACCCCTTTTCCCCACTCACCTTCTCTTTTTACCAAAGAATTGAGAAAAAAAATGGCAACGGGATAACAATATACTAAACTTGCATATCCAGGAAGACAGAAAAAGAGCAAATCACAGAGAACAACCATCACTGAAATTACAGGAAAAATAATAACAACAAGAAATAAAAGATTAAATTCGTAAGTATATTCCCGCTATCACAAATCCTATATAAAAACTAGAAACAAAAGGAACGGCAAAATTCATAATACAAACACGAAAGATGAGCATAAGACATACCCAGAGAAGAATTAAGGTGAAATTAGCTCCGACCCCAATCAAACGCAAAACACAACGCCCAAGAACAATTATAACCCTCTGCAGAAGAAGCGGTTTAGGCTTTTATACGCCGGAGCCACTAAAGTCGGCGATGATATTACTTGTGCTTTTGTAAACAAACAAATAAATAAATATAAAATAATTGTACCACCTTATTTTTAACCCCTTAAAAATTGCAAGAGAATTAACTATAGGAAGAATTTCATTTCAGGTCCACGGTGGGAAGATATTTTCCAATCACATCTAAATAATTCTGAAATAACATTGCAAGCTCAAAGAACTAAAATGAAGTAAATTTTTTTTAATAAATAACCAAAATGCCCTCAATTGAAACAGGAAAAAAAGAAAGCAAAAACAAAAAAAGTCTAGAAAAAATCACCTGGTTCAATAGGACTCTATATATCTGCAAAGAAAAGATTCAGATTTAAATCTCTCCACGATTTTCCTATCATGGTTTGAGAAATTAGCAAGCAAAATAAAATTGCTGTTAAGATGCTCCAGAAAGTTGAAGTACATAATGTTTTATTTCATGGTAATACTTTGACATACTATCAAAAGTATCAGCATGAAATATTTTTTAAAGTTTGATAATGTACTTGCCTTCAAATTAAATTGTAAAATTTCAATTGTAAATTCTCTTATGTGACTTGTTAAGGCTAGAATGTTGTGTAATATTCATCTTATACAAAATCATTCATAACTTATTAAATTACTAATGTCACTCGTAGAATATTTAATATTACTTGTAATTTGCCTTATGTTGCTTTTTAAGTCTATAATGTTGCTTCTCAAATACTTAACATGTGTAAATTTATACATGATTTGTTAAACTATTAACTTCACAAGTAAAATATCTTATAAAATCTAATAATATATTTGTTTTTAAATTAATGTAAATTTCCTTAACTTTAACTGTAAATTGCGAAATCTTGCTTTTAAATTTTCTTATGTAACTTGTTAAGACCAGAATGCTATCTTTGCAATATCCATTTTATGTAAAATCATTCATAACTTGTTAAATTACTAATGCTAATATTATTTGTAAATTTCCTAACATCACTTGTCAAGTTTGTGATGTTATTTATCAACTACCTAACATGTGTAAATTCATACATGACTTGTTAAATTGCTAATTTCACAAGTAAAATATCTTGTAAATTTTAATAATGTACTTCTCTTTAAATTAATGAAATTTTTTTAACTTCACTTGTAAATTGTGTAATCTTACTTGTAAATTCCTTTACATTACTTGTTAAGACCAAAATATTACCTGTGCAATATCCATCTCATGTAAAACCATTTATGACTTGTTAAATTATTAATGTTACTCATGTATCTAATATTGCTTGTAAATTACTTTATGTTTCTTGTCAAGTCTATAATGTTACTTGTCAAATATCTAACATGTGCAGATTCATACATGACTGGTTAAATAACTAACCTCATAAGTAAAATATCTTGTAAAGTTTAAAAATGTACTTGTCTTCAAAATAATATAAATTCCTTTAATTTCATTTGTAAATTATAAAATCTTACTTGTAAATTCTCTTATATTGCTTGTGCAATATCATCAAAAGCTAATATTAAAATATAACAGGCAGTTATAACTATTTAACAAGTGATACATACTGAAATAACCAATTGTTGTTACAGTTCCATATCTTGGACAAGATGGAATCCTTAGCTACAAGAGGGAACAAATATAAATCAATAATAACTATTAACAAGACAAGAAATCATCAGGAATCTATCTATGGATATTTTATTACAAAAAGAAGAAAATGAAAATGAAATAGTCTTTTACTATCAGAGTATGATTGTACTTTGCAATTCTCAACACTGACGAAAACAATTGATTTATGGTTACACAATGCCGAACGGCCAAACCTTCGATTATATACTCCAAAGTCAAAAGCAGCTTTGAATAACCAAATGGAAGACATTGTTGCCCCAGAAAACTCAAGCAAACTCCTTACACGTCTGCAAAACGGGCTCCGACTGTGGTTTATGCAAATAGTAAGAAGATGTGTCGAAGCTTTCTTCAAAATAGATTCTATTAGACGTTTTCCTCATGTTTAAACATTAGGGGCAATAATGTCCTTTTGACATGAAGCTTAATTTCATTTTGATCCTCTAAGGCTGCAGTGTGATTTCAGAATTGCATGGTCCTGATTTGAAGATAAATTGCTACAGTAGTCCTATAATTCTATAATGCAATTCTCCCTTATACTTTAAAAATGAGTCAACCAGCTTCTAAGCCTCTAATAAGTGTGCCTCCTGGAGTTGGCTTCTTCCCATTGACCTATTCTTCCACTGCCTGTCCATTTAATAAAAACACACCGTTTAAGCTAGTAAAGAAGATATGGGCCATCCATTTCATGAAACAATCCCAACCCTTCATTACCATTGTTTTTACTTTTCATTCTTCTGCTTCCAAAACTCTTGGTTCCAGAGCAAAAAATTCATTAGTTTGCCTCCAAAAAACTTGTTTAGATGTGCAAGAAGAAATTGCCATCCAAGAAAAAGGATTTTATTGAAATTGGTTTCTGGTAAGTAAGCTTACTACTTTTATCTATGAGAAGGGTAGTCAATAGTTTTCATTTACTTATATTCAGTGGTTGTTGCTCTTTATTTTTTTATGAGATTATATATTCATTAGTTTTATACATGTGTTGATAGTTTCATTGTTAGTTTTTATACCTCTATTTTGTAATTTTTATATGTACAGCTTCATATCTTTGTTTTTATATGGTTTCAATCATGATCAATATTAAATTCTCTCAATAATTTGAAACACTAATAGATGAGCTACTCTTACCTTAATTGAACAAGGAAATTACATATCACAAATTTTATTTAAAAAAATAAATAAATCATGCAACTAATTCCATCCTCACCATATAGATGGATGAAGAATTAAGGATGAATCATGGGTAAAGCTATTGAACATTCACTAACAAGGAAGACTATCAAATTCACCGAAGAAGAAGCATGTGGGTAGACATTATCAATGAAGACCTCTTTAACAACATGGAGCAGAGGTTGATGAAGAGAAAGGGGAAAGCCTTCACACAATGAAATAGAGTGAAGCGAAGAATGAAGTTCCCTTATAGTACATCTAGGCATCTTTATTCCTTTTCGATTATAACGAAATGAATGGTTGAGTTTTACATAAAACAACGTCCCATTAATTAAATGGAAAGGCAGTGGAGGAATAACGCAATGGAGAGAAGCCAACCCCAAAAAATTTAGCGTGCATTTAGTTTTCAGTTTGCCAAAAATTCATTTGGTAAAAGTTCATTTAGTGAAATCAGTTTCATGAAAGTCAGTTGTTGTAACGAAATTTGTGTTTCGATATATTTTTTCAAAAGTCAGTTTGATACATTAAAAGTTGTTTGGTTTGTAATAGTGAAATGTGCTTTTGAATGTACAATTACCAAAAAAGACATTGATTTATAATGATTTATAATTTTTATTATACAAATGTAATATATTTAAAATATTTAAAAAATATAATAAAGATTATAAATAACATAAATTTTGATCTATAATGTTAAAAATTTGATCTCTAATTATTTTTATTTTTTAATTTGTAATTTTAAAAGATATAATAAATATTTTTAATTTTTTTATACATTAATGCTAAAAATTAACATGATTAATTACTCAATTTGTAATACTAAAAAAATTGATACCTAATTATTATTATTATTAAAATAATAATTATATTTTTAATGAATTAACTATTTTTTAAATAAAAAATAAGAGATTAAACTTAGGGTAGTATGGTTAAATAACATCCTACTTTTCAAATCCACTTTTCAAAAGCTTCAAATAGTTATGTTTCAGAAATCACTTTCAGCTATTGTTTGAATGTACTTTCAGGATGTGCTTTCCTGCAAAATATTCTACCCAAACAACTTTCAACTTTCTGAAAGTGAAATTTTGCTTTCTGAACGTGAAACGAAGGAAAACCAAATGGACACTTAGTGTGCGTTTAGTTTTCAGTTTGTCAAAAATTCATTTGGTGAAAGTTCATTTGGTGAAAGTCAATTTAGTAAAAGTCAGTTGTTGTAACGAAATTTGTGTTTGGATATATTTTGTCAAAAGTCAGTTTGATACGTTTAAAGTTGTTTGGTTTGTAATAGTGAAATATACTTTTGAGTGTACAATTATCAAAAAAGATATTAATTTATAATTATTTATAATTTTTATTATACAAATGTAATATATTTAAAATATTTAAAAAATATAATTAAGATTTTAAAAAACATAAATTTTGATCTATAATGCTAAAAATTTGATCTCTAGTTATTTGTATTTTTTAATTTGTAATTTTAAAAGATGTAATAAAGATTTGTAATTTTTATTATACATTAATGCTAAAAATTAATATGATTAATTACTCAATTTATAATACTAAAAAAATTGATACCTAATTATTATTATTAAAATAATAATTATATTTTTAATGAATTAACTATTTTTAAATAAAAGAATAAGAGATTAAATTTAAGGTAGTATGGTCAAATAACATTTTACTTTTCAAATTCATTTTTCAAAAATTTTAAATAATTATGTTTCAAAAATTCACTTTCAGTTACTGTTTGAATGTATTTTCAGGATGTGCTTTCCTGTAAAATATTCTACCCAAACAACTTTCAACTTTTTAAAAGTAAAATTTTGCTTTCTGAACGTAAAATGAAGGAAAACCAAACAAACCTTAAAGGAAAAATGTAGAATAATGAAACTTGAAAAGTGGAATGGTAGATTTTTTTTTTTTAATGAAAGGAATGTTAACAACTTTTATATCATTTTAACTCTAACTATTTTTTATTATAAGCAGAGCACTTAAAAACATATTATGAAATGATTAATAAAATTGATTCTTTTTAGGCCAAAAAAAAATATCTTATAAAAAGAAAGGGAGGGAGTATGTGCAATATATGTAACTCTTGATAAGTCAAATTACCAGCCAATTTAATACTATTAATATTATTTATTATCTCATATTATCAATTATTTGAATATATTTACTTACAGCCGTTATAATTTGCAAAAAAAAGATTCCTACCATTCGAGAGTTATAGGTTTTTTACCAAGAAAATGTGATTAAAAATTTAGATTATTTTATCTGGATCATAATAAAGGTTTTTTTTTTTTTCAAAAGCTGAGCATAATTAATATGGGACATTAGAAGCTTTTTTCGGCCTTTCTTTGTGGACTTATGGCTATTAATGTTTTTTATGGGAATAATGGCGGAAGCCCAACGAGGTATGTTTGTAGGAGCAGGCAACGGCCCAATAAATATGCACCCACACTCACTTCTGTGCATTTCGCCTAGCTTGCATAGCTGTATTTATCCATGTATTATTCTAACGGCATGATTTTCACTCCAAGACCACTTCAGTTTGCAATTTAAATAATTAAAAAATTTATTTCATTTGCCATAGTTTTAACTCAATTAGAATTCAATCCTTAAACTTTAACTTGATATAATTCAATTTTTATAATTTTGAATTTTGATTAGGTTAAAACTAAGTTTTTGAATTTTGAATCCTATAATTTTAATCATTTAACCATTTAAAATAAGCATGTGCCAATGACGTTAAAAGAAATAAATAGAAAAGGTGGGAATAAAATACTCATGGATATATGCATTTCAAATAAATTATGAGAACATTTGCCTTAAGCTCAATCTATTAATAAGAAATCGAGCTTCACTAGATCCACTTCATTTAAGAAACTAGACTTTTGAGCCTGAGCTCTTATAAGCCAAGCCAATAATGGAGAACGTATGAGTCAACTCCAATAATTGACTCACATGTGAGAAAGAAAGATTGATAAAAACATATGAGTTAACTAGACTTTATAATGAGAAGTTTCTCATTAATGATAGTTGAATTATATACATAGAGAGAGAGAGAGATAAATAGATAAAAGAAATAACCTATAAACTAAAATCTCAAAATTATAAGTTCATATACAATGTCGATTATACTCATATGCTCTCTTTGAAACTCTATAGGTTTGCCCATGGTGTATTTTGAGGCGTCAAATTTCTATATTTAGTGTGAACGATTTCTCTAAATTGAGTTATGGATTTGAAAAGATCATGTGCAATTAAATTATTTGACCTATTGCTTAGGTGATAATAATAAAATTTGAACGAGGGGCGTAGGATCATGATTTAAGCCCCTCAATGTAACAGACATGTATATATATTTGATGCATTTTAATTTTATTAGTGGAATAAGAAATATACAATTCTTTTTGCTAGATTATTCACATACGCTCTTCATCCTAAAAAAGACCATTGTTAAATTTTAAAATTCATATATATATATATATAGACACACAGACACTATATATATATATATATATATCATATCATATCTTAATTTTTTAACTCAGTGCACATTATTATTCTATCAAATACAAAAAAATTAATATATAATTTAGACCTTGAACTATATGTTTTGAGGTGATTTAAACCCTATACTTGTAATTAGTATATTTTGAACTTTAAACAATTAAATTTGGAGTAAGCCTATCATTAATTTGGAATTAATGGTCATCACTTTAGATAGAGTAGGGCCCATCATTTTTTGCTTCTCCAAGCTTTTGGTCCTTTCCCCCCAATGTCTCACTCTCTTCCTTCTCTTCCCTCCTCATCCTCTCTCTCTCTCTCTATCTAATGACCTAAACAAGCCATATATGATTAAGATTTCCCATAAAGTTGCCAAGCTCATCTTAGATTATCACCATGATTCTCCACAACCCATTTTTCCTATTCATTCTTATCACGTGTTTTGTTGTATATAACTCATATGGTTCTATTTAAAATTAGATTGATGCACACTGTAAAGAAATGATGGAAAATCATTGAAGAGTTTTATGTTCACCAGTGCTTTAGAATCTCACAACTCTATAAAGACATGTTAGAGAATCTGCCAAACAAAAAGGTCTCTTTAAATTTGCATTCTTTACCTTCTCTTAAAGATTTCAATTTTACCAATTTGATCACCTGAAAGAAGAACAATGATATTGTTCTTTACCTTGACCTCAAACAAATAATCTAGGATGATTTTCTCAAAGCAAATTTTTTCTAGCTCAATAAAGGAATGGAAAGTCCTTGTCAAATTGTAACAGAGCATTCATCTTGAAGATTAGGACGGTTGACAAATGTTGATTTCTTTATCCTTATCTTTAGCACATCCACACCATTGTTGACGAAATCAAGCAATAGGGAAGACATGATCTGAGGTTGTTTATGATCACTAACCTTATTAGTGGCAGGAAACGATAGTGGATATCTATCCCATTCACACATCCCTTAACTTTTGTCACCATCGCTAAGGAATGCGACCTTAAAAACAAGGTCAAATTTGACCTCGAATCATTCTTAAAGGCAAAGCAATACTACAACTGACTCAGTTACATATGGGAATGAAGCTTCCTCCTATAATTTGTAATGAAGTCACGCAATCTATTTTCCCTATAAGAAGAGGATCGAGGAGGACGAGGAGGAGGAAATACAAGGAGAACTTAAAACTTAAAAATGCTGAGACAAACATTAATTTGGACTCAACTTGATGGGGCAAAGTAGGGATCACAAAATGGCAAGTCTCCTTGCCTCTATTAGAGGCTTCAAAAGAAAACAAATGAAAGTAAAAATTACCATAACACACAAAAGCAGAAGAGGAAGTTAAGGGTCAACTTATCCTTCTCTTAGATCAGAATGGCTAACAATAAGTTGTGAAAAAAAAGTAGTGGTTGGAGGAAAAAGGTGTGAAATTAGGGAGAATGATCATAGGGACATGAGAGAGAAGCAATGTAACATCCTAAAAAATTAAACTAGATTAAGTTAAATGAGGTTAAGTTGTGAATTATTGTGTCTAATGGATATTTTTTATTATAAATGCAACCTTAAATTTAGGCTTAAAGTAAAGTCGAGTCACCCAGGTATAAAGAATGAGAAAATTTAAAGAAAGAATTTTTATGTGACATGCCATAACGTGTAATACACCCACCGCAGCGCACATGTGACCATTAGCCAAGGAGAGACCTCTAGACGTATAGTTAAAAATCTATAATCATAAGGCTGCATCAGAGTTCAAAAATGAAAGAAAGAAATAAAGAAAATGAAGAACATGAATTTCCTTGCCAAGGCTTGCTATTAGAGGTTTAGGAGCAGATTAGGACTTGATAACACCCAAGGTAAGTATATTAAGCTTTCTTATCCCTTTCTCTTCTATTTTTTTGGAGATTTGAGTTAGGGTTTGAGTTGAAAAATTGATTTTCAATTCATAAAAGTTATGGGTTTAAACCTATTGATTTAAATAGACTTAATAAGAGTTGTTGAGGTTATTTAAACTTAACATTAATAGTTCTACAAGGTTTTAGTAGTTAAGTGCCATTAATGTCTAAAAATTGGCATTTTTATGATAGTTGGAGGTTTTGGATGGCTATTAATGGTAGTTTAATTATTTATTAGCAATAAGATAAGTTAAAGGAAGTTAATAGGCCTTGTGGGTATGCTTGAAAATGAGAGATTATATTTTATGTGAGTCAGAAGGGTTGAGTTTAAGTGTTGAAATTTATTTAAATAAGGATATTAATAATTATCCTAGTGGTTAAATTATAGACTAACTATCATTGACACTATTCAAGCTCAATAAAGCTACAAAAATGTTTATTTTAAGGGGTAAACCTTTAATCTTTTAAAAGTTTGAAGTAATCAAGAGAAATTTGGTTTATATATTTGTTTATTAACTAACTATATGTTGAAAGGAATGTTTTGAAAACTAAATGATTGTAAATCTATATTTGTTGCAAATTGTAGCAATGTGAGTAAACATGTGATATGTTGAGATTAGAGTAATGAGGTGTGTAAGAATGATTGTTTATGTGTTTGTATATATGCATATATGTAAATGTTGTGGTGAGTGATTATATATGGAAGTATTTGATGATGCACATGAAAATGATGTTAGTGTTTTGCATGTTATTCAATGATTATGAATATGCATGTTACCTGTTGAATAATTGTGCATAGTATGATTATATGAGGTAGGAGTTCTCCTATAAGAAGAGGAGTAGATGTTGTAAATCTAAGTAGTATTGGCGGTTTACTATTAAAATTGAAAGCGAGCTAAGCTACCGACCATTAAAATTGGGAGGTAGCCACTATCTCATAATTGTTAAGAGACTATCCCACTTGTTTTTCTAGGGATTTGAATTTAACTAGTTTTTATCAATTTATAAGAGGGTTACAAGACGACTAGATTAGGGGTATAATACTCGATGATTATTAGTATTGAGAGAAACCGTAACTCACGAGTAAATGTAATAGCCTTGGCTAGGTAGCTTCTCATGAGTGAAAGGCTTGGATAGTTTGAGTTTATGGACATAGCTTACTATATATCCACTAGTTTTATGTTAGAGATATCAGGAGGGTATAAAATGAACCCTATGGCACAGATGATATGACATTAATGACAACGAAAGTTGAGGATGGCAAGTTGAGCATGGTGGCATGAAAAGAGCCCAAGGTAAGGAGCAAAAAGCCTAACACTTCTAATTCAATGTGCCTAAAGACCCTTTACAATATATTGGAGATTTAATAATAAAAGCCTGAACTAAAGTCATAAAGCAAGTTTTATTCAATCTTGTGTAATAAGTCTAAGAGGTTGGAGAGTATTAGGCCACTCATCTCAAGCCTAAAGAAGAGTATCTAGGTGTGTATAATGTACTTAAGATCTAAATCTATGAAGAGTTAAGCCTAAAAGGTGCAAACCCTAGCCTAATATAAGAAAGACTATAAGTTAAGTCTCTTACAAGTAAGGAGACATGAAACCTTACTGAAGAGGTCAAGGGTGGCATGATTTTAATTCCTTTATGATCCCTTAATTATTTTCTTAATTGTTTTCTAATATAGTGGTCCTTTGACTTGACTCCCTTTCTTAAAGAGCAAGATTAGTCATAATTTTTTATTTTAAATCTAGTCAAAGATTATGATTAATTATATTATTTTTTAAGTTTTGTAATTCCTTTTAAGATCACATCTCCTAAATTATGTGGCTAAATATTTTTTTCTTTATTTTATATTATTTTCATTCTCCTTTTAGTATTAAAAAATTAGGTTTTGATTTCAAAAAATTGTCATCTTTGTGAGCCTATCTATATTAGACATGCTCCTTTTTATGAACAAAAAAGAAGTTGAATGAAATTATTCATCTTAGAGATTATAACTCTTGTGAGTTTTAGTGCGTTATGTGTAACACACCAATTTTTTTTTTAAATAATTTAACTCAACCATAGTTGGGTTACAGCCACCCAACATATTTTTATATCAATAATTTCAATATAAAATATTTTATAATTGACTTCAACTCACACAATATAACATTTCAGATAAATTTTTACCTCCCACATGCCACTAGGCTAAATCACATTTATCCATCCTTATACTCCCAACAAGTAAACTAAATCGCATCTGTCCATCCTTATACTCCCAACAAGTAAAATAAGCAATTTAGTCAATTTTCAACACAAGTTAGTTATTTGGCCTCATAATCGTGCCATTTTAACCAATCCAAAGTAAACCAAATATTAAAATTACAGTCATCCAAATTGTACCAAAAATAAAAATAGTTTGAAAGGCATGATTACATTTATATATTCATATAATTGACAATAAACAAAAAGCCCTAATATTGGCAATATAACACATTATAAATCATAAATCAAATATCCAAAAGAGACGGTGGATCAATGCCACTAAGCCTCTGGGACTCCTCCACGTGTCACTCGTGGCTCTTCTCCTGAAAATTGTTAACCACATAATGAGACTTAAAAGTCCCAGTAACCAAAGCTAATTTATGATAGTGTGTACAAACAGTTAAGTGTGTGCTTACTAAGTAGGAATCAAAAATAATATAATTTCAATAAAATATAAAAAATATTACAATACACACAAACAACCATCCTTATATCCCTCCATTAACCTCGAGCCGTAGTCCTCACTCGGTGCTAAATTACCCGACCAAAGGTAGATTAGCCCGAGCCTTTACAAGCCACCTATTGAGCTCCAATAGGGGTGTACTACGTGGCACATAAATACAATAACAATAGCAAGTCTCTCAATACCTCCTACAATAATCAAACAAATTCATAATAATATTGCACAATTATAAAATATTACAAAATTCATAATTTTCTCAATAATCACCCAATTAACATGAAGTAACACTAATCATAAATTAAATTAAAAGCATGGTTACCTTGTGGCTTTTTTAATAAATTATTCCTTACAATTTCTCTCCCACCACAAACTTCACCAATAATACAATCTACAAATAACATATTATTTATAAATATTAGTTTCAATTTTTGAAAATAATAAAATAATTCTAATAATAGAATTAAAAATATAACATAATTCTTAATTTTAAATCTTAATACAAATCTAGAGTTAATACTATTAAGTAAAATTTTTAACTCCTCTTTTAATTATTAATAAACATTAATAATCTAAAAATTAACTTCTAAACTAATTTCTTTTATCAAAATTTTCTTTTTATTTCATAAATTCGCACCTAAAATATTCAAAAATTAAAAATTGAATCTCTAACTTAGAATCATAATCCTATAACCATAATAATTCATTTTTCATCCCAAATAATCATCTAAACCTCAATAAATCAACATATATTTTCAGATCTAGTTTAGAATTTGATCCATAAGCCACAAATTCAAAGATCATCAACAAATTTATACTCTAGAATATTTATTATACTACTAACAACCTCATAAACCATATTTATTCAACATAAATTCATCCCTCTTCCAGATCCTAAATTTTCTACTACCACAAAATCAGAAACCAAAGAGGAAGGATGATTAAGAAAATTTTTTAGAACACTTACTTAGTCTTGAAAAGTTTAAAATCACACCCTAAATATCCTATTAAAAACTCTTACTTTAAAATCCAGTACCGGTGAACTTGGCTCACAGACGCTCTCTCTGCCTCAGCTCACGCACGAAGGAAAGAATGAAGAAATGAAGAAAACAGGTGAGTTTTTATAAAAAAATTCAGTGGGTCCCACATTTTTTTTATTTCTTCTTTCCTCTCTCTTCTTCTTCTTTTTTTATTATTATTTTATACAATGATTGCACGGACGCCGAAAGAGGAAGCCAAACTTTCTTCTTCTTCTTCGTCCCCCCTTTTTTTAATACCTTTTTCTTTTTTTATTATAATAATAATAATTTAATAATATTTTTTTATTATTTTTTTAAATTTTTTTAATTTTAATTTAGAATTATATCCTAAGTTAGATTTAATAATCATCTCCTACTAATTTATTTACCTCTAAATATTTTTTAAAATTTCTATTAATCCAAATTAACTATTAAAATTTAAATTAGGATGTTACATTATGGTGGCATCTTGTATAAGAAACAAACGTAATCAAGAACGTGGTTAACTCTTGTGGGGTCTTCAAAGATTAAGGTTCCTAGAGGATCTTTTTATTGATCATTATCTCATTTTTCATTTCATTTCTTTCTTTGTCCTTTTCTTTTTATTCTCGTGTTTTTATTGCGTTTTAGGGTTCTATTCTTAAATTAGCATGATTTTACTTTTGCATCCTCTATCAATATAAGAAGGACATTGATTATGAATTTCATGTTTCAGCCATATGATTGTTATTATTATGGTCTAACGTGATTCGATAAGGGTATGTGGTTATTAGTATTGTGACCTCCTATGTGTTTTGTTGTTTATATATGATGTGAGATGATATCTATTTATGCTTGTCAAACATAGTTGTTAGTATTGTGGTTATGGCCAACATTTGAAAATTAAACCAATTTGTGAAAGAATTATATTTGGCATTTGCATCTATAATTAATTGATGTGCATTTATATAGGCTAAGTTAACCTTGGTTACTGAGTAGTTATACTAACCCATTTATCTTCAATAATACAAAGCCTAGCTCATTGGATTAGGATTGAGAAAAACATCCTGAGGCATAAAATCTTTCCATCTTAATTGTAGGTCTCGTGTAAATTTGGTTATGTGTATTTTGATGGATAATTTGCCAACTAGAAATGCATCATTTTATTATTTACACTATTTAATGTTTTAAAGTTTATTGGTATATTTTAGGTTCTAGGGTATTTTTATGTGAAAATTTAATATATTAATTGGGCTAAAATACTAGTATAAGTATGATATATTTATGTAGGGGATGATTGTAAAGAATCATAATTATCTATAATGAATTGGCTCCTCACTTTTATGTTTGTGACTAAGGGGCTGAATAGTAAATTGAGGTGTATGTGTTGTTTGTTGTTGTGGTGTATTGCATAAGTCCGTTATAGTTTATTGAATGTGGTTTAAGGGTCGGTATGAGCTCTTGGCACTTGAATTATGTAAGGATACCCAAGTTATGTATTATTGTGAAAAATAGTGGCTTTTAAAAATGAGTGTCTAACTTCTAATTAAAAAGTGATTTGATTATAAAATTAGTGACATTAACTAAAGCTCGAATAAATTTCTTTGTAGACACTTAGATCACTCAATTAGACTCGAACGGAGAAATGGAACACGTCAAAAGCTTGCTCTAGAAGTTGTCATTTGACAGCATGTATGTGGCCAAATTCGTGTAATGCACTACGGCGCATGGCACAAAAACAAATGTGCCGCAATGCATATATAACAAGCCATGGTGCACCCTTATTTTCTATACTGTATTGTTATGTTTCAACTATAATGCAAATGCTTAATACATTTTTGGGATCCTATGTTTTCACATAAAACCTCTACTTTGAATTTTTAACTTGTAAAGTGTTTTGAAAGTTTTAAAAACTAGGAGCCTATTTTAAAAAATTTACAAACTTGATAATCTATTTGGTTTAGTTCCTTGATTACTTTGATTTTAGAGTTAATTGAAAATTAGTAAAGATAACCTTACAAGCAACAAAACCCACCCACAACAATGAATGGCAAAAAAAAAAAAAATCCTTGCCACCTATTGCACATTTCTAGGCCCTATGGCTGAAAGTAATAGACTTTTATTACAAATTAATAGTGGGGGTAAGAATGCCTCAAGTTTAATTATTTAGAATTTAAAATGTACCAATTATGAGTATAAGATTCAAATCACCCATCAACCTATAATTTAAGGATCAAATTACGTATTAACCCAATACAAAATATAGAGTCTGTAAGATGAAAAATGTTCTTTAATACAATTATTTTCATCTCATGCCAAGCATAAGACAAAAAATACTGGGCTCATAAGTTTCTTGTATGTTATGTTAAGAGAATATAGTGCATTTAACCAACAGGGATTGAGTCTAGTAGAAAGGACTAAATTTTTATAACAGGATGAACCAAAGTTTTAATTCTCATTGAGAGAAGTGCTCACATTTAATGTACAATTGTGTTTTGATAAAATTTTGTAGTAGTGAGAAAAGCTTAATTTAAAAGAAATAAAACATCATGGATACTATACTCGCTTTAGACTATTATATATGTCATTGATAACTAATTCACGTTTTACAAAAAATATTAGTTGAACCTTATTTTTCTAAAATTTTTTTACTTTTTGCATTTATGTTATTGAATTTTTTTTAGTAACACGTGCATAATCTTTAAATATGAAGCACTTAAAGATAAAAAATATAAAAAAAGGGTTATAAATGGTAAAAAAATATAAAATTTACTTAATACTTTATGTTTTAAATTAGGAGGTGCTTCTTAAAAAATGATTTATATTGTGGTTGGAATGACTCTGAAATAAAACTAAATAAAATGGGGTCACGTGAACTACAGTGCATCTGCATAGAAGCTTTTAATAGGATTGTGTCATGATCCATCGAGCATGGAATTCGGCACCGAATATGGCACTAATGGTTTCTCTCCCTGTTGACGCGTAAAACGGTCCACAATGAAAAGGTAAAAAGAGAACAGATAATCCAATCGCTTTTCTAACCAACAAAACTTTAATCTCCCTTCCCCACCGTATCAACTAATCTTAGTGCAAATCCACGAGTTGACTCTTTAATCTCCTTCCTTTTAACGGATACAAAATCTCTTCATGGACACTCTTTAATCTGCCTCTAATCAAGAGAAAACTAATTCCCGACAATGCAGCTAAACACCCTAATTTCCCCTTGCCCTTCTTGGAACCCCATTATTGTTGATCCATTATTAATTAACTTAACAAATTACAGTGCCAAAATGGAGATCGAGCCTGCACATCTGTGTAATTAATTGAAAGATCGACGCCATGAAAGTGGCGGTGGAGAATTTGACTGGGACGCTTTTCTACGTGCAGATGAGCAATGACGCCACCGTGGCTGACCTAAAGAAGGAGATTGGGGCCCACCAGAAGATCCCTTGTGACCGTCTGATCCTCCTTCTTGATACTGATCTTTGTCCCCTGATGAATCACGACGAAGACGAGGACCAGAGGGTGTCCCTGCATGATTGTGGGGTCCAGGATGGGTCCCACATTTACCTCTTCTTCAATCCAATAGAGGATGAATCTAACAGCAATTACCATGTCTGCTTCACTTTGCCGGATGTTCTTCTCAACTAATTAGAAAAGAACATGCACGTAATACTTTATAGGGAAACATCTACCAAATTAAGGAAATATCACAGAGAGGTTAAAAGTTAAAACAGTGCTACGTTGTAGGATTCAGAATAATTTTTGGTTCTTGTATTCAGTTATTACTGGCCATTGGCATGTATGGATATAGAATAGTGTGTCATTTTTGTATTGAATTGGAAGTGAAAAGAGGGTTTATTGGCAATCACAAAGCCATGTGATCTTCTTCTGACTTTTATATAATAAGAATGCCATTCAAGCACATTCATGGTGTCAATCAGTCATGGAGTTGAACGTACAACCTGTTGCATGACAGCACACATTCATGGCCAATCGGTATAAAATCAGAAATAAAACAGATCATAAGAGCAATATATTAAGAGCAACACATCAAGAGCGTATTTTCGCGTCAGCCAGACCCTAATAACCAGTTGAGTTACTGTTTAAAAATTCATCATGGCTACTGAAACTTAATTACTCTCTCTCACACACGATACACTTCTTACAAATTCAAAGCTACTTCGTATAATTATAAATATAGGAGCTAGATGACCAATTTATAAATATTGAAAAGTTAGGTAAATTAATTATTTGTAAAAGATATATGTTGGTATTCCATAACTCTTTAATCATTTAAAATAGAAATTACCTTTATCAATGGAAACCCGGACCCCGGCCACTTTAATATGTTAATTAATATAACTTGTAGGAAAAAATATAAATATGAGAACTACTAAAGTAGATTGCGGTTTTTTCCATTTCACTTTTAAAATCAAAACAAACCTCTTGACAAACTCCCATGTTTATAATATATATATATATATATATATATATATTATGGTATCATGAGTATCCCCAAGAATGAAACTTATTAAATCTTATTTCGAAAATACGAGAGTTATTACTCGAGCTTTTTTGCGCCAACTAGTTTTTGAAGAGCAGTCTTCTCAAAGATGTTAGCCCTCACTCTCCCTCTCTCTATTTTATATATATATATATATATATATAAAAAATAATATTCTGTATGGCATGTGATTGAAGTCCCACCTATGCAAATGTCAATAATATAATGTGTTCCGATTTATACGAATCTTGACTAATTCAAGTTCACGAAATTATTGCAGTCAAATTTTGCCAAAAGTTGGTATCAAAATCATATAATTAGAATTAGAATCTTATTAAAATCATATAATTAGAATTAGAATCTTATTAAAACCGAAAAGAAGCATGCTGCTGATTCACTAAAGCTCAAAATTTTGCTTTATATTCCTTTTTTTTGTTTTTGACTTGAGCAGCAGGGTCTGGCCTGTGCTACACATATACACTTCAACAATTGGACTTTCATAGTCTTTTTTTTTAAATGTTCAAGCGAAAAAAAGATTCGGGACTTTTCACCTCAAGTTCTCAGTGAGCACTAGTTTAATTTGAGCGATATCAATTGGTTAGCCAGACTTGTGAGATTTTTTAATCAAACGGGCAGAAATGGTTTTAGCTGTCAAGGACCATCTTTATGATTCCGAGATTTTTGTAGAATATTGTACAGTATATGATAACTATTCTATATTTTTAATGAACAAAAAAAATTACTTAAAAACCTTTCAAAACATATACCATCCAACTAACAAGACGAGCGTGATAAATAAAGCAACATAACTACCACGAGAACCAAACAGCACAAAAGCGAAGCCTTCAACCATGCAAGATCAGAAGAAGAAGACAGATTTGTATATTAATGTGATGGAGCAAAAATGAGTATCAAAATGGAGACAGCTAAAGCTGATCGATTTTTCAGAGCATGACGGAGCAACAACCATGAACCAGTATGCCCTATAATCTTTAATTAATTGAGCTAGATTAGATTCCAAGCAAAGGGAATACATAGATTGATTTTCTTAATTTATTTCTATTGATTTTCTTAATTTATTTCTGGACTTAATTAATATTAACAATGCAGGGCGTTACAATTGAAAGGACATGTTTGGGGCCCAAGATCATGGGCCTTGCACCTAACCAAAAGCATCGTCTTCATCAGGTAACATTCAAAAGCACGAGGATCATTTCCAGCCATAACTGGCGACGAAAGCCTATAATTCCTTTTCAACTTTGTCCATCGAACACGTCAGCTTTGGAATTAATTAATCCAAATTAAATGAGTTCACCCAAGAATAAAACTTAACAAGTGGTTAAAAAAAATCATTTCTTATGAGTCATGGCGTACAAATATTAAGTTGTGAATTTTTTGGTTTTGATCAACCTTCACATACAAGCAAAAACGGGAGGGGACTGATAGGCTAGAAGAATCTTAGAAGTTAGATCATTCTGAAGGCCTAGAGACCAGACCACCACTGAGGTAACAGTACATTTTTTTAGTCTGAAAAAACGAATCATAACGGTAAAATTGAGGTTGTCAATCTCAAGGGGGGGATCAAGAGAGCATGTGATTGTTATCCAGAACTGATTTGCAGAGAAGTCAGGCCGGCTGAGTAATCTATTTCTTATTTCAAGATAACATATTAATAACTAAATATAGAAAACACGCACACGAATATATGGGAGAGTGTGTTCGTGTCCGGTCATGTATGTGCGTGTTGTCTAAATCTTTAATTGAAATTAAAATCGCAGACCAAAATTTGACCGTTCTCATTTTTGAAAACAAGTCAGATTTAAGAGCCGGACTTTTCATTTGCCACTGCATGGAAGAATCTCTTCCATCGTTTTGAGAGTTAATTTAATTAATTATTACTGATCAAGAAGCAGTAAAATCACTAGTACATTAGATTAATCTTGCGCACGCCTACTGTAGTTTTTTTTTAATCTACTCTATTTGCTTTTATCTCTTTGGGCGCTGCACCTTCAGGTCCGTACCAAACGGTAATTTGGAAGTTTCCTTGGGTGATAAACAATAATATTTGTTCACAAAATATAAATCGTTTTCTTTTGCTAACCTTGAATCAAAATATAAAATGTTTAGTATTTTTTGAATTTTTTTATTATTTTATTCTTGTGTTGATTTAGTTTATTATGTAGCATGATAATTTATCATATCTTTCTCAATTTATTTACCTTTCTCACATGATATTCTCTTTAAAAAATTATTGACATTGTTTGGGCTTAAAATAAGGTGACGTTGAATTAAGGCTAAAGTAATGGAAAACAAAGTGTTAGGCCTAGACAAACGAAGAGTGAGCCCTGATAAGTTGACTAATGAAGTAGAGCTTGGTTTGTCTAAAAGAAACCTGCTTGATTAAATAAGTGTTGAGTAGTTGAAAAGATGTGACTTATAAAATTCAGAATGACTAAGTTAGAAAGACCTTTATATAAATGTGGGATGGTTAATTGAACATGCCTCAAATTTCGAGAGCCCATACCAAGTCGGAGTGGTTATTTCGGCATGACCATTCAAGCTTATTGTTTGGTAGACATTATAAATAGGGTTTAGCTGAAGTAAAAAGGGGGACAACAAATATAGATACTAAAGAACAAATCACTCTATTTCCTTTTTACATTGCTTTGCACTTAGAATTTTAGCTCTTCTTCTTTACTTTCTTGTACTTCTACAACTCTATATAAACTTGTGCCATTAATCAAATTATTTTCCTTCAAACATTTGCTACATCTTTGTATTTGGGTAACCTATGATAAGGAATCCTGTGAATCCCTATTTGCATTGAGACCTTATGTCTCTAGCATGCTTGGAACTATATAGCCACAAATAGACATAAATACTCTCTTTCTAATTTAATTAATCATTAGTAATTAGGGCCAATTGGTAAATGGGAAAAAACCATAGATATAACTAAATTTCATTGGTGCCATGTGGATATTATAGTTGAAAGTTGCTTATAATTTATATCCTAGACAGTATTAATTATGAAGGGTCAATAAATTAAAAAAAATTAATCATTTGGTTCCTACACTTTGGACTCAGTTGTAACTCAATTTTAAATTTTAACTTATTGTAACTCAGTCTCTAAAATTTTAACTTGATTGTAACCCAATCTCTAAATTTTACATCTTACAATTTAGGCTTTATAGTTTCAATCACTTAAATATTGATCCTTATATTTTTAAAAAATAAAATTATAAAGATTAAAAATGTTTTAAAATTTTAAAATTTATAATATTTATAAAAGATTAAAAGGGACCAACATAATTTTAATCTCTATAATTTTATTTTTTAAGATATGAGAACTAATATTTGAATGATTGAAATTATAGGGATTGAATTGTAAGGGACAAAATTTAAGAATTGAGTTACAATTGAATCTAAAGTACAGGGACCAAATGATTAATTTTTTTAAATTAAATTAAACTAGAAAATTTCCTTCTTATGATTAAATTTGTAGATGCTTTGTTAATGAGTAATTATGAGTACTTCATATCAATAAGCACGACTTAAATTATACTCCCCTATTTATAAGGTGGAGAAAAAAATATTTTTTTATCCTAATTGTAAATCATGTAATTCAATTTTTACTATAAATTTTTTTGCCCTCTATTAAATATTTGTCAAAAAAAATACGTTATTAAAATATACATATTTAATAAGATAAGATTAAAAATTTATTTAATTTTTAAACAAAGTTAATAAATTTTAATATTTTTTATTATGATAAAACATGTTAAATAAAGTAATTTGTAAATAAAATTAGATGAGTATATGAGTATGAGAATGCATAGGTTCCCCAATTTCTTTGTCTTTATCCACTACTCTTCTTCTTCTTTTTTGATGAGTTCCTTCATCTACCCAATCTTAAACCGCGTATCAAGGGAAAATTGTTAAAGTTTAATTATCAGTATTACTTGTTGCAAGTATTATCAATGGTCGAAGGCAATTTAGCAAGCATTTAATTTAAAGGACTGGAACGTTAGAATGTGAAGTTGCGATTTACATGGATCTTGCGGTGAGTTACAATATATTATGTTTTTTTTCCCTAGCCAGGATGCGTCGTAATATTAACGTATACGAAATTATAGAATTTACTTAAAAAAAAAAATACATATGCACGAACATAGATTTAAATTGAAACCATCCTGAATAAAACCGACTTGCTGGAATTACCATGAAACTACACGTATACTTGCTCACCTCACTGCGCCACCGACACTCACGGACGGAAATGAGACTTCGGAATTTTTAATAAAGAAGATATCATAAAGTAATAATAACTATCAATCTCAATTCTTAATATTAAAAGAAATAAAAAAAAACTGCCAGGAAAGATTTTATTATTCTCATTAAATCGCTAGCTCGCTACCCATATGACACTTAATTTTTAGGTAGAACAATGACAAACAACATTTGACTTGGATTTAAAAATGAATTACAAGCTGATCTGTTTTATTTTTCAAAAAGAGAAAAAGAATGGTCTGCAAGTTAGTCAGAACAGCTTCTGATTAACATAGTTAATCCCTATATATGTCTTATTTCAATTTCACTCTTCCCGATTGCATGTCATTATGCTTGTTCGTGTGATAAAATGGGAGACGCGTCTAGTCTTATCAGATGCGAACCGTACCAACATGTTTAGACACGTAAATGAAAGTCTACTATAAAGAATTACTGTGCAAGTTCCAATCCGATGGTGCATGGAGGTAATTTTTTTATTTATTCATATTTACTCAATTAATGCAAAAGTGCCAAAAGATTCCTTTGTCTTTATGGTCTTACTTCTTCTAAGGGAACCAATTATTGGTTGCCATGGAACACATGGAAGCCAGTTAGGACCAAAACCTTTACGTTACATGTCAGAAATCGTTGTAGACGATATTAAAGAAAAGCTTCGTAGACTTACTCAGCATCAATGCATTAACTGGACAGACTTGACTCTACGAAGGTGACCCCAAAATCCTTGTAAAGTCACTTACGGTTTGGAACATGGGACTGTCCATGGAATGTTGAGTTATACCAAGTCACGTTGTCTGATTCATCACTCTTCATTCCCACATAAAAGCTTGACCTTATCCTATCCATGTTTGGCCAGCGGAATACCTCCATGATTCCCTCCATTACACTTGCCCTAATTGTCTGATGTGTGTGTGTGTTTCTATAAGAATACATATATCCCTTGTATTTTGGCATATGATCCTCGTTGTTACCTTTACTATTCCTTATCTTTAGGCCCCAGCAATTCCAAGTCTTTCAACTATTGGGATTGGGAGGGACAACTACAAATAAAATAGCAGTACTCCGTTCTTAAAGGAGGATGGGTTGCTTTTGATTAAATAAAAAATAATGGATGAAGAAAGGGGGAGGTAATTTGAGATTTTTTTTGGGTCACATTAGAGCCAATGCAACCATGACTTTGTTTATTTTCTCTAAACTCATGTTTAGGCAAAGCAAATCAGCCTCTAAACCCACGTTTAATTAAAAAAAAAAAAAACTCACTCATCTGTTCTGCGTTTGAGTCAAGCTCACGTTTTACAAACTTTAATCCAAATAACACAGCTTGGTATAAATTATAAAGGCACCAACACAAGTTGACTCAATTAATAAAAGTATATCAATAATATATTCAGTCATATATATTATGCAAATCCAAATCTTTTATGGGCCTGAACTTTGAGTTACTAATGTTTATGGTTATTTTTTCCCTCAAGTAGAACCTAGCTCTGTTCAATTTTCGAACACATGATAGATACAATTACTGTATTTGAAGACCAAAACAATAATGATTAATATTTTTACCATATTTAACACTAAAAAATCTTCACGCCAAAATAAGCAAGAATAAAAAAATCAGCATTTCTTGAATAGTACCAGCCAAGACTTCTGCAAGATGAACATGGTACAAGAAAACAACTTTATCACGTAATCTCAAGGTCTTGTTGAATACAGAAGATGGCAAGACAATAACAGAATCCAAGTGCATTTTGCTTGTCTAACTAAACCAGTTCTCTAATGCTCTAATAGCGGATTAACAAATGGAAGGAGAAGTACAGAAACCGATGCATATGCCGAACTGAATCTTTTTATTTTTTATTTTTTTATTTTTACCTCAGAGACATTCAAATTACAAACATCCGCAATATTCTATAATGCTGTAACATTCAAGCTTGCTTGTCCACCCTACAATTCATCTATCACGTTACCATCTCTTAACAAACATGTGCTTAGTTGGCAACGTGTAGCGTCTGCTAATATAATTTTAAACATATTAGACAGATCAACGGTATTTCAGTATTTTAAGCCATTGGAGCAGGTGTAAGTCCATTGTTTGCTGTATTGCCCCTTAGCTCTATTTGTGAGCCGCCGGATTTTTATTGGATTTTTGTGTTTGTAGCGTCGTGAAAAAAAGAATGTGCGCACACACGCGCGCACACATTTGAATCTATCTTTAAATTCAAAACCTTAATACACTAGGCTCATAAGTTTTTTTCCCCCATTTTCTTTACTTATGTGCATATTCTCTAATCTAATCCTATCCAATGCAAAAATTTATACCCAAGCAAAAACTGTTAACTGATATAAGTAAAAACTAGCAATGAGTTAAAGTTTTAGGTTAAGAAATAATACCAAATCCTTTTTTACATTTTGCAAACATGAATTCCATCTGCATTGGATGTTTTAGTCCCTGGATAAACTTGTTCAAAATGTAAGAGATCCACAATACGATATGTCAAATTTTAGACCTGGATGGCTCCCTGTAAGTTCAAGAAATTGTTGCAATGGTTAAATAAAAAGCTCTCTGTTCGGAGCTTGCTTCCATCGAAGTATAAGGACATGCCTAACTAACCATTTTTTTATTATACTGATAGCATCATTGAATGAAAAAGAATAATAAAGTAACATGAAGTAATACCTTATTGCACATGTTGGTTGGCTAAGACCGTCTCTATGATTTCGCACAGCTAGTGGATTATAAATCTATGATCACCAGTAGCGTGAATCATCCCGGAGATGGAATTGCTTCTTTGAAGAAGTAACTCACTATATATACAGACCGCTAGATAGGGACTCTGGCAACGAAGAGCATTGCAAACAAGACGAGAATGGCAAGCCAGAGTTTCTTGAGGGCTTTGATTCTGTGTCTCACAGCAATCGTTGGATTAACTCAGGCTCAATTGCAGCAAAACTTCTATGCCAAGACCTGCCCAACAGCCGAGGCGATCGTCTACAAATATGTTCATGAGCATATCCGCAATGCCCCTTCATTAGCAGCTGCTCTTATTAGATTGAATTTCCATGACTGCTTTGTCAGGGTATGCAATTCAAACGTTTTGCTTCTCATTTCATGTTCATTCTTGTAACTCAGTATTTTAGCATATGATATGGAGAGCTGATACTTCAGGAAGAGAAATTGTTGCTCAACAATTTGTGTTGCGGTAAGTGAGGACCTAACAAGACTTTTCGCATTTCAGGGATGCGATGCATCAGTGCTTCTGAACTCAACAACCAACCAAGCTGAGAAGAATTCTCCCCCAAATCTTAGCCTCAGAGGCTTTGACTTCATTGACAGGATTAAGAGCCTAGTTGAAGCTGAATGTCCCGGTGTAGTCTCCTGTGCTGATATTCTAGCTCTAACTGCCAGAGACGCTATTGTCGCCACTGTAAGTCTGAACTCTTCTACACCCTTACCTTTTCATTACACCTTCTTCTTCAAGAACAAAACTGACCCATTTGCTTGTTTCTTTCTTCCATCATGCAGGGTGGTCCCTTCTGGAAAGTTACTACAGGTAGAAGGGATGGGACTGTCTCTAACCTTACAGAAGCTTTGTTCGGCATTCCAGCTCCATTTCACAACATCACCGTCCTCCAAGGAATCTTTGCCGGCGTGGGACTTGATTTGAAAGACCTAGTCCTTCTCTCAGGTATTATGCCGACCACCCGGTGAGCATATTTACTGTAGACACAAAAGTAAATTCAGTGCTTCTAACCATGAAAAGTTTCAAATTTTTTTTAGGTGCACACACAATCGGCGTCTCCCATTGCTCACCATTCTCAAACCGCCTGTACAACTTCACTGGTAAAGGTGATCAAGACCCATCTCTAGACAGTGAATACGCAGAGAATCTCAAGAAGTTCAAGTGCAAGACCAGCACTGATAACACCACACTTGTTGAGATGGACCCTGGAAGCCGCAAGACATTTGATCTTAGCTATTATGTTCACGTGGTTAAGAGAAGGGGTCTATTCGAATCAGATGCTGCGTTGTTGAACAACCCAGTTACAAAATCTCTCGTCAACCTGCTGCTTCAGGGTTCAATGGAAAATTTCTTTGCTGAATTTGCCAAGTCTATGGAGAAGATGATCCAGATCAATGTCTTGACTGGGACACAAGGGCAGATCCGGAAGCACTGTGCCCTCGTCAACAACTAAGTGATGACTAGTCTTTCATCCATTCGGGTGCATTCTGTAATTTATTTTATTATTTTATTCTATTAATTTCTGGGGTTTGGCAATGTTTGTTCTTCTTCTTCTTTTTTGGGTAGGCAGTAATGTATGTTCCGTCTCAGTTGTGTCTTATTTGTTTGATCCCAATGATCAAGTTGTATGTTGTGGGCATAAATGAATCTCATTGTAACTTTCTGGTTTCAAGAGAGATAAGTTCTTGATATTAAGGAAAGGCAGAATTGAGAGATGATTCTTTGTCATTCCCGCAGCATAACAAAATGCAGTACAAATTTGCAAACACGTTTACATTTGCAACTTTATTCTAGATTGAAAAAAAAATTGGTGAAAATAAAAGAGAGTTTTGTACACTATTTTTTCATCAATTTTTTTCAAAAGAAAGAAATCATCAAAGAGATGACTAATTAAGTAATTATAACCATCACAACATAGAGAGGTACCAGCCAGCAGCATGATAGGAAGATGTTTTAAATTCACGAGTACAGTTAATTTTTTAAGCAGGTATGTAACATAAAATTCACCTCTAGTATGTATTTTCTTTTCACTAACATTACGTGATACACTTCTCGAGTAAGTTAGTGTGGGGATCCGGTTTTTCTACAACAGTGCTGCTGTTTTCCAGTAGCAAGTATCATGAATGTGTTTTTATTTTTATTATGAATAATTATTTTTTTAACATTCAACAATTAAGAGATTTTTTTTTTTTCAATTCTATACTTGAAATGGTTGAACCTTGAGAGTCAGGGAGTTTGAACCCTTCTGTTTTGGGCTATAAGAAGGTGAAAATATAGGTCTAGCGTTTACACGTCTGATACGGCCTATAATGAAGTCGAAAATAAATTTTGTTAAAATTATAAATTGATTGCGTAAATAAAATGAACAGTCACAATGTCGAATGAAACATGAGTTTATATTTATAGTATTCAATATTTAGTTTAGTTTTTAAATTTTTGACAAAAGTTAACATAATAATTTAGTATTAATTTATAAACGTAACAGCTATGATAGTTAATTTTAATTTCAAATATCATACACGAAAATAATTTCCATTTATTACAAAGAAACCAAAAACGACTCGAAAATAAAGTTCACCCACAAGACAGTCAAATTCCAGAGAAAAACAAATTATGTCATTTAATAAATCTCAGGAAAAAAAAAGGGGTAATTTAAGCATTTAGTATCCTGTTTCGGTCCAAAAAAAAAAAAAAGCATTTAGTTTGTTGTTTCATTTACAATATTATAGTTGTCGTCCAAAAACGATTAAGAAAACTCGAGAGCATCAAAGTACTTTTAATCTAGGTATAGTGATTAAAGATTACCTTCACTCAAAACCTCAGATTCAGTTCTGGCGCCAAAAAAAAAAAAAAGGAAAAAAAGAAACGGAAATCCCTTGGATTAAGTCAACCCCCACCCTTACCCCAAGATGGGACCCAGAAATATCAATGAAAATATGGACCTCAGAAAAGCTTTCCGTGCCAAATTTTCTGAAGACACTAGAATCAATCATATAGCCAGACGCCTGGACGAAAGATAGATGCCAAGTTCTTCATTCATCAAGTTATTTCCTGATCGTAAGATAGATGCCTGCTATTATGGCTACCCCAGCGACGGCGACACCTACGGATGAAATTATTTTTACTGCCGACGGACTTGATTCCGATGACGGAATTGTCATGAGATCCTTCACCTGATAAATAGCAAAAGAGATATTGACGCAACATAGTTTGATGCTGAATCATCGAGAAAATAGTTGCAACGAAATTTGAATTTGGAAAGTTCAAGAAATTGCCTAAGGAAGCAGCTGAAAAGCCAAAAAAAGGGGAAGTACTGAGCAATGATTTCTTTATCAAAGCAAACCTAAACTTCAATCTATTATGTTTTAAGCGCATATCAAATAAACATTAGTCTGGACTATAGATGGGGAAAACAATATGATTATTCAACGAATGTTCACGAACCATAACAGGTTGCTTCCAATGCTTCTTTATTCCTTGTAGATGCCCCTTTCCAACAACAGCAACAACGGAGCTATTCTCTCGCGCCACCTTCAATAATGAGGAGGACATGTATCTGATATTCAAGAGTTAAAATAAATTAGAATAAGAAGCATAGATGGACACAGCTTATATCCCAAAGTGAGGGCAGATTCTTGTTTAAAACAAACGGTGAAGGGAAACCTACAACATTGTGTAGGTTACCGGACATTGACATGCCCGTAAAAAGATGTTACACAGTGGGCAAGACATGTTGGAGGTAAACTCTCAACGAATTAAGACAGTTCAGAAAATTGCCAGATTAACATCTCATGCATGACCAGAAAGCATACAGTTTTTATTGCGATAATTATGGTGATGTTTTCTTTCATTGGAGCAGCAACCTATTCACACATATCAAGCAATAATGCAAGCTTCTCACTTCTGTGCACAGAAAAACAAAAGGGAGAGGGGAGGGGAGGTAGATGCATGCACTATATGGATTTTCTGTAAGCACACGCCACTGGAAAGTTGATGTCGCAAAGAGCTGGAAGGTTATATGTGGGGCATCCTCTCTTCTTAACCACCCCCACATTTCTCCCTTCTGAAATGTCAGCGTCAATTTACTCCCTTATGAGAGATGTGAGTGCACACTGAATTGACAAACAAGCTATCTGATTAAAACCACCAGAATGCCCTCATTACGTAGGTTACAAAATGCTGATCTTGACATAGAAACATTATGTACAAATTAGACTAAACAAAACGAAGGTGCGAGTGTGCAAAACAACTTACTGATCCCGTTCATGTACAAGGGTCTCCATTAGAGTTGGAAACTCCTTACTCATCTCCTGAATGACAAGAGTTAGCATGTCAACGTCATCCATTTCCTTCAGCTGAAGAAAGAAAACCCAGGATCCCATGTTAGGGTATAAGACAAGAATTCTGCATTAATATAATTACTTTATACTCATCACATGTATAGGAGGATTATGAAATTTACCATTTTATTAAGATCGTCTGGGCTGGGTAAAAAAATGGCTTGAAAAAGTAAAGAGTACAACAATTTAGTCTTATGCCAAAGTGGCATCTTTCTCCATGTTCTCCATATGGTAATCTGTTTCAATTGACATCATAATTCAAGATAAATTAATTCAGTCCTTAAAGGCAAATAATGAAGCATAGCCACACACAACAATCTAGTTGGGCAAAAAAAAAAACAGAAAAGAAAATCTGGAGACTGGAAAATAACATTGGATGAAAATAGTAACATTCCCACAACATTTTCTCCATGCTCATAATTATAGATGGGAAAATATAATTGAGCCCCTAAATTCTGACTCAAAACAACTCAGTTCTTATAATTTATTGAGTTAAAGAATTGTAGGAACTAAGTTGTTCCAAGTCAAAAAAACCTACAAGGACTGATTTTTTTGAGTCAAGAAACTACAAAGACTAAGTTGTTCAAAGACTAAATCAATGATTAAAAAAAAAATGTTCAATTACTAAAAGTTATATTTTCCCTTATAGATATTAAGGGTAAGCTTGCAAAAATTGAGCACGTTCCACTAAGCTTTATGCCTATGAAGTGGTGAACCACTAAACACATAGCATTCCCTGTCCCACAATTAAATATTCCTAACAGCCTTTCTGGTAGCTATATGACCCAATTTATCCTCAAGAAGGAAACAAAAGCGTTAGGAAATGGACAGTTATGCAATATTCAAAGTTGTACTCCACAGACGTGATTTCTTTTGTGATTGCAAATGATTGCATGTATGTCTATTGAAACTTGTTACTGGCTATAATTCAGAAGTCTCTCAGAACAATTCATCCAACCTGTACAGGACGATCACCAAGTATCACCCTGCCACCATACTTAATGGCTTCTTCATATGCTACCCGAAACTCAGAACCAGGAAAGACCTCAAGCTTACTAGCAACCTGTTAGAAATTTTGTACAGAAAAGGCAAGGTATATCAGGATAACAGCAAATAATTTGATTTTTTTTTTTTTGCAACAATTAATATGATCAGAAACATGGAATCATGCCTTGGCAAGGAACCAGCTGTAAAGTACTCCAAAAATGTTATGTTTTTTCTTCAACATTACAATCATTTCTCCCATGGTGGGCACCTAGAATGAGGAAATAAATAATTAGATAGATTGATAGATGAAATAGAACCTGAGCACATGGCATATTATATTTGCTGCAGCTAACACTCAGCAATAAAGCCACATGGGCATTAAAATTAGGTAAATTATGCTGAACTGAATACGAGACCAGTAAGAAGATACATTTCCGACCGAATTATGAAGAGACTTAATTGTCCCAATTAATTTCCATATTTTTCTTTCCTTTCAACAAACTGAGACTAAAAATGCAATTTGTAACAGCACATATTCCAATAGGGTTCTCTCTCATAGAATTTCTACAAGCTTCTACATTACTTTTTGGCCAATAAAAGCTTCTACATTCAATTCTGCCTCTTCTCAGATTTTCCTACTCCTAAGCTTATTTATGGCTTGAGGGAGTCTTTTGATCAGTTTTGAAGTCCCTGGTAGCCATTGGATAATATAGTACACTGTAATGCTTGAGTAAACATTACTATTTTCAGTATTTTTTTTCCAAGTTATACTTGTGAGTATACATTACTTTTTTCAGTTTTTTTTTAATTATAGTTATATAAATATTTTAGCCACTGCCTTTTTCATGTTAATTACTATATGATTTGAAAAATAGGCTTCATGATTCATGATAAGTATTCAGATTTGACAACTACAAAAATAATCGCACACAAGTATGGTATGATTTGTTGGTTAAAAAAACCAGTATGATATGATTCCTTAATAAGCGGAATACCCTATAGGTTGAAGCTAGACTAGTATTAGGATCTATTACCTAGCAAGCGGATATCAATAATAAGGAACTGATAAGCACTCTAAAACATATCCTTTCTCATCTCAAGTAAGGTTCTACAAATTATTTATATTTTTAAATTTTAAATGGAATACTACTAATATTATTTACACATAGGAACTAAACAGCAGAAAAGAAAGAATATATTGTCAAAAGAAAGTGACACCATTACAAGACCCAAGGAAAGTGTTCATACCTTTAGGTTTTGAGGGCTAAGCACAGACACACGACTTGAACACAATTCCAAAAAGACAACCTACGGCAAAGTAAAGCAAGGCATATAATTTCATCATGAAAAGCCTAGAAGCTCGAGGGATGGCATGAAATTGAAAGCAGGTAGCTAACCTGCAGCATGATCCATCTATTAATCAAGTCTAAGTGAGTTCAAAAGGGAAGCACCTGTGGTTTCAGAAAATCGATTATTGCTTGAACTTCTCTACATGATTCCTGAAAGGAAACAGGCATTGTTCAGCAAACATCTCGAGCTCTCACTGTTATATTTACAGATTCCAAGTTTGATGCTGTCTGTATAACATTGCATCCGAAATATTTTGAAGGCATAACCGCATAAGCAAGAATATTGCTATCCATAATCACAAAAGATTCGTTATCTAGAACTTGCCCATGAATTTCCTTCTACAGTTATGACAGTTTTAATCCCAAAACAGATTCCAGGGGAAAACATTTGCTGTTGTGAACAGAGACTTGGTAGTAAATACTCACAGGACTAGCAGCAATTTTTCGTTACTTCAATAAAGAATCAGTGCGAATGAAAATTAAAACTAGCATAACGAAGAGATGATAAGGATATGAATATCTCAAATTCATAAGTTCTACCAACAAAATAGAGAAAAGTTATTCGATGAACTAAGGGGAAATCAGAGAGTGACTGAATTATAGTTATAAATATAATGAATCAATAGAAACGCTCTGCCAAGCTTTTGATGATTCAGAACTGAAACTGAATGATTAGAAAAAAATGATTTTCCTCCCAAAATCAAATACAAAGAAATGAGTTAGTGACATAACACCTGAGAAACGTGAGCTGTGCCAACCAAATAAACTTCACAAACAGCCCCCTCGGCAGACGACTCGCATGTTAGAACTACTACGTTTCTTGAAAGCTCATCGGGGAGCACCCTCCGATCCTCCGGACCCGACGCATCACGACTAGGCGACGCGGTGGCGTCTGCCGGCGCGTCGATTCGAACCATGCTGTCAGACAAGCTCTCGAAAGTAGGTTCCTGAATGTGAACAAAATCTTCGCCTTCGGCAGCGGGTGAACCGAATTCCGGGGGTTGGGAGTCCATCAACGGCAGGAGAGGCTCGATCCTGCAGCTAGCAGAAGTGGAAAAAGCAGAAGCAGGGGCTTTGGGGTTTGATACGATGGAGAAATGAAGGAAGCGCGTGGAAATGGGAAAGGGGAGGGCACAAGTTATTCGGGGCTGGCGAGGCAGAATCAACCGCGGGACTCGGGCGAGTTGGGCAAGAGTGAACGGGCGAGTCATAAACACCAAATCTGCCAAAGCGTTTCGTCGTTAAGATGGTCCTGAACCTGAAGGATGTGCATCGGTGCCCCCGAGTGACGACATTGCCTCAGACCACTTCGATTCCTACCGCAGCTGCTCGGCCGCGGGGACGCGTTATTCCGATTTTAAATTAATTATTAGCCTGCACTTACCTGACAGAAAAAATGATAATTTATTTTTTAAAAATATTATAATTATAATTTTACTAAAATCCTCAAAAATAAAAATTACAGAAATTAATTCATGTAAAAAGATATTTTACCAACAAATTGTTATTTTTTATTTAATTTTTATAATTTTTTAAAATAAAAATTATTATTTTTAAATAAAAATTATTATTGAAGTTTATTATTTTGAGAGCTTGTCTTTAAATAATAAAAATTAGATTTAACAAGTTATGATTTTTCATTCAACTCTTACAATTTATATAACAAATGTTATTATTTTTAAAATAAAAATTATGATTGAGATTTATTTTTAATAATATAAATTACACTTGATAAATTATAATTTTTTATTTTTTTGCTATTTTTTATTCAAAAAATCCTATTCAAATTTTTAAATTTTTTTTCAATTTTTACTATTCATAAACAAATATTCTTATTTTTTAAATAAAAGTTGTGATTGAGACTTATTGTTTAATGACAAAAATTATACTTAAAAAATTATTATTTTTTTATTCAACTCTTATAATTTATAAAATAAAAATTATTATTGTGAATTTTTATTTTTAATAAAAATAAAATAATTTTTTTACTTTAAAATTTATTGACATAAAAGTTCTAAGAGATTTCAATAAAATTATAATATTTTTAAAAATTAAATTATTATTTATATAATTCAAAAAAATTTTAATATTATTTTGTCTACATAATATTATCCTTGATTTGGTTGTCCAAAACATTATTCTCTATGATTTGATTATTAAATCATCTCTTCTTCCTGTGCTTATTATAAATTAACTTTAAATATTTTATTAAAATTAAGAAAAGATAATTAAATTATTAATTTTTCTTAAAAAAGGAGTAAATTTTTATTTTTATTTTTATTTTTATTTAAATAATTTTTAAAATTTACAGTATATTTTCTCTCATAATAAATTTAAATATGAGTAATATTAAAAAATATAATTAATAATACATAATATTTCTTAAAGGGCTAATAAATTAAAAAAAAAGTCCTATAATAAGATCCAAAGAAGTATTTTTCAAGACATTATTAAGTTTATACTTTATACTTTCTGATAATGATTTTATTATATGTATCGTGCTTTTATAGTTTTAATTTAAAAAACAAAATCTCCGTTTCTCTCCGACAGACCAGTACCTGTCCACATTAATGTCAATGCGATGCTCCATTAATAACATTTTCATAACAAACATGGAATTGCTAAAGCAAAAAAAAAAAAAATTGCCGGGAGGGGGGGGGGAGGATAATGAAAGAATAAGAAACCTACAAAAACTAATGAAAAATCGTTAACTGAACAGAAAAACAAGTTTTATTAGACTCAATCAACAATAAAAATGAGGAAATAAATATAAAATAAAAAAACTGTGACTATCGGACATCAACTCGATCGTATCTGCGGTGCTTGTAAGTTGTAGCCCAGGTCTCGTAAGAAATAAAAAGGCCCTGCATGCCGTACTATTTAGTAGCCTATCCCTGATGTAGTTGAAAATAACCTAATAAAATCTCCAGAAGTGATCCTAATTTCTATGAAAATTTCAAAAAAAAAAAGGAAAATGATAATGATTTTCTATCCTCTAAGTATTTGTCTATCGTCTTAATTTTTGAGAAAATGACAAATTTGCCCCTCCAATCTCAAACCCCCCCCCCCAATTTCTTCCTCTTCCACAACACCATCATCTTTCTTCCCTGCACCCAAGACTCCAGTGTATCATTATCAACACTCAGCCAAAGGAGGGGAAAAGAAAAAACTCAACCCATCTCTTGAAAGCCGAAGGGTTTGGCAATTCAAAGGACATGAAGAAATCCATAAGTGACATTAGATGTGTTTAACTTATATCTATCCCGATTGGTTCGATTTTGTTCCAATTATATTAGGACAATTCTCGTCCCAACCCAAAAACAATCAAGAATGGACAAGAAATGAATTACAAGATGGGACATGATTGTTCTTGGGACGTCCCATCCTGTCCTGAATATTATGTATATTTATATATTATTTTTTAAAAAAATATGTATTAAATATATTAATTATATCAATATAATTTATATTTATATTAATTATAATTTCAATAAGTACAATTCTTATTTAAAATTAATTTTTTATATTAATAATTTTAATAACACAGAGTAAGCAATACATAATAATATATTTCTATATATTATTATAATTTATTTTTATATCTATTTATTTAATAACTTTTGTTATATCATATTTCTTATTTTATTTTTAAAAAAGTAATTAACTTAGCATATTTCACCAGCACACAAAATTCAATCCATGTCAAACATTAAAACCTCCAATTTTTCAGGCTTCCCTTAACATCCAAGGCACCCTACGCATGAACAAATCATCATAGGATGGGAATATATGATCTAAGCTTAAGAATGGGGAAAAGCCCTCTTGCATTGCATCAATGAATTCACTGAATGGTGCATCAATATTATATTTAGAGTGCTAGTAATCACGATGATGTTCCCATTGACCATTCTAGCTGCGAAGGATACAGACCTACCTCCAATGTCGAGCTATTCCTCCACTCCATACAATGCATTGGACTCCTGGGGTGAGGGCATGTCAAAGGGGAGGAGAAGGAAGACAGATGATGGTGCCGTGGAAGATGAAGAAACTGGGAGGTGAATCAATACTTAGGTTGAGATTGGCAGGGCAAATATGTCATGTAAAAAAATTTGACAAAGATATCTTTAAAAACTAGAAAATAATTATCACATTTTATGATCCTCATTTGTCATTTACATAGTTCAAAAATATTTTATTGTCATTTTCTCAAGAAAAAAAGAATCGCAAATATTAAACATAACTGTACAAACGCCTGCACCAAAGCGACGTAACAATATCCACTAAAGATTAATGATTGTCCACAACGACACACCATTTGACTGATTAGTGATTGATCAAATACAGATATCAAACAGTCGACACAATTGACACTTGGGTAGGGGGAAGAATGTCTGCGATCCAGTCTCATGCACAAATTTCAAATCCAATAGGTTAAAAAAACACAACAGAAGCCTCTTTAAAAGCGTCATATAGATACACAGTAGTCCACTCATCTGACAACCTTAGGTGAGCACCTATTAAGCTTGAAGAAAACTACCAAGTGTCCAAAGATTTCCAGGCAAACTAAAAATTTTTATGGTAACTATGGAATTCAAGACGCAGGTACACAGGAGAAATTCGTGTTTTAGGGGTTCAAGTCTCATATAGATCCAAAGAAATGTTCCAGGGATGAGGCACCGAACACATTTGCAGCAGTTCGTTCGATTCTGACGGGAGAGACATGAACTTGGTACTTGATAAACCTCTGCATCATAATTTGTTGTCAATCATTAGAAGATGAAAAGCATGATTTTATATGTACCTTAGAATATATACATTAGAACATGCGCATGACAACTGCAAAATAAAGTTCACAAATATTGACATACGGCTAATTGAGTTATAACTTCAGGATTTGTGTCAATGTGCCAATCTGGTTCCAACTGCCGAACAAATGATGACCTTCCATTCTCCGTGCTGCAGAAGAGGACCTGCATATAGGAACCAGAGATAAAAAGATATAAAAAGTTATAACAGACGACAGAGAAATAGGCAGAAATAGCAAGGGGTGACGTGACCCACGAAATTCACAGCAATTATGAGGTACAATGGAGAAATTCGTTGAACAAATCAGGAGTATTACATTAACCACTACATTTTCTACCATGTGATTTTGCAACATTTCTACAATCTGCAAACCCAGGACTGGGAGAGTCACAACTCACGAGACGGCATGACCAGTTAGTCATTTCAGTCCAAGGACATCATGAAAAGAAAACTAAGAAACCACAAGCAGATAAACAGTAGCACATTTCTCATCAGATCCACATGTCCTAGATTAATGGCTCTGTACAGCATTCAGCACACCACATGGAATCTGTCTTTGTTCATCCCAATGTCCATCAAAATTCTCTCCAAGAGTAATCATAGAGCTAAGGCTTCGTTTGGTTGGGGGTTTATGGAAGGGAGGGGAGGGGAGGGAGGAAGGTTGTTTGGTTAGGCAAATTGAAGGGGAGGGGAGGCAAATTTTCTCTCTCCCCTCCCCTCACCTCCCCTAATGTTGCTCCCCTCCAATTTGGGAGTTTTTGGAGGGAGGCATATTTTATGACGAAAATGTCCTTATTGTTCTCATTACATTCTAAATATCATTACTTCAATCAAATAAAAAACATGATACTACTTCTACGTGCCATCGACTATCTATTACTAGCTGCTATATATATGTCTTCAATTCTAATCCTAACATATTTTTCTACTAAAAAATATATTTAAAATTGATTAGATAATTGGTTAAAATTAATGAAATAACCTTTTTAAAAAAAATTATCAGAATTTATCATAAACAATTCTGTAGTTGAATATCATAAATAGATGAGATAAAAGATTTTTAGATTCAAAAATAAAAAATAAATTCTGATATAAATACCCTTTTTTATAAAAGAAAAGGAGTAAAATAACATAAAGGCACATATGTCATTCTATAATTATCTCCCCTTCCCTCCCCTCCTGAACTAGACAAAAATTGTTTAAACACCTCCCCTCCCCTCCTTCTAAACCAAACAAGAGTTCTTTAAACCTAAACTCTTGCCCTCAAATCCCCTTCCCTCCCCTTCATTAACCTCCCCTCCTTTGAACCAAACCCAATATTAATGTATTTCCATAATGATACTCCTAAAATTAGAAAATTGCCATCTGCGCCACCATCAATAAAGATGTCTTAACATAAAGAGCTTGATACAAATGTTAATACAGGGTTTCACCTGCAGAGCCAATGTCACTATATTTTATTTTTTGTCTGAATGTCACTACATTTTGAAAACTCTGCCTATGTTTATAGCCGATCCCAAGCCCAGGTAAAAGAGGAGGGTTGTGTTAGGCCATCAACAGCCAACGTAAAACTTTGTTGAATCTATCATGAACATGGACAATAGACGCTATAATGTTAATGCTAGGTCATTGCCCGTAAGTAACGCGCTGCATGGCTCGAGTACAGTGATAAGTGAGTTAGAGCCACTGCATCGGCGCCCGGATGTAGTGTTAAATGAACAAGGGCTACCGCGTCATTCTGGACATTCGCGGCTAAAGAAGTTAGTCTATGAGAGCAAAATTAGATTTGTTACTTGGAATGTTAGGACATTGAATTGTAAATCTGTAGAGGTTGTAAGGGTTATGATTCAAAAGAAAATCAATATCCTTTACCTACAAGAAACAAAATGGCGTGGAGAAGAAGCTAAGGATATTCAAGGTTTCAAACTTTGGTATACAGGAAAAGTAAGTGCACGCAATAGAGTAGGCATCATTATGGATAAGGAGTGGAAGAAGAATGTTGTAGAAGTTAGCAGAATTGGAAACAGAATTATATCCTTAAAAATGATAATTGGACGCGAGACTGTTAATATTGTTAACACTTATGCACCGCAAGTCGGGACAGAAGCCAGTCTTAAGGAATTATTTTGGGAAGATTTGGAGGGGTTGATTCGACACACCACAGAGTGAAAAGATTTTTATTAGAGGAGGCTTTAATGGGCATGTTGGGAGGGAGGTTGGTCAGTATACAAGGGTGCATGGTGGTTTTGGTTTTGGAGAGCTAAACAATGAAGGACAAACTCTTCTTGATTTCTCATTGGCGTATGATTTTAAGATTGCCAACACTTGTTTTAAAAAGAGAGATAAGCATCTCATCACTTACAAAAGTGGAGCCTCAAGGTCACAGATTGATTTTCTTTTGATTAGGAACACAAATAGAAGACTTTGTAAAAATTGCAAGGTTATCCCCAGAGATGCTGTAACGACACAACATAGGGTCCTAGTACTTGATGTGTCTATTATGAGTAAAATCTAAAAGCGTCGACAAGTAGTATCACCAAGGATTAGGTGGTGGCAATTAAAAGGTGAAAAGCAAGATATTTTCAAGCGAAGTCTTTTGGACAAAGGAATTTGGGAATCTCAAGGAAGTGCTAACATCATGTGGGAGGATATGGCTAAAAAGATATGGGAGGTTGCAAAAGTAATTTTGGGAGAATCAAAAGGTTTTGGTCCAAGAGATAAGGAGTCTTGGTGGTGGAATAATAGTGTACAGGACAAAATTAAGTATAAGAAAAACTGTTTTAAAGCCATACATTTGTGTAACAATGAGGAAAATTGGGAGAGGTACCGTATGGCTAAACAAGAAACTAAGGGAGCTGTGGGTGAAGCTCGTTCTAAAGCTTTTGAATAATTTTATAAGAGCCTTGAGACGAAGGAAGGAAAATGAAACATTTATAAGATTGCCAAGAGTAGGGAAAGAAAATTAAGGGATCTAGAACAGGTAAGGTGCATTAAGGATGAAGGGGGAAGAATTTTAGTTACAGATGATGAAATTAAAAATAGATGGGAGACTTACTTTTCCAAACTTTACAATGATGGAGAGGGTTCATCTAGTAACTTGGAGGATTTAGTAACTGATGAAGAAGAACAAAATTTGTCATTCTATCAAATAATACGTGATAAGGAGGTAAAGGAAGCTCTTAAGAAAATGACAAATGGTAGAACCAACGGACCTGATTGTATATCTATCGAAGCGTGAAAATGTTTAGGTGAAGAAGGGGTGAGATGGTTAACTAAGTTATTTAATGTGATCTTACGGTCCAAGAAAATGCCTGATGAGTGAAGGAGAAGTACATTAATTCCTATTTATAAAAATAAAGGAGATATTCAGAATTGTACTAACTATATAGGGATTAAACTCATGAGCCACACAATGAAATTGTGAGAGAAAGTAATTGAGCACAGGTTGAGATTGGAAACAAGTATTTCTGAGAGTCAGTTTGGTTTTATGCCAGATAGATCAACTACAGAAACGATTTATCTACTAAGAGAATTAATGGAAAAGTATCGTTGTAAAGATAAAGATTTACACATGGTTTTTATTGATTTGGAAAAAGCTTATTACCGTATACCAAGAGAAGTGCTTTGAAAAGCGTTGGAAAAAAAAAAGAGAACGGATTGCTTATATTAAAGCCATATAAGATATGTATGAGGGGGTAAAAACTAATATAAGAACGCCTAGTGGTCAAACAAAGGATTTTCCTATAAAGATTGGACTACATCAGGGATCATCTCTGAGTCCTTATCTGTTCAACTTGATCCTAAATGTTTTGACGGAACATATTCAAGGGAAAATTCCTAAATGTATGCTCTTCGTGGATGATATAGTTCTTATAGCAGAGACAAGAGAAGAGGTTAATTGCAAACTTGAGTTATGGAAGAGGACATTGGAGTCGAAAGGTTTCCGTCTGAGTAGGAGTAAGACGGAATATTTATATTGTACATTTGGTAAGAGACTATTCGACAATAATTTGAAAGTGAAATTGGGAGATCAAATTATACCTCAAGTGAAAAAGTTTAGATATTTGGGAGCCATTATTCAAAATGATGGCGAAATCAGTGGAGATATTTCACATAAGATTCAGTCTGAGTGGTTTAATTGGAGAAAAGCTAAAGGAGTTATTTACGACCGTAAAGTGCCTAATAAACTTAAAGGAAAGTTTTATCACACTGCTATCAGACCGGCAATGTTATATAGTAATGAATGTTGGGCTCTAACGGGACAGCAAGAGCATAAGGTTGGAGTAGCAGAGATGAGAATGTTACGATGGATGTGCAGACATACACGTAAAAATAAAATTCGAGATGAGCACGTACGCGAAAAAGTGAGGGTAGCACCTATTGAGGAAAAAATGGTAGAAAATCGATTGAGATGGTTTGGACATATACAAAGAAGACCAAGGGAGGCACCAGTGAGAAGAGTGGAACATATAACTTTGAGTACGATTAAGAGAGGTAGAGGAAGGCCTAAGAGAATACTCTTGGAAATTGTTGAACGCAATCTCTTAATTAATAATATTCATAAAAGCTTGATAAATGATAGAGCACAATGGCGTCTTGCAATCCATATAGCCGACCCCACCTAGTGGGATAAAGGCTTGTTGTTGTTGTTGTTGTCACTACATTTTGAAAGAGAGTTTTTTACACAATCGAGTGTTCATCAACACGTCCAGCATATAAAAGGAAATCCTCAAACACATATATTTGCATGTATGTTGCACATTCTACTGGTTGACTAGAACCAACTTCAAGAAGAAAAATAAGTTCTATCAATAAATATTCCGTACTCTTTGGTTTGGTGCACATTCACATACCTTATCCTTGACCAAACCGCCAGAAGTGAAAACCCCAGCATCTTCCAATGCCACAAGAACTCTTTTCTGCATAATCAATCCATGCATAAAGAATAAACATTTTAATAGTTTGGCATACGGAAACAGAGTAGCAGCATAGAAGCATTACAAGATCTCCTGAAATCAAATGTAATTTGGCACAACATATTAGCAACCACAAAATAAGATTGGATTTAACAAGCTCTAGAAAAACAGCCATTACAACATGGTAAAAAGCTACTAGCATACACTGCTTGGGGGTCAATAAGCTGATCAAAGTCAAGAAAAAGTCATAAGTGATTTAATATAATGTCGACAAGGATAATAGCAAGCTGACAGATTACACACATTGGCAAAAAAAAAAAAAAAACTAGAATTTTCACTTCAAGCAACAATACATCTGAGTTCAATCAAAGTGTTGTCAGCAGTAACAAATTTTTTCTCCACTACACTGGACAACTGCAAGGTTGGCTTACTGATTCCATTATGCTTGTAAAATGTGAAGAACAATAGGATAAATGATTTAGAATGACGTGAGCTCATGAGGAATAATGTTTTAGACAGATATAGGAGACAGATATAGGGGATAAATGATTCTAATAATGTATTATTTGCTGAGGAAAAAAACATGCCGCAGAAAAAGGTTGCACACACCTCGCTTTCATCATCCAAAACTCGTTCCATGAGATATAGATCACAAAATTTTGTTATCTCCAACAATACTTCCAGCACAGAAGACCTTACTGTTGCTTGTTTCTGCCAAGAACAGCACAAGCCACATTGATGTATTTCTTCAGTTTAATTTGTAAACACACACACACAAACACATATATAATAGAGAATTTTCACCACCTGAAGCTCCTCTGGACTATTTTCTTCAAGGATCACCCCAAGAAGGCGACAAGTAACCTACAGCCAAGACATGATACACCATAAAATTCTGGAATAGAAGGCAGGAAACATTGATTGATTGGGCCTCAGACATTTGGAATGCAGGCAAATGCATTTCCTTTTATCTCAATTTTATATTTCATGTTAAGAAGAGACAACAAGAGTTAAGTCAACAGCAGACAAAAATAATTTTGTATAATTTATTTAATTATGTTCCAATTCAAAACTTCATAACATGATTTTATCCATCATGTGCCAAACATCCTTAATCTATAAACCCATTGGCAGGCACAGCCAGTCTGTCTTCCATAACATGGCAGTTTAATTTACTTTGAGTAAGTTAGATAAAATTGGGTTCATGATAGATTCATGTAAACCGTGGCAACAAGAATGCATTAAGCATGAAATAAACTTAATTGGCACAAAAAAGCACAACAGTATTTGTGTTTAGCTACCTTCCTTCCTTCACTTAACCTCTGCCTAACTATTTGCCCCAATGTTGGCTGGAAAAGGGGAAAAGGTAGGAAAAATCAAGTTAAAAATTGCCCATTGTATACAAAGCAACTCAGCATAATTAAGCATTGATATCAAAAGATTTAAGCACTGTCTGAAGCAGTGGGAATTGACAATTACAATAACCTTGACAGGCTGAAAGAACTCATCTACAACATTTTGTGCACTTGCATCATCTGAAGTGGAACAAGCTCCAGAAGGAATTAACGGAGCATTAGAAGGTGCACTAACTCCAGAATTACTAGGCATAGCGGCCGGCCGTTTCCGTTGCCTTCGTTGAGATCCACTAGGCAATCTCACCATTCTCCAGGTGAAGAAAATTGCAAGAGCAAGACCGGCAACTGCTCCAATAGAGCGTGAATCCTGATAACAAGTTTAACATAATGAAAGTTTGCCCATTTAACAAAATTGAGATATGACTAGCTAGAGACTGAGACTTCAATGGAAAATATATGTTTTATATAAAAACAGAACAAAACATTGGAACATCCAAATTTGTAAATTATATAGCTCTAGGTCTGCTCTCTTTCCCAAAACAAGTTACACTCAGAGGCACATGAAGAAAAGATGCTAAAGCCCTAAAACAATACTGTACCATGCTACAAGAAACTTGGATTTTGCTTTAAAATCACAGCTGTGGCTATAGAAACCAGATTTGGGTGGTCCAAGACTTACTCAAGAAATGGAAATGCCTAGTTAATTTGCTAAGATAAAATGATTACGAACAGATTCAACAAATTGATGATCTTTAACTCTATCTATCCAATTAGCCACTTTTTGAGAGGATGATTAAAAGCAAATTGTTGGTTTTCGCAGTGCATGGAATTGATCTAGAGCTTTCAGAGTTTTGAACTGTCCAAAGTTTACGGGTCTGTAACATCATAAAATAACAGAATCACAAAAAATAAGACACTAGCTGATTACAATCTATTTTAGCCTACCCACCTTAAATTTAAAGCTCAAGCATCATACATTTTGCTTTTAACATGTATTCGTCTAACATTGCAATAGAATCATAGAGATGACTTACACATCAGACTTAGGAAGATGGAAGCCTGAAATGGTGACCGGAGACAACTATAGACATGTAAATTGACGCTTTATATATCATACCAGTCTAGAAAGTTCTTACATGTACTTAACAAATGAGCCAGCCGATCCTATGGCACAAAAATTAGTACTCATTCTTCAGATAGCCAATTTAATGGCCAATATTTAGATAGGTCATTCACGCCTTCATGGGACTAGACTAAAGTCTGATCAGAAGTAGATAAGATTAATAATTACGTTTCAAAATCAAGTTACTTACAACTCACTCAAACGAGCGTTAAATAGACGCATATGGTCATAAAAATACTTTCATAACATTAAACATCGATATCTTCAGATAGTGAAGTAGTTTTCATTGGTCGGTTTCAGCTCCCGCTTAAATCAGGTAATAAAACAAACTTTGAGCCTTTTATGCTTGCTTTTGAGCTGTTCTCCATATACTTTTTTTCTGAGTAACCATGTCCCTTTCGTCAATCACAATTCTTCCAAAATTAGAGTTGATAATTATTGAAAATAAAAATTAAGTGCTAGCACAATCAACTACAACTTGGGAAAGCAGCAAACAAAACGAAACACAAACAGAAGGGCGGAAGGCAGAAAAGAAGATATTGAATAAACGCATTGAACCAACTATGATTCCAGAAAATAAATGGGAGAGCTAAACATTCTTTTCCTCACATAAGGGATATCAGATCCGCCAAAATGGCAGATAAATAAATGAGCAAGACAAAAATTAATTGCTTGTAGAGAGCAAAAATACCAGGTTCTGTAAGAAGATTGATATGAAGTTTGACATCTTGACCGTGATTAAATCTCTCAATCGTTTGATGAGCTGAAACAGCTCTTCTTTCGAGGTGTCAACCATGGTTCACCTCCGCCTAAAGAGGATTTCTCAGTTCCAGAACGATGACGTTCAATAGGATTGCTCAGACTCGCAGGCCTTTCATCGCCGACCACTGTTCGAAAGAGAGAGAGAGAGAGAGAGAGAGAGAAACTCTGTCCAGCGTCTGTACGTCAACTACGGCACAGGAAGAGAGCTTTCGAGGATTCCATGTGAAGAGGGTTAACTCGAGAAAAGTGAAAATTAATCAGTCAGCACCTTTTATTGAATTGTAAAATGTAATTTTTTTTAATCAACAATTGTAAAATGTAAATTTAAGATTTAAGATTAGGAGTAACACTTATTTTTATTTTCAATCTGTTACACGTACCCATTGAATAATTTTTACATGAATGTTAATTTGTTAAACTTTTTCTTTTTATTTTTAAAATCAATGTGAATATAATTTGAATATTGTCAAAAAAAAAAACAATCTTATCTTATGTATATCTATAAGTCCAGACCGGAATTTTTTTGTTAAATATCTATAAGCCCAGACTGGTATTTACAAATAGATTTTAAACGTTTAATGTATTTTTTCAATTAAATTGGAATAAGTTTGAATTTTAAAAAATTAAAAAAATGGTAACAACACTTAAATGCAAGTTAAATCATTACACCCGTTTTAAATTGATTTTAAAAAACTCCTTTTCATCCAAAAAAAAAAACTTTAAGTATTACAAGGGATATGTTTCAATTTAACATTATATGACTTTTTCTCTATCACTTGGTAAGATTTACTAAGATTGTTGTTATGAAAGTGCAAGGAAACATGAATAATATGCTATTATTTGAAACGCAAGCTTTTGTTATCAAGTTTGGCAATATAACAAGAGCAAAAGAAAAATGTACAGATAGGAAATTGGAAGTATTCACACCCATGTAGATTTTGATGTGGATTAAATCCTTTGTGCTAAGTCTCTATTTATAAGTCTTTAACCCTGTACCCAAATGTTACAATTTCATAAATAGAATTATTCTACATTTTGGTGCAACATTAAATTATAGGAATAAATATTAGAAAACCATCCATCCATTTAAGAACTACAGGGTGTAATGACATTAACCATAGGATGGAATCATAAGAAGCTATAAAGCTATGGACATCCACTAACAATAACATTCATGGTGCTCTCTTTAAATGTCCATCAACAAATATTGTGCTTCATTAAAATCTTATTAAAAAAAACTCAATGAAACAAAAACCTAGTGATGGATAAAAAATTACATAATAAATATTGAAATGCCTCATTAAAAACCTTATCAAGATAATCTTATGAGACAAAACCTTAGTTAAGAAGAAAAAAAAGTACAATATTAACTTTACTCCCTTGATGAGGACATCAATTTAACTCTCCCCAATAATAATATTACTTATTATCATATCTCAATTAAGAATATTAATTTTTCAAATGTGATCATTGTAAATATTTTTTAAAGCAAAGATTGTTTTTAGCCAAATTATACATGATGCATTTTTATCTTACATATTCTTCTAACATATTTATTGGATATGTTAAATTATCAATCTATACTATATTTGTCTTATGCATTGTGGAGATCACCAAAAAAAAAAAGTTATTCTAAAAGTCATCATGATACATCTTATATTTGCAGGTTCAATTGTTTAAGGAAAAAAATGATCTTATATAATGGTTTCATAAAACTATACAAAACCTTCATTTCAATATCCATTATATACTTGCAGGAACTTAATTTTGCTTACAAAATTATAAGAAATGCAGCATGTAAATATTATTGTATAATAAACATATGACATATATGGACCATATGTTGCATATAAAATTATCATAAAAAGATATAATGAATTTAAAATCATCAAGATATTTAATAATTTGACTTACCGGTCGAGTAAAATGAAAATTATACATTGTTTTTCAATGCATATTTGCTAAGTTAATTACACACACACACTCAGACTACTTTAACTATTTTAATCCACATATCATAAATGTGGAGATGGAAAATGGGAAGAATTTACATTCATATAGATTTTGATGTGTTTACAATCATTTGTACTAAGCCTCTATTTATAGGCTTCCCACCCCATGCTTGAGAGTTATAATTTTATAAATAAAATTATTCTACATTATGGTGTAACATAAAACTGTTGAAGGTTGTAAGAATAAATATTAGAATACCATCCATTTAAGAGCTACAGGATATAATGACACAAACCATAAGATGAGATCCTAAGAGGCTATAAAATTATGGGCATTCGCTAAGTATAATATTCATAGTAATTATATCATTTACATGTACTCATGTGTTCGCGAGTGGTGAGGAATCCTCTTTTTTGGAAAAAATCTTTGGGTTTTGGGAAAAGGTGAGAAATCCTCTTTATCAATTCTCAAGATACATAAAAAAAAAAAAAAGAAAGAATTTTTTAGGCCAAGAAATAAAGTTTGAATTAAGATTAAGATAACATAATTTTCATTATTCAATGCAAGCTTTAATGTTATCATCATCTGTTATTTGATGAATGCACGAAAGATTGTTAAATGCTCTCAAAATGCTATGCCATTTATATATTCTCTCTTGTGAAACTAATCCAGTTGGTTAAAAAAAAAACTAATCCAAAAATAGAGAATGTGAAACAAAAATATTTTATTAAGTAGAGAATGTATGTACATTAAAAAATAATTATTTACTTTAAATTGGTTTTATTGAACACATGATATATGATAGGAGACTCTAGGAATGTCTAATAATTTTTTTTTGAACGACTTAGGCACCGGAGACACCTTGTCCCCATAACCCAGAAACCCTGTCAAGCAGATACAATGAAATGGGTACACACTGGAGCCAAGCATCACCAAATTAGCACCTTCAATAAATGAATACAATACACCGTCCATTTTTGTGAACAAAGAATGACATTTTGTAAGCAAGAATAACTTTTAATGACATGATGGAAAAGAGAGCCAATATCCCCAAAACATTGATAATATATCAAATAATGCTGCCAAGGCATCGTACTGTTCAGTTGCCTATACACTGTGATCATTATCGGAAATAAGAAATTTTTCTTCCTCACTTGACATGTCACTCACTGGGAGCTGAACATGTGACTTGGTATTCGTTTTATTCAACTCATTCTCTACACGGAAAAAGATCCATTGGAAGCGACGGAAAATCTCCAGAGCGGCAATTGTGAACACAGTGAGATGGTTATGGCGGAGATGGGCCGAAAGCTTGTATGTCCATGTACAACGCAGAATTAGATTGCTTCCAATCACCCAAACGTAAACCTGCATGACCAAGCACATATGAACAACTTTAGGACACCGTAGAACAATCTTTTATTTTCTTTAGCATATGTAAACCCAATATAGACATATAGACGGATAAATTACAAAATCGATAGATATTAGTCAGACGACGTTGCTTTTAACCATGGGCTAAGCTATTGCAATTATAAATTGATTGACATCCGCTAAAAGCCTAAAACACATCTTTAATTTATCCATCTATTTTAATAATGAAGAATAATGCTTTTAAATTCTATGGCCACACTTCCATAACAGTCCTTTAGTCCTCACCCATCTCCTTCCATGCAAGCTATATGATAGTGGATGCGGTTTGCCGAATTTGAATATCCGAGTGAAGGAACTGAGAATTGAAAAAGGGACATATGTCAGCATGTCACCGGACAAAATGTAATATCAAATAAAATATTGCACTATATATGTATATATGGGTTTTCAACTCCATAATTGCAACTTCTTCACTTGATTAATTTGACAGACACCAAGGACATTAGATAATGTTAAATTTTACGGATGTCAACAACACCGCTAGTCCTATACCTCGTTCGATATAAACATATTAGGATGATCATATGCAACATCACAATATAAACATGCTTTTTGCATGGATTTTTTATCCCCACTACTTTTTGCATGGATTGGTACAGAACGAAATTCCCATGAAATGATCGCTTGTGCCAAAAAAAAAAAAAATCTAATCATCACCTTGCAGCTCATCCTCCTAGCACAGCGCATTGGAAAGCAACAGGAAAAGACTCTATAATGCAGTAGTTTATGCCTGATTTGCCATGCTACTATACAAGATAAAAGGTTTAAGCCATTTCTTAGTTCTCACATTTTATTTATGTTTAATCACGAGATAACATCACTTTTCTGTGACAGCAACATCTATTTCTCTGAAGTTAAAAGCTAAATTCAAAAGAAGCTGTTGAACAAGGGAGAGCAAACATTGGGCATACCTCAAGTCCCAATCTCGAGTCACATCCCAATAGAAAGAGTATAATGAGTTTACAACACTCGAAAGAAGCCAGAGAGGCCTATATAAGTTTGTCCAATTATCAGGAAAGACGTGATACTTGAGGGCAGAAAGAAAAATTACTGGCACTGCCGTGGAATATTTTAAGGCTGAAACCATAGGCAAAAAGTTAGAATTGACACAATGCTGCATAACCATCCTAGAAAAACCATGATAAGTTATTCCAGAAATGAAGTCCTGAACCACTTGGAAGCATGATGCACAGATTTGATAAAACATCCACTAGACTATCAAGCTCTGTATGATATGGATTCGACAAAAGATTAAGGGCCCATTTGTTTAAGAATAAAAAATAAGTAATTTTTAAGTAGTTTAGAGATTTTATAAAAAGAGATTTATTTTATAACAAGCAAACATTATTTTATGTTTGGTTATAAAAATAAAAAAGTGATTATTAATTAGTTATTTTTAAATTTTATGATATCTTCTTTATTTTTGTTTCATAAAAATGATTTATTATTATATTATTTTAAAACTTTATGATATTTTCACGTATCCCACCTCTTTAAAACACTCTCATCTACAGAATTAGATTATTTAAGTAGTTTCTTAAAACAATCAGAAATCTACTTTTTTTGGATTCTGATTATCTTCAGAAGTTTGAACAAACATAATAAAAACTTATAAAATAGATTTTTTTTTCAAAAAATAAATAATTTTTTCATGAAATAAGCTAAAACAAACGGGCTTTAATCAAATAAATTGCAAGCGACCCAAAAACTCAAGCCAATGTAAAATGTCAAATTTACAAAATTTGCAAAAACTTCTGTAAATAATATAATTTTTTAGAAAGGAAACAGAAAGAAAGAGACTTCTTACCATTCAGAAGCGTAGTTTTCTCCCCAGTATCCTTGTACTGACGGAGACATTGGTTCAAACGGAAAAGGTATGGTAAAACAAGAGCCAAAGGGATTGCAATAGAGTGACTGCCACAAACAGAATCAGCTTCTAACCATGCAATTGTGGCAACCTACAAAGATTTCAAAATCATTCCCTTATTGCGTAACTGAAGTATCTTCTTAAAACTAGAACAGACAAATTCAAGACAAAGTAATTTATCAATTTCAGTTTATCAGAATCAAACCTGTCGGTGGACCATTCGACAAACTGATCGCTCCAGATCCGAAAAGACCTGCAAAAAAATCATAAAGATAACCAAAAACAGAGCAGGGGATTAAGAGAAGTCAATATTTAAATAAATAAATAAATAACATGTCAATTATAAAGTCTGTGGATTCAGCAGATCCCCTGTACCCTACACTTAATGATGAACATACCTAGATGAATGCTTGCATTTGTACTTACAGAAGTAAGTGTGTGTTATAAAGTATAAACAAACATGTAACTACAGCCCAATGATTTATCAAAAAGATTAGCTTGGAAAAGGAAATACAGATTTTATTAAGAAAATAAGAAATAATGGTGAAAAGAAGAAGAGGATGCAACCTTTGCCATGGAAGTTAAAATATCAGCCAAGAAAAAATCACAGAATGATATTGCCTGTTTTTGCAAAAGAAAGAAAAGGGAAAAAACATCAGATCATATTTAAACATTGTTACCAATCAAAAAATATCCAAGACATCAATTAACAAGGAATGAAGCAGGAGTGAAACTAGGTCGAAATCTTAGAAATTAAAATGTAAGCCACATGAATATTTCTCTCCTAAGAATCATTACTACTGTAACAATTCCCAAGTATCTTCAATGAAAGATATTAAATAGTTTCAACCCAAAACCTCTTCAAAAGGTGTAACACCACAAGAGTATACATTGTGTGTACGCCAAAAGCTTCTTTGCTTGATGGCACCATCACCAAAAACATGCGATAACTAGGTCTTAATTATAACAAATTTGTTATGCACAGTCTAGCAAGCTATACTTATCACTTCATTAAGCTTAGAACAGCAAGTATTTGGACACCAACATCCATGGGTTGCATGTTTCTTTGATTTCTGCAAACTTGAGTTATGGAGGAGGACATTGGAGTCGAAAGGTTTTCGTCTGAGTAGAAGTAAGACGGAATATTTATATTGTAAATTTGATAAAGGACTATTCGAAAATAATTTGGAAGTAAAATTGGGAGATCAAATTATACCTCAAGTGGAAAAGTTTAGATATTTGGGAGCCATTATCCAAAATGATGGCGAAATCAGTGGAGATATTTCACATAGAATTCAAGCTGGGTGGTTTAATTGGAGAAAAGCTAAAGGAGTTATTTGTGACCGTAAGGTGCCTAATAAACTTAAAGGAAAGTTTTATCGTACTGCTATCAGACCGGCAATGTTATATAGTAGTGAATGCTGGGCTCTAACGGGACAGCAAGAGCATAAAGTTGGAGTAGCAGAGATGAGAATGTTACGATGGATGTGCGGACATACACGTAAAGATAAAATTCGAAATGAGCACATACGTGAAAAAGTGAGGGTGGCACCTATTGAGGAAAAAATGGTAGAAAATCGGTTGAGATGGTTTGGGCATGTACAAAGAAGACCAAGGGAGGCACCAGTGAGAAGAGTGGAACATATAACTTTGAGTCCGATTAAGAGAGGTAGAGGAAGGCCTAAGAGAACACTCTTGGAAGTTGTTGAACGTGATCTCTTAATTAATAATATTTCTAAAAGCTTAATAAATGATAGAGCACAATGGCGTCTTGCAATCCATGTAGCCGACCCCACCTAATGGGATAAAGGCTTGTTGTTGTTGTTGTTGTTGTTGTTACTTTTTTATCTCTAAAGTTTATCAATATACCTTCACATTTGGAGGAATATCCCAGTTACCAAAAGGACACTTAGAAAACAAAACAATAACAAAAGGGGGAAAAAAAACAAAATCTACAATCAAGGACCCTAATATGTCAAGACCTAACACCAATGACCAAAAACTCTTGGAAGACTAGACCAACAATTTATAGCAACATTCACCAACTTTTAGCATTCAGTAATTTCAAGATAGTGCATGAAGGAATATACAAACAGAAAATATCCAAATTTAAGTAAACTTACCTGTAATGGTAAAATAATACGCCAGAGTGTCCTCAAAAAGTAATACCGGGATGAAAGATAAAATATATCAAACGGGAATATCAGAATCATTACAACAGCAGCATACAAAAGCACCTGTAGGAGAGTACAAGTCAATTCAAAGCAATCCCAAAAAGCGCTTATCTTCTGCATCAAGATTAACTCCAAAGCGACTAACTATTCATTTCTCTTGTGAAATGTAAAAAGCAGACACGGGCCTATGGATGTCAAACATCTCATTCATTTTTATAATAGACAGCTTCAATTATGCAGTGTTCAACAATTGAGATACCCTCTTCAGGACATTCTAATATATAGTATCAACATGATGGAATAAGTAAAATATATGCAGAACATTTACAGGGGGAACAGCATTACTATAATAGGAGCACCCATCCCAATGTGAAAACTTGGCTTATCAAGAAAATCATGCTCCAACAAACTAGATGCAGGACATCCCTGCAGTCTTGTGGCAATGACATAAACAGCACTCATGACCAAAGACTGGCATTCCACAAACAAGCATAGTAAATTCTCAAACAATTTAATGATCAACAATAATTAGTTTGTGAACAAGAAAGTGTAAACGTATAAAGAAACATCAAAATGTGATTACCTAGAGACAATACATCAGTAGTAGTACACTAGAATAAAAAAGTGACAATCAACAACTAATAAGGGTGGATGCATCTATTACACTGGTTGAGATGCAGCATACGAGACTTCTCCATGAGAATAAAGATAAAGATATGCTGTCATACTGGTTGGAACAACAATTGTCATCCACATGGCACACTGCAATCATCAACATATAAGTCCAAAGGTCGGTCAAGCATTCAAGACTAAGTAATTAAAAAAAGAAGAGAAAAAAGGGGGGAAGGGAAGAGAAAACTGAGAAGAAAGCGATGAAAACAAACCAACATAGCAATATTATAACAGTACCTGATGTCCAGAGCACCAGTAACTAGGACAAAGAAAAAGGGTAATGAAAGCTCATTCAAAAGAAAAATATTTTTCACCTTCCATATTTCTCTGTGAGAGAGATGGTTCTGATCAAGATCAAATATTTTTGCATAATTGACACCAGCTAGAGCAAAAAAACCATAAGTTGATTCCCCAGAGCCAGACCATCAAAGTCTGAAACATAAAAGTAAGACTAAATGAAATGGTAGATAAAGAATATAAAGATAATCAAATTTAGCATCCTTACCTTTAAACCAGATGCAAGCATACTCACAACACAAGTGCATACAGACTGTGGAACTTGCAAAAAGAAAAAAGGGGGGGGGACACAGAGAGAGAGAAAGAGAGAGAACCAACCACAAGTAGAAGAGGATTGTAATACAAAAATGCTTCATACAGAAATAAATCCCGCTTGTCAGCACTCATTCTCATGACAGAATCCCATCCAATCTGAAATTTTGACACATGAGGCAGTGGCAATAGATAAGAAATTTTTGTAAAGGTGTTATTGTCTTAATGTCATTTACGCATCCCATAGTTCTATTAAGGAAAAGTGTTGCTAAGAGATTGACCTTACAGCAGATGAAGCCCCAGCCAAGGAACATTAGTACCTAGAGATACAGCTGAATTAGATTCTGAAGAAGTAGAATGTCCAGAACATTAAAGAAAAAGGAGAGAAAGAAGAAGTAAAAGAAGGAAAACAGTAGGCCTAATGTTAAATTACAACTCCTGATTACAGTAATGTGCATATAAAACTCCATTAAAAGGAATTTGATGATTGATTCTGCTCAAACATTTTTTTTAACCAACTACATCATTTTATTTCTACAAGAATTGAGATAAAAGTAATAACTCTACAAGAATGAAATCAAAACATTTGATCTTACATTCATTGAAAAAAATGCATCTTGTTCTGTCAAAGAAAACAAATAAATAGAGAAAAGCTACCACTGCATAAAACTCATAAATAAATAAACCTTGAATCTCCAAAGTAAAATAGGGGAGGGCATTATTGCAGAAGCACTCTTTGTCATTGGTAATGTGAGAGCCCTCAAATCATTCAACTCTATTGAATGCAATAAACCTTCATCAACACCGTTTTCTGCTTCACTTTCATCTGTGAATCATGCAGGCATAAGAAGTATAGAGTGAATATGCGTATAGGAAAAATTCAAATTGTAACACAGCCAATCACCCATTGACAAATAAAACAAGTTACCAAGATCAGAGACAACAGTTCTGCTTCCAGACTTCCGTAAATGTGGACTGTTGGTAGGAATCACAAGACCTCCAACCATAGATGAAAACAGAAAACAAAGATGCAGTTGCAGTGGTAGCTCTTCCACAATACCAAAAGCCTAGAAACTTGCAATAGTTGAAAGGACAGAAACAATATTAGATAAATACACTGACTTTGCAGTAAAGATAAAATTTACTAATAGAAAAGAAAGGAGATGCATTGAACCAAACAGTATAAAAGGCCTATCATGAGAATTCATACAGTGGTCGTCCACAATTAATTAATGAGCAGGATTAGATTGAATCCAGATTCTCTCCAATTACAGATTGACAGCATTTGGTGCAGCTGAAGAGAGAGAGAGAGGCACAACAAAGGAATTAGTGTAAAGAGTGTCAGTGTACCCCATACACAGTCTCACTCCTTTATATCACCCTCTCTTCAAATGTGAGACAGTAGAGGATTTAACTTCGATTAGACTGCCTAAAAGGAAATAACAGTAAATCAACAGGCGAGACAACATACACGCCTTTGCATGACACAAGTTTATCGTGCATAAGCTGCATCAGAAAACTGAATATAACATAAGAGCTATAATAGTACAAACGAGATCAATCATTTCGAAATAAATTCAAAACGTATCTGAAAATCTGAAACGTTGTTTGTCAAATTTAGATACCAGATAACAAAATACTGTATCCTATAAAACCAAAATGTTAAAAGCATGAGATAAATATGCACAATGAGGTCAAGTTGTCAAATAGAAGCTGCTCTAGAAACTCCTAAATCAAAAGGGGGGGTTGTGGGGGATCTAGATCCAATTTCCAGTATATTGACTTGATTATTTCCAACTAATAAGTAGTTTCAGATATAAAGTTCACACGAATCTATTCTAAATCAATTGGGTTTTTCCAAGCACCCGGGCAAATTGACAGAGCCAGCAAGTTTCATAACATTCAGTCTCCGCCAACCCGTGTGTAATGTATTTGCCATAAGCAAATTTAGATAATGATCCGCTCAATAATTTTGACAAAATGAAATGTTCAAACACTCAACTATTCGTCTCTTCCAGGTAAAAATATATATATATATTCGTCTGTTTAGCATAATCATATGTTGAATCAGCCAAAATGTATGGAAACTATTGTTGGCGACCATAATTGAAAATATTCTAACGTTTAATTTAATAAAACAAAGCACAACAAAACTTCTGCTACGAACATATAACGATGATTTTATAAAAAGTATTAGAACCACGGTTCAAGAACTACAGCTATTGATATGTACGATAACAATGACAGACAGAATAATCACCTAGCTAATTAGAAATCGCTGAAAACTCATTATTAATTTCACCAGTAGCCTGAGACGACCCAAATTCGAGAATCCCCACAAACTGTACGAGATCAAATATGGAATTCAACACGAAGCCAAAGAAAATTGCAGCATGCATACGACCAAGACAAGAAAAAATGGACAATAGATCGTGAAGATAGCAGATAGAGAACCTAATCAGAGGAGAGTGGGTGAGGAAAACATCAAATAGGAAACTATTGTAGGATAATCTGTGCGTATGGTGAGATCATGACTTCTGCGGGTGGCTGGATCTGCATCCCATGGCAGAGAAGGTTGATGGCGGGGTTGAGTGAAAACGAAGGCGAGAAAACGCGTAATATTTGAATTGCTAAGGGACCGATATTGCAAATTTAAGAATTTGTATTGAAGGGCTGGTTTCAGCGTGCGATTGGATGGGGATGCCAAATGTGAAGACATGCAAGAGTAAAATGAGAAAGGGAAAGAAAATGCTCCAGCGCAGCTTTAAAGAAAATGAGATGGGAAAAGTACAATAAAGAATGCAGTAATATTTATTACTTCTGAATGTTGGCAAAAAGGTCAAAAAGCCAAGAAGAAGTATTTACTGTGAAGTTATGATATAATTAAATTAAATTAAATTTAACATATATTGTGTGACATCTCAAAGCAGAGATTAAAATTAAAATTTGCAGGGACCAGGATGTAAAAAATCTTCAAATTTTCGCATGAACATAATTAAGTCAAGTTAAAGGAAAATAGTGAAAAAAAGTATAACTTCAAATTTTAAGGTAAAAAATGACAAAAATAAATGGATCTGGCTATGTAGAGTTTTTAAGCTGTTATGTAAAGATAATTGATATAGATTCATTTGTTTTAACTTATTTTATGAAAAAAAAATCATTTATTTTTTAAAAAAAATTATTTAGTGAACTTTTTTTTCCTAACATTTAGTGAACTTTAATAATATTTATTTAAATTTTTGAAAATAATCAGAATCTAAAAGAAAAGAAAAATTTTCAATTATTTTAAGCTTTTAAAAATAATTTAATGAGATAGGTGAGAGAAAATGCTTTAAAAAGATAAGACACACAAAGATATGATAAATTTTTAAAATAATTAAATAATACATTTTTATAAAATAAAAATCAAAGAATATATCATAAAATTTAAAAATAACTAAGTAATAATCATTTTTTAACTACTGTAACTAAATATAAAATAATTTTTATTTGTTATAAAATTTTTATAAAATAAATTCCTTTTTATAAAATTTTTAAATTATATAAAACTTATTTATTTTTTAATCTTGAATAAATGGATCTAGGGACTTTCTTTATTGCTTGCAGCTTTTTCTTTGTTCAAAAATATAAAATATTTTTTAAAGAGTTAGATGTTCAAAAATATAAAATATTTTTAATCTTTTAAGACGTAATCATTGTCTTTTTTATTGATGAATGACTTTATATTTATTATAAGATAATTAATAGAGGTAAATACAAAAAGATATAGCTAGTTCGAAAGTAAGTAACTACTTTATTGAGAATGAGATTTGATTAAAAATATTTTATATTTTTTAATAAAAAAATATTTATAATGTAATTGTCCTTCTCTCATCCAAAAACAAAAAATAAAATAAAATTATGCCAGAGCTGCAAAGTAGGACTGATCGAAAAGGTTGGTGCGACTGGGGGCTACCATTGTCACTACACAACGCATCCCTTAATCGAGCATTTCCTTCCAACTTTGGTATTACACTGGTGTACATGAGACTCATTGATTTCTCACTCATTTGCTTTGATATTAAGTTTCAAAGTTCCCATTCTACCGATTGAATTATAAATCTTAGAGAAATTTTTTCCTATCTCTTATGAAGGTTGAAGTTTGACCTTTGAAATGGTTTTCCAATGCCATCCCCCACCATCACCTTTCAATCACATTCAAGTCTCATTTTGGTTTTCATTAGGCAATAAACTTAAGTTATTTCAATGATAGCTCACTGAAGACTAACTTATAAGGGTTTGGGGGTAAAAATATCTTGAAAATTTTCTCAAATAAGCACTTAGTACCCTTATATTTTAAAAAGGGCAAGTATAAAAAAAATGAAATAATATCACCCTTTTTTAACATTTAATTGATGTTTGATTAACCAAATGTTGAAATTACTAATGTGGCAAGCCACATTGCCCTTTGCCCAAGGGAAAGAGAATGAGGAAGATGATGAGATTGCTTCAAAAACCTTATGTTCTCGTATTTTTAGAATGAGGAAGACGACAAGATTCATTTCATAAATCCCAAAAGAAGAAGAAGAAGAAGAAAATAAAGGAAAATAAAAACAATTTACAAGCATCAATCATTGGCGTATCTACATAAAAGAAGAGAAAGGTACATGTATTGAGCTGGGAGGTATTATGTTGCTCGAAAGAGAAAGGAGGTTATGGGATGAAGGAAATTGGAATTATAAATGAGGCTCTCTTAGGAAAGGTGGGCTAGAATATGTTAGCTGAACCTAATAACTTGTATTATGTTGTTCTTCATGAAAGTATGAGAGGGGAACGAATTTGTTTTCTAATGTTGTTGTCAATAATTCTGATTTTGTTTTGTGGAAAAATTTGGCTAGTTCGTGGCCAAAGATTTTGGAAAATATTATGTGGGAATGTATGAGTGGTAAAGAAATAAATTTTTGGATTGATTCCTGATTAGATAATGGGCGCACTTTATATGAAAGGACGTTGAGAAGGTCGAAAGGGAGGTTGCTTGAATGTAATATTGCTGATCTGGTTAATGAAAAAGGAGAGTGGGAGTTGCTGTACTTAAAAGATCACTTATGTGAAGCTGATTTAATGAAGTTACGAGCCATAATTTCACCTATAGCTTGAAATGAAAGTGATAAGATTAGATGGCAAGGGTCTATAGAATGTTTGTATGTTGTGACAAATATGTATAAGAAGATTAAAGGAGAGGTGGATGTTGAAGATGAGGTTGTATGGAAGAAGATTTGAAAGTAAAAAAGGACTCAAGAGAGTACAAGTTTTGTTGTGGTTGGCAACTCATGATATGTCAGTCACTTCTACTAGAAGGGCGAGAATGATGGGTGGTTCCTTAATGTGTGGTAAGTGTAATGATGGAGATGAGTGTATAATGCATGTTTTTGAGAGACTGTGTGGAGGCACGGAAGGTTTAGAGGGCTTTAAGAAGGGAGGAAGTATCTAATTCATTTTTATGTGGCAAGAAAACGAGTGGATTTTAAATAATCCAAATAAGATAAGAGATTGGGGACTGGTGATTGTGGTATTGGAGAAACAAGTTGCTATATGAAGAGGGATTTTAAATGTTTGAGAAGCTTGAGTTGATAATAAATAGATATGCATGGGGTGGAAGTACTTGACTGGTTTTGTTTGGTTGACATGGCATGTGTAGACAAGAGGTCCAAGTAGTTTGGGTGAAACGCAAGACTAGTTGGATTAAGCTCAACTTTGACGGAGTTGTTAATTTGATTGAATAAAATGCTAGTTGTGACATATTACTAAGGGAAAATGATGGAAATTGGACTCGTGGTCATGCCAAGCATGTGGGTTTTTGTTTAATGGTTGTAGCAGAGTCATGGAGTGTGTTGTGTGGGTTAAAGGTGGCAAAAGAAAGGAAAATGCACAGGTTGATTATTAAAAGGGACTCCCTAGCTGCTATTAGTATGCTCATGGAGGTAATGATTGATGACTTAATTAGAAATAATATGATAAAGATGATTAAAGATCTACTTTGTATAAATTGGCAAGTACAAATACAACATGCTTATAAACAAAAAAATACTTGTGTTAACTAGTTAGCTAGTGTTAGTGTTTTGTAGGATTTTAATATAAAAGAATTTGTTTTTTCTCCTACTAATTTAGTTGATGCGTTGTATGGAAACAAAAGGAGTGTCACTATCTCACGTGAAGGTTTAGCAACCCAGTTTAGGCTTTGCCCTCTTTGCTCATTAAAAAAAAAAAAAAAGATTAGTGTGCAATCCTTTAAAAAAATTTGTTGTGCTAAATTAACTTAACACATGATAATAAATTCTAAATAAAATATTTTATTGTTTTTATTTTTAGTAAGAACAATATAATAAATTATAGAATAAAATAAATTTTTATACTTTTAATGTGTATAAGAGTAATAAATTATAAAAAAATAATTTGTTTTAAAATAGGGTAAAATTATATTTTACAATTTACAACACTATTATTATTGCAGAATAAAAAATTTGTCAGATGTGATTTTAAATGTTAAAAAGCGGAGTTAAACTTTTTTAAATTGATTGAATTTAAAAAATAAAAATAAGAGGAAAAATAATCAATTTAAATTTTTTAATAAAACTTTAATAAAAAATCAAACTTCTCAAAATACTTCACTATTTTTCTTGTAATATCTAGCTAGTGAAAATATAGAACAATTACATTTTGAAAAATACGCAAAAGACGTAAATCCACAATCACATCCTTTAAAAAATTGTCACTGTCAAATTGATATAGAACAATTCCAAAATTTAAACTTTAAATTATTTCATTTACGTTCATCTTCAAAAATAATATTTCAATCTTTGACAGAATGTCAGCTTTTGATATTGAGAAAAGACAAATTATTAATAATTAACAGTTAAAAATATAAAAATAAATAAAAAGAAAAAGGAAAGAAGACATTATAATTTTAATTTTAAAACTTTAAAAAAGGGATCAAAATGTACACTTGGCCCTCCGATTCTTAAACATGTTTACTTTAATTTTTTTAATTTTTAGAACTATATTTTTATGTTATATATACATGCGTGGGCACATAGAGTTATCTTCTTCTTTTCCAATCTCTATGGTTTTTGTATTGTTATTGTTTTGGCATGGATAATAAAGTTCTTTTTTTACCCACTATATCTAGAATTGGCAATTGGAGGGACCTGATCATTTGAAATCGCCTGAATGAGCTTAAACTTATTAAAAAAGTTTATATAATTAAATTTGATCATAACGTTTTTAGAACTTGGGCTCATTCGGGCAACTTGAATATTTGAATTGTCAAAGTTTTTTCCATTTTGAAAACAAATTTTAATCTTTACTTTAAAATAATTATTTTATTATTATAAAAATATATATAAAATATTTTCTCTGTTTAAAAATGTAAAGCATTTTTTGAGGAGTTAAATGTTCAAAAATAGAATATATTTGTAGTTTTTTTGAGATATAATTATTGTTTTTTTAAGTGCTCCTATTGATAATAACTTTATATTTATTATAGGATATTTAATAAAGTTAGATATGAAGAGATAAGGTTAGTTAAAAAGTAAGTAACTATGTTATTGGGGGTGCGATACAGTTAAAAATACCTTATATTTTTAAATGGAGGGAACATAATTTTTGTAATACTTAAAAATGTAGAAGACTTTTTAAAAAAATGTTTGGGCCTTAAATTTAAAAATTAAAATTAAAATACATTTAAATATTATTTTAAAATATTTATAGGTAAAAAATAATAAAAGTGTAACAATATCAATTTTTTAAATTTTTTAAAATATCTATAATAGGCTCAGATATTAAAATGTGTTATTTTATTAAGTCCAGTCCTAAATTTTTTTATGCTTATTTGGAGTGGCCTATCAAACAATACTTGAATTACTAGCTTTGGCCACGCGCACCTAAAGATCTGTTTGATTATTGTATTGTTTTGGTTAAGCTCATTAATTTGTGTCATTTCTCTTTTTTAATTCACTTTAATCAAGCAAATATTAATGTTCCACGTGAACGAGGACATTAGATTTTATTTTTTACGGGTGCACGGAAAAAGTATTCCTTTATTGTTTGTTTGTTATATATTTTTTAAAAAAGTTAGATTTTCCTAGTCATTAAAAAGAAATAACAGAAGCTGTAATTTTTTCAATTAATAGCTTTTTATTTTTGACCCATCTAAAAAAGATAATACTTTCTTTTAAGTAAAAGTATATATTTAGCGATTTAATTTTAAATAACATTTTATTTTAATCTCTTAATTTTATAAAGTATTTTTTCAGTTTTTTGACTCTATCTGATAACTTTTTATATTAAACTTTTAAGTATTAACAAAACGTTATCAAATATTAACATATTAAGTTTATTTTTTAAAAAAATAATAATAATTGATATAAAAATAATCACTAAAAATTAATGATATTAGAGTTAAAGAATTAAAAAAATACTTTATAAAATTAAAAGATTAAATTAAAACCTTGTGTAAATTTATAAGAATAAAAATATACTTTAATAATTTATTTAATTTCAAGGCGATAACTGGAGTGCAAAATGACGATAACTGGCTTAATGGCCATGGTAGGGGAAGAAGAACATACCAGTACACGCAAAAAGGAATCTAGTTTACAATGTGAGGTGGCCGTTCAGTTTTAGATTGGAATCCTCTCTTTACCATATCTAATCATATCCATTTATTTAATTATTTATTTGATTCAATAGTGTCAAATTATTGATTATGACATTAAAACAAATATATTATTCATTTAATAATTATCATAAATAAGCATTAAAAACTTATGTGTAAAAGTATTTAAGAGATAATAGTAAATAATCTATTTATTTTATTGTCATAATTAGCAATATGATATTATTAAATTAAATGAATAATTAAATCAATGAATGAAATTGAGTATATTAAGAGACATATTGAGAGAGAGGGTACGAAGAATATCTAAATCTATTCAGTTTTTTACTTTTTGTATGATTGATGTTCCTGGAAAATGATAAATACAGGGGCCAGGGCAAATCGATTATAAACTTGCCGCTTCAAAAATTCTGAATTGACGGGGAGGGAGAAAAATGTATTCATGAAAATTTTTGCACGAACAACAAAATACATGTTATGTTAAAAAAAAAATGCCCGTTTATTAATATTAGGTAACACGAAAGTTTTCGCTGCTAACAAGTTGGTTCACCTTGATTTTGGAAACTACTAAAACGAAAATTTAAAAAAAAATGAAAATAATTTTATCCCATCAACATGCACGTAACAACATATTCTTTCCGTTTTAAAATAATCATCACTTGCAGACTCATATTAAGAAGGCTGTTAAGTAATCTATATGTTGAAATAAAATGACCTCTATTATAACACAATACTCCTGAATTAAAATATTGTATAATTCATCATTACTTTTAATATTAAACAATAAGATGATATTTAAATTAATTAATACTTCCTCCTATCCTTATTATAACACACCTTTAACTATTTTGCGCATCTTAAGAAAAATTAATTTTTTTTGATATCATGAAAAAGTGACACACACTTTTATTTTTACTTTTAATTTTAAATAATAATATAATTATATTGAATATCTCCATCCTAATCAAGAGGGGAAAAATTGAAAAAGTAATTTAATTATTATAAATTATTTTATATCTTGAATCAATTTTTTTTAAAGGTGTATTATAAATAAAATCGGACAGAGCATTTTACGGGCATTTAAAAGCGATAATTATTTTAAAATAAGATCAAAATTTTAAATCAATATCTATTTTGGAATGGAGCGAGTAAGTGGCAAACTATCTTGAGATATTAGTGCATCCAAATCCAATCATCTATGGCTTTTGTCCGAATCGCAAGGCTGACCACATTTAGCAAATTTTATTTACCAGCTTTTCCTGCTAGCCGCATTGCCAAGGTCCGAATCTGAAGGATGACCATTCCAGATTTTCTGGCCTTTCTCCACGTCAACCCAGCGAATCACTTCCTACTAGAACAATTATTGGATGCTTTATGACATGTGATTCACAAGCATTTTGAGGGCATATAATTTTTAAAGCACGTGTTTTACCACTTGGCAGGTAGCCCACGAAATCTGGATATTCGCGTGGTGGTGTATATAGTAACACTACTACACTACTACGTGAGCTCGCTCAGTCCAACACCAATCCAACCTAGTTCTCTCGTTTTACGATCACCAGGAAAAACAACACATTACTTGCGCTGCTCTAAGATATTTCTCTATCTGAGAGTCTGTATTTTCTTTTCTTGCCAATCTTCGATGGATTCCGTGTTTCTTAATTTTGGCTGATTGTGTGCAAGCTGTTTCTTCTGGGGCGGGAGTCCAGCAGCTCTGAATTTGTACGTATAAAGCTCACCTGTTTCTGTTTTTCATTGGGTAATATTAGACGGCATTAGTGAATCTGGGGTTATTCTGCTAGAAAGGTTTTTTAGGGGTGTTCTAACTGGGTGCATGTTTTGGTGTTTTGTGATGCTGTTTTGATCTCCGAAGGGCAAGAAACGCCGAGGTTGGAGGATATGCTGAACTCCCGCCACTAGACATCGTAGAGTACGTTAGCTTATTTAGAGTGATTAATTTGTGAGTTATGGAACCTCTATGTGATCTTTGTGGGTTCGTAAGAGCAGTGGTCTACTGCGAGTCAGATTCTGCTCGTCTATGCTTGAACTGCGACTGTCGTGTACACTCTGCGAATGCTCTGTCACACCGTCATCCTCGTTCACTCCTCTGTGATAACTGCAATTGCCAGCCCGCAATTGTCCGCTGCATGTATGATGAAATGTCTGTGTGTCAATCTTGTGACTGGAACCAAATTGGCTGTTCACGATTGGGCCATCGGTCTCAGGCATTAAGTTCTTACACGGGTTGTCCCTCTTCGGCAGAGTTCTCAAAAATATGGTCCTTTGTCCTTGATGCTCCTTCTTCAGGCGGTCTTGGTGTTGCTGCCCCTCGATCATTTACCACATTGCCTAGAAATGACAGCTGCTCATCAAGCAAGTGTTTGGAGCAACCAGATAACGATACCTCCTTTGATTTGGTGACTGGTAAGGTGAATGAAATAGAACCATGTGTCAAATATGATCCTTGGATGGGACAATCTTCTAATATTATACCACCCAACACAAATTTCCTGTCATCGTGCAGAGACCAACCATTTTCATTTCCCCTTGGTTCCGACCTGGCGAAGGTATGACCTTTCGTTGGTTTGTTTTAGTCACTATAACCTAAGTATATTTATTTCCGAGAATGCTGGACAGTTGATTGACATGAATACTCACCCATGGAGCCGTGTCCCTTAATGATATAGACTTGTGTAGTTTGCAAGAGACATTTAGTTCAACTTCTATGCCGTCATGTGCCTAAAAAAAGAAACTAACTCATGAGCTGCAGGAATGTCCCAATTTAAAGGATTTTGGAACTGCTAGTGGTGATGGTCTCTGTGCAGGTCTCAACATAGCAGATCTTTCATTCAGCCTCGAAAGTGATGATGAAATACTTGATTACACTCAAGAAGCCACCAGAAACCATGCTGAGAATAATGGAGAAATTGACTGTTTATTAATGGGAAAGAACATATCAGTTCCCGAACCTAACGGTCTTATTGAGAATGCCTTAGAGGTCCTCTAATTTAATTCTAATTATTTAATTATTATTACGTAGCATCCTCATCATAAATATATTGGTGATGCACAAAATTAATTGAGACACATGAATGATTGTTTTAGGCATCTTCATCAGTTCAACAAGATTGCGCAGCCTTTCAATCATCCAGGCCAAGCGGGTCAGTTAACATGGGGCACACCATCAACAGTAATGCAAATCCTATCTCCATGAATCTGAGCTGCAACCAAAACGTCAATCTAGGATATCCTCATGGTCAAGTGCATCCAAGCATATCAGCCTCATTATCAAACATTAGTGGTGAAAATAGTGCCCCTGATTATCAAGATTGTGGATTATCACCAACATTCCTGACAGGTGTCAGCCGGTGGGAGCCAAATTTTGGGTCCTCGTGCCCACAAGCAAGGGACAAAGCTAAAATGAGGTACAACGAGAAGAAGAAAACCAGGACGTATGTGCCTTTTTACTCTTTGTATGCATTTTATTCAAAAAGCATTATTTGGTATGCTTTATGTAATTCTGAGTACACATAGCCTCATTTATATATTGATATTCATTGACAATTGCAAATGTAGCCAATGTATACTTAGATTGACGAGTCAATAGATGTGCCTAGAAGTCTAGAACCATCTTTTCAGCTACGATCTTATCGTTCATTCCGCTTATCACAGTTATATCTTTGAAAGCTTTTTATTTATCCCGATGAAATCCTCACATTGATTGTGGCCAGGTTTAGTAGACAAATAAGATATGCGTCTCGCAAAGCAAGAGCTGATACTAGAAAACGGGTGAAAGGTAGATTTGTGAAAGCTGGTGAAGCACATGATTATGATCCTCAAGTGACAGGGAACTTCTAAGCATATTGCCTGCAATCACCGTCTTTTCTCTTGCCGTGTGATTCTGATTGGTAGGGTTGTCATTGAAGATTGTAAGTGCAACGTTTTGTTTTCAACAGCATATTTGTTGTTCATCCTATGAATTGGGATAGCATTTTAATGCAGCTAGATTACTATATAATTTTGCCTACTCAATTTAACAGGTTGTAGAATCCTGCATCAATCTTCAGCTGAAAGCAAGGGTGCACAAAGGGTCTGCATTTGGAAATTGCATGCAGAAAGCAGGGGTTTTGTTTATTCTTTTTTTTTTCATGCTTATCTTCAAGGTAAGGCTTCTTGAAAGTTTCTTTAACTTCTAGAATGTTTACAAATTGATTTTCTTCTCCATTCGTTACCAATCTGTTTAATTAGTCTTCCCTGATTCCAGAGGAACGGTACACAACGGTCCGTCCCAAATTTTGTGTGTCGCTATGGGTCCTACACAAACACCATCCAAGTCAAGAATAAAAGGAAAAGTGATGATGGCTGGCAAGCCTCCGTGCTGCGTGAATAATCGATTTGTTTGGCATCGCTTTACATTTTTTTCGTTGGAACCATAGTCTTTCAATAATGGTGTAAATTATGCCACGTCACCAAGGGAAGCTTTGTTTCTTTTTTGACCATGGAAAGATTGATTTGATCATTAAATATTCGATTAGAAAATCTATAATTAATTCAAGTGAACAGATAAACTACTAAAGCTTTCAAAACTCCGCTTCTCTTTGCCCAGAAACTACGGTGGGCTTTTGGGTCCCTCCATTAATAGAAGCTGTTTCTCTACTGCCAAGTGCCAACAAGACAGAGTCTGATTTGGTCGCCCATCACATCTGAACCATTCAGATAATCTAAACAGTCTAGATTAATAAGTTTTATTTTATTTTTTATTTTATAATTATTAAAATAAAAATTATAAAAATAATACAAATATATTTTGTTATCAACATGGATAATATAAATTTAATCTTCCGGTCAAATTCAATATTAAAATTTTTATAAATTAACTATTTAGAATTATTTTAAACAGTTCAATTTTAAAATTTTTAACTCATAATTTTTTTAAAATACCAGTTTAGAGAATGTTTTTATTTTTAATATTATTATTATCAAAATAAAAATTATAAAAAATTTAATGTTAAATTCATATTGTTTCACGTACATTGTAAAAATTATAAAATTTTTACTATTAAATTGGATAGTTATTATTGTTTTTATATCAAACATAAAAATTAAATTATTCAAATTAAATCTGTATATGTATTATTTAGATGGCTTGATAGATTTATTAAAACTTGTATAATTTTTATTTTAATAAATATTAGATAAAAATAAAACAATACTTCTAAATTTGGACTGCTCAAATTAAAAATATGAACGGCACAAATTGTGATGAGCATTGAAATTCATTCCCAATAAAACAATAATAATGCAAAGTTTTGACTCAGTATATATGTATATATTTAAACGGTCGATATGTTACTTGACAAAAGCAGCGGAGGATCATTAATTTCCTCCATTCTCTCCTTTCCCCTTCAGGCCAAAAAAAATTCTCTCCTTTTCCCTTTCTTCCGTACAGGACCTTCGAAGATTTGTGCGTATACGAGTAAAGGGCACATGCAATTGCTGCCGTACAGTATATTTTTCCTATTTTCCTTATAAATTATTTCTATTCATCTCATAAATGCAAAAAAAAGTATTAGTACCAAGAATAAAAATATATAAAATTTTAAATATATTTTTATATAATAAATTTTAAAAATAATATCGGTTACTTTTTTTTATGAAGGGTAATTTTAAAAAATATCTTTTAGATATTATTTAAAAAACTATAATTTATAAATAAAATTAAATAAACATTTTAAAATGTGACTTCTGTATGATGAAAGGGATAGAAAAGAGAGGTTAGAGAGACACAAAGTGGAGATCGTCTTTTCGTTTCCAGAGTGTTTAATTATTTTTAATTCTCGTAAATGAAATTTGAAAGTTTTAATTTATCAACTTTTCTACGGAATTTTCTTTTATTTTGGAGAAAAAATTGAAAAGAAAAATTAACTCACAATTGAGTCTTTGTTTTGTCATTAACTTAAACTTCAAAAGGAAAATAAACAAAATACAGACGTTAAATTTTAACCTATTGCATGATAGAAGACTAGAAGATCGATTAAGAAATCTCAAACACTGCACTTTCCTTCTTTTCCTCAGAATCTAGTGACGCCTACAAAATTCTTTCGTCGAACCTTGATATTGAGAAAAAGCATTAGTCCTCGAGTGTATCAACAAATACAAAAGCCAGATCACGCAAGATGAAAAAGAAAACAGTGTCTTCGTCAGCCCGAACACTTTCTGTCGCTCCCCTTCTAAGTTCCGATATTGCTTGTCACAGTAACCTCGACGGAGGCTCCAATAAGATATCGTCGTGAAAGATTCTGGCACGTATTGCAGAGAAAGCACCTTACGTGCCTGAAGGCCAAGAAATTGGCTTTATGAACTGACTGGTCACATTTTCTACACAGATACGCTTTATCAGCTAGGCAATACAGCGAAGCCCTTAACCCACAGAGCTCACATGGTATCGAACCTCCGGTTTCGCCACGTGAAGTGCCGTCTTCAGGTGGCCAGAGGTGGCTCCTGCAGAAACCACCATGCTTTTCCTCTACTGCACCCTTGCACATTTTGACGAGGAGGAGAAGTAGTTGACGACGACGACGACGATATCTGTATATATGAGCTTACGGTGATTTGTTGAAGAAAAAAGGGTAGCTGAATGGAGGCTTTATATAGGAAAGCGTAAGAACGATGAACATTGAATCGTCACGCAGGTTCGGCGGACATATGCATAAGGACAAGGACGTGAATGCCACTACGCCACGAAAGCAATGAGTGTCTTATTGCAGCCCTTTTGTCCTTTTCCAATCAATCGAAGGAGGCCATTCTAGTAAATAAACCAAGGGGGGAGAAAAACTTGTGATGAAAATATTTGGAAATAAAAAGATGCTCCCATGGGGACATGGGGTGACGGGAGCCATAATTTATGACGTTGAGTGGTGAGCAAGCCAATCGGGGTTGCCAAAGAAGAAAGGGCAATTGTATGGTCCAGAATGAGTAGCTTTGCTAGTGACCCACCAAAGTCCATATGGTTCGTTGTTGCGCGTAAGGCCATATAATCTCAAGTATAGAGGAATAATCAATTTGACTTGAATGGTACAAATGGTAGAAATATTTGGAGGCTTTTTGGGACCATTCTTGTCCTGGAGAGGTTGGATCCAAAAAAGGCCTTGGGAAGCGTACTTGTGTAAGCGAAGATGTCCTTGTCCACAAATTGTTCTGAGGTTGGAAAGTGAGTGTCCACATGTCTGGTGGAGAGTTGAGACAAATGGGGAGGTTGAGAAAGCCTGTGAATTGCCACGAATATGAATGTTGGGTGAATCCAGAGATTATGGCAAAGTTTGGTGCTTTTGGTGATACTGGAAGAGGAAGGGTGTGTGCGTGTGAGAAATTATAACCGTTCAAATTTGACACCGCCACACCGCCACTAATGAGCCAATCGGAGTGGGTATTAAGTAAGCACATTTATTCTGTAAGGAAAGCGATGCTTGGATGAATCTGCTTTAAATTTGGCACTGTTGGGGAAGATGGGAATTTTCCATTGGGAGGTCATCTGAAATTCAATTATTGCGAGAGCGCTGCACAAAATTAACATAAAACCTGAAAATCGAAATTCATCCCTTATGGATTTTGCTTTGTTTCGTAAAATGGGAGGCATGGGCAATAATAGGGCTCAGACAGTGTTTATTAAATGGAAAAAACAAATGAGTGAATGAATATTGCGCTCGTCTCTAAGATTCAGCAAAATGAAACTGGAACGAAAATCAAATCGAGTCAAGTTGAGTTTGATCTATTTGATTCAGTCAATTTAGTTTTTCAATTCAATTTAATTTTTTATTTTAAAAAATTTCTGTTAAATAGTTCAATTTGATCTACAAATTTTAAAATTAAATAGACCGAACCTATCGAATTATCATTCATTCATACATACATACATACATACATACATATATAATTAACTTATAAATTATATGTATAATTTGTTACTTTACTTTATTTCCATGCAATTTGTTTATAAGCTCAGTATACATACATACATGCATATATATGCCTTTATCAGTTTGAGAAAACAAGCAAAAGTTAATAGTGGGGAAGGGGTCGGGTCCAGAGTCACAGTGACTCAATCTCATTTTTATGCGCATAGATGCATTCATTTGTTTTTTTCATTAAAATAATACAATGGATACAAATATTTTTTTTTTGGCCAAACAATGGATACAAAGATAATAGCATAGGTCTAGGCAGTCCAATATAAAACCAAAATTGAACAAATTAACAAATTAAATTGTTAAAATTTGGTTTGATTCTATTTCAGTTCAATTTGGTCTAAATTTTAATTGTTATGTGTAACATCCTGATTTTTTATATAATAAAGAAATTGTGGAATTTAGGTTTTGAGAAAAAAAATGATGATAATAATAGGAATTTATATTATTTGAGGTTATTTATAAATAATATTATGGTTAGGTATTTAATTATGAATTTAAAAATTTAAATTTAAAATCACATAAGCAATATTTAGTTAAGATATAATACATAAATAATTTTTTTTATGTATGTGTTGAAAAAAAAAGAGAGAGAAGGTAGAAGGAACAAAAAAAAGGGGGTGAAAGGTTGTTGTTTCTAAGTTCCACATTGGTTAATGAGGGAAGAGAAGAGGTGCCTTCATGTATAAAAAGGATGGGGTGTGTGCATTAGGAAGCATGAGAGGCTAAGATGCAATTTAGAGAAAATTGCAACTTTTGGCCCAAAGGTTTGAATAATTAAATTCGAACCTATAGTTTTTTTTAATATAATCTTGGGACTCACAATCCCATTTTTATATTATTTTTCTCTCTTCCTCTCACGTTGCTCGGCGTTTTCTCGCAAGGGAGGATTATTTTTTTTTTCTTCAGGTATGTTCTAACTTTCTTGTTTAGATTAGCATTTAAAAATTTATTTAATTACAAAATTAATTTTATAGTTATTTTCTAAATAATATTAGCTTTCTAGTGATATGATTATTTTGTAGGATAGAGTAAATATTTTGATTAGGATTTTTTTTTATAGGATAGTTAATCTGAAGATATGATAGATTAAAATATAGGTTAAAACTCTTAGGAATATAATAAATATTATAGAATATTTTCTTGAGGTTGAAACTCATGTTTAAGAATTTTTGAGTTAAAATCTAGATCTATATGGTTGAATTTATGTGGAATCTGAGATGTAGGGATAAACCTCTGATTATTAAATATTTATTTAAGTATGAATAGGTATTTTTGAGGTTATAGAAAGGTGATTTGAGGTTTCAGGATAATTCTAAAATTTTTAATTTATTTTTGAACGAATTTTTAAAATATAGAATGATGAAATTGTGATACTAGAAGTGATTTGAGGATAAAAAAATAGTTTATTAGGGTACGAGAATTTTAGAAAAGAATTTAGAAAGTTAAATGAGGCATAAATCTTAAATTAGTATTAATATGGATTATAGATCTAAGACTTTCTAATTCTTTAAATTAGAGTTATTTATTTTAATGTAAAATTAATATATAGTATTGTGAAATAATTATGTAGATTATATTGACAAAGATAGCGGTGAAAAAGGAGTTGTGAAGGGGAACTTGTTATTCAAGACACAAGGTAACCATTGTTAATGTGTTGTGATGAGTGTGTTTGTGAATGGTTATGTGTTGTTTTGTTGTTTGGAAAAATTATGAATTATTGAAAATAAATACTGTATATACTTGTTTGAAATTATTGCCAAGTGGGTTAAAAATTTATTTTTTATTTATCATGATGAGATATTATTGTTCGGATATATATTCCTGTTTGGATATTTGAATGATGCATGACTTGTCAGGGTATTTTAATGTATGGTGTTAATGGGAATTTATGTTCGGTTAATTATTACCACGTGGTAAGCCCTCATTGGACCCAATGAGTGGCGTGTCGCTTGGTCCAACTCACCTTTGGCCGGGTGATTTGGCGTCCGAGCATGGTGAAAGGAGGAGATAAGGTGTAGTCATGCAATTAAATACTTGTTCGGTTTGTTTAAAAATATTTTTTGGTTAAATGTTTTGTGTGCCCACTTAGCAATCGCATGATTAGTTACATCCGCATGCATCATTACATATTAATTTCTGGTTACTGGGACTTTTAAGTCTCATTCCCCGTGGTTAACATTTTTACATGAGCGAGTTCGGCCGAGAAAGCACTAGAGGTGTAACTATGGTGTATGAGACACCATCTTTTACGTTGCCTCTTATTTTGGATTATACAATGTATCTTGTGCCAACTTAGGACATATCTTCTTTGAGAAGCATGTAAACTCTAATCCTTTTTATTAAAAGTATTTATATGACCAAGAGGATTATGTCTGTCCCTCTTGATTTATGATCTGATTTGAATATCATGCCATGAGGATCATGTCTGTCCCTCATGGTTCTAATTGTTTTTTTGAGATATTTTAAGACCTGTGGTATATTGTCTTAGATGTATCATGGTAGAAATTTTTCTACCATGATAAGGGTATGATAAGGGTTCAATGAAAAAAAAATGATTTGTTGAATTAATAATTTGTGAAAAATTGGTTTGTAAATTTGAGGGTGTTACATTATGCGGTTGATTGATTTTTCATATTTCAACACCAAACTAAACCAACTGATGTTCACCCTACTCGTTTCTATTCTAGATTTGAATAGTTTAAATTAAGTTTCATCTTGTGAATGTTAGCTATTTTTTATTTTTGAAAATTTACATACAGAATAAAAAACTTTTAATTCTCAACTTTAAAATGATAGTCATTTTCTTTTAAAAAAAATAATATCTTAGTTCTTAAGGGAACCATAAGGCATCTATGAGAGAATTTGATATGAAACTATGCTACCTCCGTTTTAATTATAAGGTGAGCTTTGAAAAATTCCATGTTTCAATATATAAAAAAATTTGCCGATTTTTAAGGACAATTGATATCTTTTTCTTTTTCTAAAATACTCCTAAAAGAATATTCTGATAAGTGCCAAAATCCCATCGACCTCGTGAACCAGCTCGTACAAACACCTTATGAATCATTCACACGATCAAACAAATATCTCGTTCACAATTTGGCCCCCAAAATCTCCCAATTAACATTAATAACAAGGCAACAATTCATATCTTATAAATACTACAATGGCCAATCATAACCTCTTTGTCAAGATAAAACCATATACTTGTATTAGTATTTCAGTCTTTCACCATATATTCAACACATACACATCATCCTAGGATGAAATACCAAAATTGACATAATTACTATCTTGCAAATGCAGCCAAATAAATGTTTATTCTAAATTGACAATGACAAGTGTGTGTGTGTGATTAAAGGAATATTAAACTAAATAATATAACAAAATAAAGGAGTCGGGTCAGAGTCTTACCAAATATCAGTGTTGCAGAATCTACCCGACTACCCACACAAGTTTAGACCATTAGAGTCCAGACTATGGTGCACAGCAGATGCATCGAAGAGAAAGAGAGAAAGAGGAAGAGTGAACTAAAGAATTGTTTGCTCTAGAATATCTCTATCTTCAGCCTTCGATCACTATTTATAGTGAAGGAAGGCTTCTATATAAAAGGAAAATCTAATTAGCATTAACTAGCCTCATTATGGAGGAAACATGTTGATTGAAAAAATCGCAATTAAGGCAAAGGATCATTTCCTTTTTTGGCTATTAATCACGAATTAATATCAAATTCTAGTCAACTTATTATGACAAAACTTATAACTCATCATGGGTGAAAATTAATTCCAAAAATTCTAACAGCTACACACAACCAAAAGAAGAGGGCTATACAAATGATAGCACTCCCACTCCTTGGTAGCTTTTACCTTTCCCTTGCTCTTAGAGGAGCCTTCATCAGTAAAATTGTAACCACAGGACTAAGAACAATGTCTCAATGTCACGCCTGAAAATGAGACGTGGATAACTTGCAAGACTAGAGGTTTGGCCTTCAAAATGAAAACTAATTTAAAGGATTCGTCGCCAAAATTTTAAGAAAAAATCTTGGAAAACCTCTCTAAAAGAAAAGGAAAAGGATAGTCTGCAAAAAACAAGATAGATTCGGGAGTTGATTGAGTATGGAAAAGGTGTTAGACAGCCCATAACACCTGTTTGTAAGAACGGTTACTTAAATTCAGTTGTGCTAAATTAATATGGCTTTAAAGTTATTTTAAACACCCTTTCTCATTCACATGCAAGACATTAAAAAATAGTTATTTATTTATAAGGGCAGACTTGACCTAGAATCTGACTCTGGAGCTTATATACCCTATGATGAGGATCAAAATCTACATAATTCGAGATAGAAATGAGTGTTAGTGGTTGTGATCACCCCATTTTGTTAGGATCCCCATAAAAAAATAAATGAATAAATAAAAACATTGAAAAGCCTTTTTTAATAAAATAATAAAAGAAATTATTAAATAAAAATTAAATGAAAAAATTTTCAAATTTGTGCCTTGATATCAGTCTTCAATTAGGAAAAGTTAAATGAAAGTCCAATATCTAAATTTGTGCCTTGATTTAAAATGGTGAAAGTCAAATAAAATTAATCACAAATTATAATTTGATTGAATTCAACCATTAAAGATGAAAGCCATAATTTTCATCTATAAAAAAGAGAGGAAAGTAGTGGATCAAGGGGGAAAAAAAGAAGGCGGAGGAAGAAGCCGTTTCTTGTCCCACTCATCATTAGCAAACCAAGTTTGTTAAAGGTTTGTTAGATACTCATGTTTCTATTTAGTTGTGTCATGATAATGGAGTTAGCCATTATAATGCTATCATTAAATTTTGATGCATTGCCCATTCTATGCATAACTTAGTGTTATTATCATTAGATGGGGTATATATATTGGATTTGGATTTAATAACTTTACTTAATACAGGCATTGAGTGCTTGTGTCATATGAGCCATTAAAATTTAAATCAACGATTTACATAAATTCACTCATTCATTAATTTCAAATAAAATGCGAATTCATAACCATTGATTTAGATTTTAACAATTCAAATGATACAGACACTCAATGCCTATATTAAATACAGTCATCAAATCTAAATCCATATATATTTAACATCATTTTGAAAATCCTTCACACACGACATAGTGGCTTTAAATTTTGGAACTAATTAATATTGTAGTCTTTGATGCACTTTGATTCTTCCATTATGGGTTCACGTTTGATTTGATGATGATGATGATCCTTTGCATAGTATAGAGCCATACACTCTCGGTCTATAGCGCATGACATTTTGACATTCTTCATATTTCCTCTCCTTGTCCTTTCTTTTCCGTCTTGCGTTCTTGTCTTGTTTTGCAAAGTGTAGTTTGATCTTTTCCATTTTTTTTCCCAAATAGCATCATCATTAGTTATTGATATAGTTATTCGTTGTTGCGGCAATGCTTCCCATTATTGGTATTTAAACATTTCCCCATAATAAAAAAACGCATGAGAAAAAATAGAGGTGGAGCCATTCTAATGCTAAGATTGCCACTTGAATTTGTTAGATGTTATCTGTTCATGTGCGTCGGTTTTCTTGTAGGCTAGGGTGAACTCATTTTTTTCTGAAAATAAAAAAAAGTTTTATTTTATATAAATGAAAATGTTCTTATGCCGTGTGAGGTTTTTAGAATCTTTGCAGATGAAAATATAATTAATAGACCATGTGAGATTTTTAAAGTCTCTATAGGAATATTAATTGATTTTTTTTGACAATAAAGAAAAACCCTTAAAAAAAATAACACCTACTCGACATAAAAATACTTTTCTTGAATGAAGTAAAAATATTCAAAAAAATATGTTTCTTCTATAAGTCACCAACAAAGTGACACATATTTTTACCCTCAAACTATATGGACTTTGATCCCTTTAAAAGGTATGTAGGCTCTAGGGTTTTATCTCAGGTCAAGTCTAACTTATAAATAATCACTATTTTATTAATTTAGCTTTTCTTCTTCTTTTCTTTTTATTTTTTATTTATTAAGGGTAATAAAATTTTATTTAAAGACATATTAATTTTGTTTAGTCAGTTTAGGATAATCGTTCTCACGAATGTATGATATGGGATGCTTAATACCTTTCTCATGCACAGCCAACTCCTAAACCCTATTTTGATTATGATAGACCATTTTATTATTTTAAAAAAGGGTTTTTAAAATTATTTTTTTAAAATTTAGATGGTAACTCCTATATTCATAGATTTTTCTTTTTAGAGAGATCATGATCTGAGCACAACAATGGTTTTAAATTTATGATTTTTATGAAAAGAGAAATTTAAATAAAAATAATTTATTAATTGCAAACAAAATAATTTTTTAAAATTTGGGTTGGTGTGTTTTAATTTACAAAGATAATTTAACTTCATTTTCTTACTCCCATTTTAAATTTTGAAAAATATTTTCATTATTTTATACTAATTTTAGAAACCATGTTTTTTTAAAATAATATATTTTCTCTTATTTTGAAAATTCATTTTAACAACATAGAAAAGTAATTTTAAAATCTTTTCTATAAATGACTCTATGTGCCTACGGAGACTTATTGTCACTCATGGACATACAATTGGTCTTAATTCCTACTAAATTTTTATTTTTATCTTGCAATATGAAATCTTAATTATTTACTACATATTTCATCTTAATATTTTTCTCATTTATATATATATATTGAAAATTTATTCAATGTGCCGATGGAGACTTTTATCACTCATGGCAAAATGGCATGATAAAAAATCTTAATCATTATATCTACAGAGTCTTATTAACTCACACGGTAATGCTATTGTCATAAATGTTTGCAAAGATTTTTAAAATCTTACGTGACAAAAGGATCTAACCATCTAAGTATGGTTATAATTTAAATATGTTAATTTAATTAATTAATAATTTAAAAAATATTTATTATAGTATTATTTACAATATTCATTTATTTATAAATTAATAATCGCGACATTTGTAAGGACTTATTATCCTACACAATGAGGCGATTAAGATGAATATCTACGGAGATTCTTTAAATCTCTCATGATATCATTTAAATGATTTTAATTGATTATATTTGGGAAGAGATAAAAATGAAATTGTTAATTTGAATAATGGACTATTGAAACCCATGTTTAATACATAGGATTGATTCTCACACTTACAAAATCTTATTGATTTACATGGCATGAGATCATTTTAAATGTCTATGAAGATTTTTAAAATCTCACACAATAAACTCTAAAAATTGAGATTTGTGTTCATGCTCAAGAATCATTCATTTAAATATAAAATTTATAGAAGCATTGAATAGAGACCAGACTGTTTTTTTTCTTTTGACTTGGCCATGTGATCTTAGATATTTGGCTTGATGCTTCAGTGATATTCAAAAGGAAGAAAAGTAAATAAATGAAGCAGCAAAATTCTTCTGTTAAGAAGACAATCAATAAATCACGTGAGTGGCCATTGTATAATTCCTTAATAGTACTAATTTTTCTCCAAAAATGATTAAAATCAAATTGATGCCTCATCTTTATCAGCAAAATAATATCAGAAAACTAGCTTAGTCCACACATTCTTTCACGCTAAAAATGCATCTAAAATCTAACTTACAATCATAGGAAATTTCTCATTGCTTGAGACACAAAAAATATGCTCACAACCAAATCAAGCTAATTGGTATAGCAAAGAGAGTTATAACTTAGAGATTGTGTTTTTTTCTTTAAATGTGTCCAGAATGGATAATATATTTAAAGTTTGAAAGAAATATTGATTTCAGCAACCTCACTTGAACTACATAGAGGACAACAATCAACAACCATACTAATTACATATTTTGGCAGTCAAGAATAGCAATATCAAAGAGACACCAAATATTAATAATCTAAACTCATCATAGTAACACATAAGTACTCAAGAGATCTTTAATGATGAATATCCAAGATACCTAAACTATAGAACAAGCAGATTAGAAACTTTGAATGCTTAAGTCCAAATCATTATTGCTTTTTTCAATACACGCCCATGAACACATACAATCTATCAACATATAGAGCAATATAAACCCAATACCCTTATTAAAGAAATCAACCTACAATAAGCAATTTTGATAAACATCAAAGGCAGTAGTTTCAATCCTTTAATTCATATCTTCATTCAAATATGAATAAACAAGTTCATATATCATAACCTAATTCCTAACCATCAAATTCATGACTGAAAAAAAATCTCTTGAACCATAAAAGGATTATTTTTCAATTCAGCCTACCTACAACTAAATTTTGTGCATTCAAAAACTAATCAATTTTTTTACAAAGTAGTGCAAGAAGTTAAACTTGAAATCAGAACCCAAATTTAAAGCATGAAAGTTAATCTCAAATATGTTACCAAGATGGATGTCACTTTCACTTTCAACCTTAGTCTGATCAGTTCTCCCTTTTCCACTTCTTCAGTCTTGTTCTCTATGTGCCTCTTACAATCTTTCCATTCCCTTTCCTAAAACTCAATTACTCTTTCTAAACTCAGTCTCTACTCTAAGAAATCTCTCTCGCGCTCTCAAAGCTCAAACCATCCCCCCGAACTTTACCTTGCTCTCTACTCTTATAGAAGATGAATAACATACCTGAACTATCAATTCTATGAAATCTGACCTAATTTAGCCTTCTCCTTCATCACGCGACGTTAGATTTCATCACCAACAGTGCCCATCTTCTTTAATGTCATCTTCAAACCTTCCTGTTACTGCCAAATCTCCCTGTCTAATCTCAAAATTAAATGAAGGGAAGGGCTTACTGGGGCCTGCGTGTGAGGCTATAGGCATTTGTGTGTTGCGTTCTAACCTATGAGATGTGACCATGGAGAGTTGTGGAAGTGAGTCACCTCTACTCCTCTTCTCCACGCGTGGATTGGCGTCTCTCATTGTTGAATGACTGAAGGTTAAACACTTTTAATGTTTTAACCTTTCATTTTTTTATTTTTTATTTTTTATTATAACTCTTTTTTTTTTTGCTTTTGTTTTAATGATATTTATGATTTTATGTCATATTTTCAATTTGAAAGAGGAATACTTAGAATAAAGGATCTTATCTCAAATTTAATTTTTTTTAAATTTTTAAATTTAGAAAAAAAATTTATTTTTTAGATTAGTTTTAACTACCCTTTTTAAATTTTGATTTTTTTTAAAAATATTATCTAGAATAGAAGATCTTGTCTTAATCCTAGATTTTCTTGCTTCTTAAAATTTAAAAGAAAATATTTTTTTCAAACTAATTGCTTTAACTAACCAAAAGAAATAAAATCCTAGCTAGCAGAAGATTATATAGGCTAACATAAAGTTAATTCCTATTTAATCATTATTTTTTTCATTTTATCTATATTATTAAAATTTTATTTTTGGGTTAAATTTACTATTGTTATTGTTATATTTAAAAATGCCCATGTAAAATACAGTATTCACAGTTGCCTCTTTTCACTTATTTCTTATGTAAGTATATGAAAAAATGTGATTTTTGAATTCTTACATAATTGACAAGTAAGGATAGAACATGTATTTTGGTCAACTACACAATACTTATAAAATTATCTGATTTCCCCTGACACAAATGAAAACATAATAAAATGATACAAATGAATATGGTGGAACGTGAGCCTACAAACATAGTGAAATAATTTTTGATTTTTGTAATGTATCAATGTAATGAGGTGATGTGATGCAAATTGAGATGAGCAAATGAAAGAAAGAAAGATATTGTAAACAATTGACAATAATCCAAATAAAATATATGCTGACTAAACGTCTTTCTTCATTTGCTTTTTAAGTGAGAATTTTATGAGATGATATTTTCATTTTATAAACGAATGAAGAAGGAAACATGTATTTTGTTTGGAAGGCAGGACTTTTAAGCAACTATATGATAAAACTAAAACCTAATTCCCTTGATTGATGGGCGTTTGCCTTTATAGGGGCTAGAACAATTAGGAGATGCCTACATACATAGGGCTTTTGGTGCATGTCTTTACAAGGTTCAAGCGACTAGGAAGTGCTAACTTATGTAGTGCTTTTGGTGGGTAGCTTTCTTTATAGGACTTCGAGTGATTAAGAAGTTCTTATCCATTTAGGACTCTCAAGAGGTGCTTGTCTTTACAAAGCTTTGAGTGGTTAGGAAGTGCCTACCTAAGTATAGCTTTTGGTGGATACCTGTCTTTACGGGCTTCGAGTGGCTAAGAAGTGCCTACCCATGGAGGGCTTTCGGTAGGTGCCCGTCTTTCGCAGGGCATTGAACAGCTAGGGAGTACCCACCCAGGTAGGGTTTTTGATGGATGTCTACTTTTGCAGGGCTTTGAGCGATTAGGGAGTGCTTACCCACGTAAGGCTTTTTGGTGGATGCTTGTTTTTGCAAGACTTTGAACGATTAGGGAGTGCTTACCCATGTAAGACTTTTCGATGGGTGCCTAATTTTATAGGACTTTGAACAACTAAGAAGTGCCTACCTATGTATATTCAAATGAATTTGGATTTGCATTTAATCCACATTCGTAGATTTTTATATATTCAAATGAAAAATTTAATTTAAATCTAAACTCTCATGCATACAAACATAGTCTAAGGCTTTGTTTGAATGGAGGAAAAAGCAAAAAAATAAGGAAGAAAATTTTTAAAGATAATAATATTTTAACTATTTTTAAGAGTTTTTTCATATTAGTTTTTCCTTCTCCCTGTATTTCTTCTCATTTAAACGAAGACAAGGGTTCTGTTGGATAATAATTCATTTATCGGCACCAAAATGTACAGATGTGGGCTTTTTTTCTTGCACACATATATAGGCCCTTTTGATTTTGTAGCTCAAAGGGCTTTGGTATGTCCTTGACAAGTTGACGTTGTCCATCATCTGCGCCTTCAATATCGCGCGCATAACTTACGGGGGAGAAATAAAAGTCGCACAAAACATAACGTGCTGCGTTGTCTGAGCAAAGTAAGCGCGCACGTAGCGTTTCAGGCTTTCAGCGCAGGTGACAACAACGTAAACTAAGTTAAGTAGTTAACAGAACAGGCCCCATTTTTTTGCAACTTGCTATGCTAAGCTTCGCGGTTGCCCAATTGGAGTTACTCTGTCTCTTTGTACAGCAAACATAATTTAAGAACTTGGTTACTTTGCTAGTGAATTAATAATATAAAATAATCAACTTACATTTCGTTTGTGTATTTTTTTTTTTTTTGGTAAACAGAGAGATAAACAAAGAGAATAACTAACAAAACAAGGACTCCTCAACTCAATTAGCAGACTTTTGTAATTACGCAGACAATACAACGGTACGGCACGACCAACAAAATGAAGAAGAAATTAAACCGACGGCGACCACTCTGGCCTTGTTGTTAAAGGACATGGATATTTTATTCGGATATTATTACATCGTTTTATCGACCAAAACGAGAACACAAACAACGAAAGTTTCTTTGTCTGTAGTGTAGTCTCTTCGCCGATGTTCCAACGAAAGAAAAAAGAAGCCACCTTGCCACTCTCCACCGCCATCCCCAACCTTGCGAGGAGGATTCCATTAGCCACGATGTCCTCCAACTTCCTCAGAACTCCGAACATGCTCCCTCTCAACTTCAGATCCTTCCTCTTGATCCTTTCCCTCCTTCTCAACCTCTACCTTCTTCTCTACCGCCGGCACTCCTTTGCCCCTCCCCCAATTCTAATCTCACGCGCCACCGCCTCCCCGACCACGCGCTGCCACCTCGTCTTCGCGATCGCTTCATCGTCTGTGTCTTGGCCTAAAAGGAGATCTTATGTTCGCCTCTGGTATTCCCCCAATTCCACTCGAGCATTTGCTTTCCTGGACGCTCCCGTCGCCAATGAGTCCTCTATTTTACCCGATATGCCGCCCGTGGTGGTCTCCGCTGACACCTCCAAGTTCCCATATACCTTCAAAAGAGGGCTTCGATCGGCGATTCGCGTTGCGCGCGTGGTTAAGGAAGTGGTTGATCGGAATGAGCCGGATGTGAGGTGGTATGTGTTTGGTGATGATGACACTGTGTTTTTTGTGGACAATTTGGTGAAAAGCCTGTCAAAATACGATCATGATAGGTGGTTCTATATAGGGTCCAATTCAGAGAGCTACGAACAGAATGTAAAGAACTCCTTTGAGATGGCATTTGGTGGGGGCGGTTTCGCCATTAGCCATTCTCTTGCCAAGGTCTTAGCTAGGGTTTTGGACTCGTGTTTGAAGAGGTATGCGCATTTATATGGAAGCGATGCGAGGATCTATTCTTGTGTGTCAGAGCTCGGCGTTGGGTTAACTCACGAATTTGGGTTCCATCAGGTGAAAATTGATTTCTTTCTTTCACTCGCTATCATTTGTGTGTTACTGCTCTTCTTCCCATGTTCAAAACTCACGTTGGTACTCCACTCATGACTTTAGAATTATCACATTAGGAAAATGCCAAAAGTTGCTTATTCACAGAGTGTAATTACAATATATACAAGTTGAGATAAAGTAACCAACTAAACTAAACTGCAACTAACGGCTGACTAGTTACTGTAAAACTAAAATCTAACTGTGCAACAAAGCTTAGAAAAGTATTTCTAAGTTCTATTTTATCCCCTGCTAAAAATTACTTAGTTACTCCGAAGTCTATCGAATATTTAGTCCTTAGATGATTGTTTAGTATCATTTCCTTACCGTTGAAGGGACGAAATTGGAACAAAATTTAAAATGTCGTCGATGGAGCCAATTTCTGATGGATTACCTCTGGAGGACCAAAAAGGGACTTTACATATAAGTAGTCAGGCATTGGCCGGTACAAATTGATATGGGTTGTTTCTCTCTTCCTTAGAGTTGTTCTTTGGTTAACTATGAAATTCCATTCAATTATTATTTCTGTTATTTGTGTTGAAGGTCCTCCATAGCTTCACTACACTACATTCACTACAAGTCATGCAGATTAACTGATGAACTTTATGGCTGTCTAAACATTCACTTCTATACCAGGTAGACTTGAGGGGGAATTTGTTAGGGCTGTTGGCAGCACATCCATTATCTCCTTTATTGTCACTTCATCACTTGGATATAGTGGAGCCGCTCTTTCCTAGTATGAACAATACACAAGCTTTGGAGCACCTTTTTACAGCTGCAAATGTTGATCCTCAGAGGATCTTGCAACAAGCTGTCTGCTATGACCGATCAAACTCGTTGACTTTCTCAGTTTCATGGGGATTTGCGATCCAGGTTTTTCTTGGCAATGAATTTCTCCCAGATCTTCTTTCAGTGCAGAGAACCTTTACACCATGGAATAGGGGTAAAATCACTGATGCTCATTTTATCTTTAACCTGAGAGACTATCCAAAGGATCCATGTAGAAGACCTTCTGTATTTTTCCTGCAAAGTGTTACAACTACTAGAAATGGCATTTGGACCAACTACACTAGACACGTTGTTGGCCACTGTTTTGAATCAAACCCTACAAAGCAGCTGAAACAGATAGGAGTTTTTGCAAGGAAGCTAGAGCTTGATATTGAACAGGTAATGCTAAAGTAATTCTCGAAGTTACCCTGTCTGCATTCTAATTCTGATTATTTGGGTTACTGTTTTTACTTGCCATTTTGTGTTTTGTTACAGATGAAGGCCCCTCGTCGACAGTGCTGTAATGTCTTGCCAAATTCTGGGGAAACAATGATCATTCATATTAGACAGTGTGGAATCAACGAACTGATCTCCATGAGATACTAGCATTCTTTTTGGGAGTTGCCATGCTCAGCCTCCAGATATTTTGTGACCTGTGAGTCTGGAGGCGTCTGATCATCTTGAAGTTAAACTGGTACAAGGTTGATGCTTGTTCGTAAATTTACCTTGGAAAAAAAGTTGTTGCTTGTGGAAATTGCATAATTAAATATAAAATTCAATACATGATAAATATCTTTTTGAGTAGATTATCCTGATCTCCCCTCAGATTTGACTAAATTACATCTTAGAAGTTTAGAAAATTACCCACAGAATCTTACCGAGCAATTTTTTTGGGTCTGAAGTATTTCTTTTCACAATATGTGACTGTGATTTTATTCTTAATATATGGTAGGTCAGTAAATCTTTAACATAAGACTAGACACTTAATTTTTTTCTCTCGTGAGGTAATTTTGTGTGAAAATTACATTGAGTTGACAAAAAATAAATTGAAAGGGAGCCTAGTGTTGTTTATAAGACAATAGGTGTTGCGAGTAATTCAGTAAAATCTCAGGAAAAGTTAGTATATGGTGAAGCTTACATTTTTTGATGTCCATTTTCCTTGTCCTCGTTACAGAAGAAGACCATTTACTTGAAGACGAAGACCTGATTATGGTGAAAGACCTTCTGCCCTAACAAAGTAATAAACCTCTTGCAACTTGCTACAGCTACCTGGCCTGTTTGCTGCTTGGCTCATTTCAATATACTTTCCAAATGCTTTATTTAGCTACAATTCTTTAGTTTACAGTATACTTTTCTCACCTGTTTTGGTGCTTGAAACTTGTGAAGAAGCTACATGTAGTTTGGAGTGTTACGTGTTAAGCCAGTCGATCGAGGATCATTTTTAGATTTTTTTTTTTTTTTACGGGAAATTGATTTTATTGAGGACTATGTACGGAAGTTGGCTATACGGCTGTATGCAAACTTGTGATTAGTCTGTGAAGAAAGTGTATCATGCATGACCTTAAATTAAGCAAAGAATAAGTTTTAACGCTTTTATTCAGTTCAGCAGTTCAGCAGTTCAGCATTGTTTCCATTGTGGCCATTCAAGAGAAATGGTTTTTCCACACCTTGTCTTTTAATTCTGAGAGCAGTTAAAGAAACGTGCCAGTCGGTGGCGTGAAAATAACGTTTACTCGTTATATAAAGTTGGCTTGTTGGATCTCTCAATTTGATCTAGATCTTGATAATTATGAAGTCGGTTTAGCGTTACTCACAGGCTAAAAAATGGTTAGCGTTACTTGGCAGTACACGTTTATTTGGATCCGTATCCATGTGTCACGACATCTCCAACTCAGTAAGAAGCATCCTCAGGCAACTTCGTTAGAGATCAAAACCGAAGCAGGGGAAGCTTGAGTCTCTTTCACTTTGCGTGCTGTGGCGGACATGCCCAAAAAAGTGCTAAGCCTAACACACACCTCTTGACAAGCTATTTGCACGAGAATGATTCTCGCTCAGAATTGAGGAGCTAAAACCCTCTCGCACATGACGGTGGATTAAGCAGTAACTTCCTATCTAACTCCCCCAAATTCATCTACAGCTTGGCATGCAACGTGTTTGATGAAATCAAATCAAGCAAAAGTGGGTCCCGTCTCAACTTTTTCTCCCTTCTAAGCTGTTGTTGAAATTACTTTAAAAAGATCATATCTTTCTCCATCTCCTTCGTCAAGTGCGGCATCGGCGGCCGAAAGATCTGAGGAGACACTTGCACACAGATGATTGAACTAGCCATTCTGAATTTGGTCGTGGTGGTCACGATATTTATCATCCAATGGGGAAATTGTGAAGTTTCAACTGACCAGGCGAATTGAATATTTCTATCTTTCTTTCTTTCTTTCTTTCGTCATTTTCAAAAGCATTGACCTTTGCTTGACAGGTGGCCGTCCTCCTCTGTTTTCTCATCACCCGTACCCATTTTAGTTCCTGTTGCGTCTAATGAACCTCACATCGATTCTGATTCATGAGGGCGTGGGAAGTGACCTAACCTATGTATACACATGGAGAAGTAACTGACTTAGAACGTCAAAGTTAACTGCTCTCTTACGCCGTGTATCCCGGCGGCAATTCCTATAATTATAAAGCTCAAACGCGTCTGAACTCTTTCTCACACAGCACAATCAATCGGCTCTGCACATCCAATTTCCTTGAGAATATGCATCATCTGAAAAACCCCACCAAAACCCAGTCTTTGGTTAGCTTCATTTTGGTCTGCTCTTCATTAGGGGTCGTTTATCTTCTCGTGTCATTGCTGGCTGTCCGTACTTCTACTTCTATGGTTGTACATGTGCATTCTTCCTCACAAGATGTGGCTGCGCAGACGTCACTTGATCATATTGTGTTTGGAATTGCTTCAAGCATGAAATCATGGCCTAAGCGGAAGGAGTATCTGAAGCTCTGGTGGAGACCCAATCAGATGAGGGGATGTGTATTTGTGGAAAGCCTTTCAGCTGAAGACCGGGCTAACAATGCTAGCTCTTCTCTTCCTCCTCTCCGCGTTTCAGAGGACACTTCAAGATTTCGTTACACCTTCCGAGGTGGATCCCGGTCGGCAATCCGTGTGGCACGCGTTGTTGCGGAGACTGTTGCTCTGAATCATTCTGATGTACGATGGTATGTGTTTGGGGATGATGACACAGTTTTCTTTCCGGACAATTTGTTGAAGACTCTCGCCAAATATGATCACGAACTTTGGTACTATATCGGCGCGCACTCAGAGATTTACGAGCAGAACCGATTCTTTGGCTTTGGAATGGCTTTCGGTGGAGCAGGTTTCGCCATAAGTTCGTCTCTCGCAAAGGTTTTGGCTAAGGTTTTTGATTCATGCATAGAAAGGTATCCTCATTTGTATGGAAGTGATAGTAGGGTGTACTCTTGCCTGACTGAGCTCGGCGTTGGATTAACCCATGAACCTGGTTTTCACCAGGTAACATTTACAATTGTATACCTGTTTCTCAAACTATGAGAAATTAGTTTCCTCTCCCGGCCCCCCTTTTTTTCCTATCGTCCTCTCTGATTCCCCTGTTTTGTGACTGAGATTATAACAGGTTGATTTGCACGGAGATATGTTTGGTCTATTGGCTGCACACCCTGTGACGCCCTTGTTATCCCTCCATCACATGGATTATACAGACCCTATCTTTCCTAACATGACAAGAACACAAGCTCTAAGACGTTTGTTGGAGGCTGCTGATGTGGATTCGCAGAGGATGCTGCAACAAACAGTTTGTTATGACAGGTGGTTTTCATGGACAATATCGGTGTCATGGGGTTATGCTGTTCAGGTTTTCCCGAGCCATATGTTCTTGCCGGATGCTCTGACCGTGCAACAAACATTCAGGCAGTGGAGGAAGGGAAATGCTTTTGCAGGAGCTTTCACTTTTAACAAAAAAGACCCTCACCCCGACCCATGCAGAAGACCCACCATTTTTTACCTGGATAGTTTGTCTTCAGGGGAGGATGTGATCATAAGTAATTATACTAAACATTACCAAAACTGCTCTTACGATTCTGCTTCGCCGAGGAAACTGGAAGCCATCAAAGTGGTTACAAATAAGCTAGACCTTAACATAAAACAGGTATAGCATCATGCAGTACTAGTTTTTCTTCAAAACATAATTAGTTCATTGTACCCTTCAGTATTAACTCCCCCTGGGGTATCAGGAGGATGAACAGGTGATAGTGGCTCTGATTTATCGTCTTCTTTTGTATTCAGTTGCAGGCTCCGAGAAGGCAGTGCTGCGATGTGTTGCCCTCTACCGCTCGTGACTTGATGGAAATTGCAATAAGAGATTGCAAAGAGGAAGAATTGATTTACATGCATTGATGAAAGTACAGTATAAAGCATTTTTGATATGAACGGCAAAAAGAAATATTTGAAGGACATGATTAGATGTACAAGGGAATGCCCGCATATGGTTGCAGAATCATCATCAGTCCAGAATTCCGATAGATGCTAGGAGATTTACTAGCTTACTCAACTTTTGATGCACTAATAGCACACCAGGCAATATACAAGTGAAAGTTTTACTTTTTGATTTGCATTCTTTTTTGTCAAAGGTGATTAATAATCAATTCAATAACGGATTTATAGTCTGCTTGCTTCAGCTAAAAGCATTCAAGAACTTAATAACTCAGCAGCAGCAGGCACCCTTGCCTTAGACCTCGTCTCATGATTCGTAAGATTCCACGAACTCTATCATATTATATCCTAGTTTGAAATCATGAGCACTTGGGCAGAATCATAACCTAATGTCGGCAGATTGAATCATGGGTCCGTAAAGGTTTTTGTCGGCAGTTTTGAGGCCGTAACAAGCGTTCAGCTGTTGGCTTCATAGTTAGTCATCAGTTCTTACTGTTGAATGTTGACCGTCAATGTTGAGATCTGGACGGTGCGGATGAGTGATGAGCTCATGATGACTATTACTGTGATGCGGATCGAATCAATATTGATGTAGCTTTTGTCGATCTGGAAATGGTACTCTGCGACCGGTTAAATTGAATATGATGTCCTAGTGCTCAAATTCCCTAAACATAAGGAGATGCTGCTAGTTCATTACAATTCTAGCAGCTTGAGGGCCAAAATGTGTCTTTGATTGCATATTCTAAAACCAGATCGAGATATGCAAGTTTGTTGCTTCTTCTATAATTTATTGTTCTCTTGATTGTCTCAACCATTCCACATTTATCTTGTGTCAGCAAATCAAAGGTGGTTCAACCCTATACTCTTTCCGTTTTAATTATCATGTGAATCAAGGCTAATAACTAAACTGGTTGTCAACAATTAGTTGTCTCAGCAGCAACACCACTTCCTTTACTTGGAAGGGGTCCTGGGTAACCGGGTTTAAATACAATGTTGGTACTGTTGTGTGCGTGCGTATATTTTTCTTTCCAATGGGGAAAGACTATGTTAGGAGTAAAATTTTTTAAAAACTAAGTGGTTAAAATTTTTCCCTCATTTAATACTAATATTTAATCATTGTTGACAACAACAAACTTTTTCTAAAAGTAATTATAATATTCTCACAAAGACATTATGCTAATGAGTATACTAAATGCTCCTTAAAAAAAGTTGTAAAATGCCTCATGTACTGAAATATGGGATTTCATATGTGTGTCACTGTGTGTGTATATATAAGGGGCAGAAACAATGGACTGCCTAAGTAATTCCTATAGAAGCCGTGATACTTGCATCCTGCTCAGGGACATTTCGCAGTGCAGAAGATGGTTTAGGAACCTGGTCAAAGCCTGGCGTCATCTGCTAACATATCAACTGCTCTGTTAACATCTCGTCTAATATGCTTAACCTGTGCGTTCCAGTCTCCTCAAAGAGACTGTCTAACCTCCGAGATAAGATTATAATCCATGTGCTCAAGATTTGGTTCAGACAAAACACACTTCGATGTTGTGCTTGGTAAAAAAAAGAAAAGTAGGAAAAACAAAGTGAGAAATAAAAGTGGGGGAAACTAACATTTGTTAATGAGAGAAAAATGAGAGAGAAAATTGAAAAGAAAATAATACATGAAACCCACATGTTTTTTCTCCAATTTTTCTCCCTAAATATAATAATTTTTCTCCCCTTTCATTTTTCTTGCCCAAGCCAAGTACTATAGATTATGAAAATTACATGCCTTCATTTTTTATTGGCTCTCTCTCTCTCTCTCTCACACACATATTTTTTTATAGGGAGTCAAGCACAGCATAAAAAGTTGGGAAAATTATGCTTAAATCCATATAAGAAAATTTATTATTAAGAGATTATATGAAATTTACGAAATATTCAAGTCATAAATCTTGTACATTTAGAACTTAGTAAAGGACATTTATAATTAGGCAATGAATATTTATAAATTTAATATTTATTAAATTTTATTTTAATAAATTAGCATAAAAGAACATGCCACATTATCAAAAAATGATATAATTAATAGATCAATAATAGAGGGAGATTTTTGCTCATTTAAAAAATGATTTAAGAAAAAAAATATTTTACTTATTAGTATGAAGTGTTTAACACTTCTAAAAAGAAAGTACAAAAAAAATGCTTTTAACTCAAAATGATCTTTCCTACCAAACCTTTAGCCCCTATTTTGGTCCCTCGTTGGAAACAGCAAATGAGGGAGTGTATTAGGTATGCTTCTTTCATTAAATCATTGTTTCTAACATAACCTATAGGATCGGTAATTTAGAAAGGCTGAATTTATTCGAATAGAACTTAAAATATCCTACATTTTGTAAAAAATCTATATAATCAAGCCTGGCCTTATCACTTTCAGGCTTCAAGCTTATTTGGATTGACTTTAATATTTTAAACTTTTTAAAAATATTTTTTATTTTTTGAATCAATTTTAATTTTTAAATAACTCTGTCAAGTATAAAATATTATTTTAATTTTAAAAAAATAAAATAAAAAATAGTAACTTATTAACTTTATACTTAAATAAATCTGTTACTGTTTTGTTGTATTATGTGTAATTTATTTATAAATATTTACTTTATTTGTAAATTAATATCTTATTTTTTCAAATACTACTCTTATCAAGGTCATATATAAATATTTTATATAGTTTAATTAAATTATATTATTTTAATTAAGATCAAGTTGACTTTAATTTAATTATGATTAGACCACTAATTTAAAATTATTACCTCAATCAGTTCAAAACTTTCAATAATTTTTGGATAAAGTGTACTTTTTTTAAGAATATGAGAATGATATTCACCATTAATTTAACTAAAATAATTTATTTAATTATGAATAAAATAATATTTTTGTAATTTTTTTAATATTATTTAACGCCTATATAGAAGGGGTATTTACTCCCATTTATTTTTAATTTTTAACTAAGTTTAGTTTGGAAGATAACCAAATAATTATTTAAATATATTATTCTATTTATTATATTTATTTAATAGTGGAGCCGAGAATTTGTACATGCCTAAATTTTATTTTTAAATTATTTTAATTCAATTTTTTTACTTTAAATTTATTATCTTATTTTATAAAAATATAAAATATAATTTTTTTGAATATTCAAATGATGTACTCAAAGCTTAAAAAAATGAGTGGGTCTTAAAATATAAAAATTAATATTAAAATATAATTAAAATATTATTTTGAGATATTTTATTGATTAAAATAATAAAAATATGAAAATATAAATATTTTTAATTTTTTAGAAAATAACTATAGTAAAGCACACAAATAAATACATATAGTATTTTAGTATAAAATAATACAAAACTTAAAAAATTAATTAATATTTATTATATTATATATATATTAAAAATATTATTTTTTATTAGGGTATTTAGGGCTTGCTCCAAATTTTGTTGAGTTTATTCGAGTTGATATGAATAAGCTTGAATATTAAAAAAATATTTTTTAAATTTGGCCTTAAATTTTTTTAAGATGATCAAGTTAGTCTGTCTAACTTAATTTAAATTACCAGCTTTAATAACATGATAATAAAAATATGTTTCATGTGTTGTGGGGCCCTTAGGTGTAATGGGATGGTAAAAAATCACACCTTCGTTAAAAGATATTTTTGTCATATTGCTCGATATTTTCACGCTTTTACCATTTTTAAATTGCACCTAACATAATTTTTGTTCAAAAATTACACCTAACATAATTATTTTCATTTCCTTTAATTTCTTCCATTTCCAAGAGCATTGTGAAAGAAGACCTTGGACAGCATAGGAGGAAGGCCTAGTCGGGCTCTATGGGCTTAACTTGTGCTCTCTGATGACATTTCATCCTTGAGTGCGCATGCAAGCAGCTAAGTTATGTCCCCTGTGGCTGCAACGAAGCATCTATCTAGTGGTATTTTTATTTAATTATTTTATTCTTTTAATTAGAGAGGCGGACACTAATGGCTTAATATTAGAGGTGGGATCGAACCCGTAAACGCCCTTGCATGAATGTACAGAATTCTCTGACTGATAAGGTATATCATATGCTTAATCCCCGAGAATAATGAAACCAAGATTTTTGGAGGTTATGTACAATGTTAAGAAAACCAAATTGATTATTGAACAGGCACAACAAGTATTGGTTCATGGTTTAATAGTTGGACCATAATCCATGGTTCAACTGCTCTAAATTAATATATTTTAAATAATATAGCTTAAAATAAAAACAAATAATGATATATAATAAAAATGAACATTTAAATTTCATTCAAAATAATATAAAATAAAAAAGGCAATATCCATCAATATTTCATCATTTTAATCCAAATTTTAGATGTTTATTTCATAATTTATAATTTTAAAATGTATACATATTTCTTGCATATTTGTTCTTTTTTTCATTTATTAATGCTTATTAGGTATAAATATGTGTAAATTGTAGTTTATAAATGTGAGTTGAGATTTTAAAAAAAACATAATAGGACCGGTTCAACCAATCTACCTATCGGTTCTGTTTGTTTCGACTGATTTTTTATCGATTCTCTGACTAGGTGGTTCTTAACTATAGCCTGGCTGAACTTGTGAATAGTTAAACTAGCCAGTCAGGTCGGGTTCTTGTAACACCGGCGATGCAAGTTGGGGATGCGTTAATTTGTGATATACAAAGATTCTGAAGATTTGTTTTAGGACTCAGATTTAGATGCGATGGACTTAACTCCACCGATAAAAATACATACATACAAGCCCAAAGCCCAACATATTCAATATCATAAAAAAAAAATAACCATAATAACCAGACAAATTCAAAGAAATGGAAATTTTCTTGGGCACGACCAAACATTCATATCCAAGAAAACCTAACAAGCTCACTATTTAAATCTTCACACAAATGACTCGTACATGCGTCGCAAACTTTAATTTGAAAGTTAAACACAAAATACACATAAGCTGGGTCTCGCATCTTTTAAAATTACATATTATATATAAAAGTAATAGGGTGGCATACTTTTGTAATGAACAGGTAATGGGCTGCTTGATCAGACAGACACTTATAGAGAACGCCAGCGAATTAAATAATCCAGGAGACCAAGCACGCAGCCAATTACTTTTGACATTGCCTTGTAAAACTGGCCAGGTAAACGAGCCTCAGCATGCTCTGTAAAACATGTCAACTTGCTTAACTCGTCTTCCTCCGAAGACAAAACCAGAGATTTCCACTATAAATAAGCTCTTCATCAACATAATTATCATCTCTCAGCACTCGATCAAAAGCTCATCATCACCTCTTAATTCCAATATGTCTTGTTCTTCAAAGCTCTCCTCCACCGTCCTCCTCCTAACCTGGGCTGTCTTTCTCCGAACATCTCTCGGAACCGACCCTCTTTCCTATGTCTGCTCAAACCCTCAAAACTTCACCGCCAACACGCCTTTCGATTCCAACTTGAAAACGCTCATTACGATTCTTACTTACAAAACCCCTCTCACTGGTTTCGGTCTCGCATCCATTGGCCAATGCAAGAACCAGCAAGCCTACGGCCTCTCTCTTTGCCGTGGGGATGTCTCTCCCCTAGACTGCAAAACTTGTATCTCCCAAGCAACCGCCGGACTCCTCAAACGATGTTCCTACAACAAGGGTGCCATAATCTGGTACGACAACTGCTTGTTCAAGTATTCGGACCAAGATTTTTTTGGCCGCATTGATAACGCAAACAAGTTGTACTTGTTGAACGTGCAAAACGTAAGTGATCCTGACGCTTTCAACTACAAGACGAAGGAGTTGTTGAGCCGACTTGCTGAGGAAGCTCATGCGAACCCTAAGATGTATGCAGCGGGACAGGCAAACCTTGAAGAATCGAAGAACATGACAGTGTATGGGTTGACTCAGTGCACCAGGGACCTTTCTAGCGAGGATTGCAAGAAGTGCCTTGATGATGCAATCAGTGAACTTCCCAATTGTTGTGATGGGAAACAAGGTGGCAGAGTTGCAGGCGGAAGCTGCAACGTGCGATATGAGACTTACCCTTTCTTCAAAGTGTAGAACTTCGTGTCGGGTGGGTCGAAGATTAGCAGGGTTACTATCAACATTATTGTTGTGACGCTAGGCTTCGATCTTCGTCAGCAGTGTATACTCATGAACATTGATTCCCGTGTGGATGTTATCGAATAAAGTTTGCTCATTTATTTGATTTGAAGAATAAAATGTCGATGTAACTTAATTTTGTTGGTTATTGTTATTTGCAAATATTCATAGGCACGTTTTATTCTTCAAATCAAATAAATGAGCAAACTCTGCTCCAAGAATGCAGAGCCAAAATATGGTACAAAATGAATAAGCAAAAGGGTAATGGCCTCCTAATTTTGGTAGGGCCATGATCTGGGCCTCACTGTCGTCGGCCTGGGGGTGAGTTTTGGACCCAGTCCGGTATGTTGAATTTTTTAAAAAAATCGATTATATATCAAATCGATTAACTTGTCTAGCAACATGATATACCAGAATATACCCTCCAGAAGTAGTATGCTCAACTACTTACTTCAGTCGCATTTATAAATTACATTTTAAAAAATTTATTTTATTTTATTTATAAATCATGATATATCTTTTTATATAATATTTAAAAAATATTTTTAAAATTATTTTTTATAAAAAATAATATAATATTATTTTTTAAATTTATTACATTGATGTTAATGAAATTGATATGAATAATATATATAAAAGATTAGAGGAGTAACCAAGTTCAGTGACAGCGATGGGATCCGAATCATTTCACTGCCATGCGTGTCTAATAATTACTAATAATGACGCAGAAGACAGCAGCTATATATATGGTTTGCTATTATTATTATCAGTATTATCAATGGTTATTATTCCTCCGTCTCAATTTGTCTCAATTTATATGACATTTTTAATATTTTATATATCAATAAAATTTATTAAATATAATTTATAATTTTATTTTTTTAAAATAAAAATATAAATTTTTAAAATTGGCTTTTATTAATACTTATGCATAAAAGAATAGTAAGAAGATAAAAATATAATGAAAAAAGTAATATTGAAAAGGTTAAAGTATATTTTTAATTTTTTAATTTTATATAAAATTTTAATTTGATCATTTAATTAAAAAATATTTTTTTCTGTCCTCTAACAATTTGTGCCATTCATTGTTATTAGGAGAAAATTAAACTTAATCTATTAACATTTTAAAATATTTTATTAATATTTAAAAATTTAATATATAAATTTAATGTGATGAAATTAATAATATTAAAGTTAAATGATAAATAAGAGGTCAAAATAAAATCCTATATGAAGATGGAGGATTAAAAATATATTTTAATTTATTACAAAAGTATTATTAATAAAATTTTATTTTTGTCAGGAGGCAGTACTAATTGTTAATTACTGTAATTGATAATAAATAGCGGGACCCTTGTGACACCTTGCAGAATAGCTGATTCCTCCACGGTCAAACAGCAATGAAAAATTTCTTGACCCGCTTTGCAATGGGAGTATTTTGTAATTATCAGTACTGCTTGAGTATCCAGAAATACCCCGCTACATCGTCAATACAGGGTTCAATGGAAATGGAATACCAGAGATGCTTGGTAATAAACATGGATCTAAGTATTTAACGATTATTAACAGAATAGTTTTCCAAATCAAATATTCCTGTGCAAATCTTGGATTCCAAGGAGTAAGGGGACCATGGCCAGCATTTTTTGTTTTTTGTTTTTTTGTTTTTTGTTGGTTAATATATCATATCGGATATGGCTTTTTTTTTTTGGCAAAATACTCTTTTTTATTTTCAAAAGATACAACTTTTTTTTCTCTTTTGTTTCCAATATTCTTCAGCTTGTCTTTTGTACTTTTTTTTTTTTTCCCTGACTCTTACGATCCCTTTTCATTCATAAGTTCAGTAAATTATTATTAAAGCTTTTTTTTTATACACAAGGAAAATTTAAACCTTAATTTAATAATAGTTAATTTCAGAGATGTGATCCCCTTTAGATGAAAAGGTGCGGCATGGATTGCCTGATTAGAAAGAAAGAAAGCTATAACCACTTGAAACAAAATTGCTGCCTCTGATGGAAGCCAAAGACTAACGAACAACTATAATTTATTAAAAGCAGAGAATGGCGGATAAAAAAAAAAAACAAAACTGCACAGTGCCGATCCATTAGATCAGATTCCCTTGCCCATACATTGCAAAAGAAAAACTTCATGAATTTTAATTCACTTCCACCAAAATTGTTAAATTCATAATTATAAAATTATCGAATTGATTAACACTGATCACGAAAAGAATTGAACAAGAAAGTAGAGGCAGTAAATTGAGCAATTACCGGAGGTCGTGGCCAACCGAGACAGCAAAGATTCCTCACTCTCGCTATTCATTAATCAAAGTCAGAAAAAAAAAAAACAAAAGGAAAAAGAAAATGCACATCGATCGCTGGTTGAACAGAACAGGAATCAATAATCTAACCAAGACAGCATATGAATGTTTGCTCTGATCGTAAAAACCGCATAGAACAAATAAATGCCAATTAATCAACGGCAAAGCTCTTGAATCGAACAAAACTAATTTCCCAGCAAGAAAGCTCAAGCGCCCTTGCTCAATTTCGCAAAATGCAGCTAGGCATGAGCAGGACCCTTGACTATTTGCATCGAGCTGGTCGGGTTCAAAGGAGGAGCCGCTGCGCTCGGAGACGAAGGCGACGGCGGAGGCGGCGACTGCAATAAAGGCGCTGGAGGTGGAGTGGGGTTAGAGTCAGGCGGAGGCGGACTAGGATCCGTAATCGGTGCCGGTGGCGCAGGTGGGCTTGGATTCATCATCGGTGCCGACGGAGGAGGCGGGCTAGGGTTCGAATAAGGCGGAATCGGACTCGGAGGGGTGGGAGGAGCGGGGGTAAAGCCAAAGTTGGGAGTGGGAGAGGCAAAATTGGGGGCGGGGAAGGTGGTGGCAGGGGGAGAAAAGCAGGAATCGCCGGAGCACTTGACATTTTTGAGGTGGGCACGGCGAAGAAGGCCAAATCCCAAAACAAGACCGAGAACGACGAGGACGGTGACAATGAAGATGAAGATCTTGGTTGCCTTACCCACGTAACACATAATAACTGTACTGTCTGAAAAGGCAGGCGGTGGGGAAGGGGGGAGGGTTGTGAATGAGAAAGATTGGTTAGCAGTACCTGGCAGAGCTGCTAGGCGTACGCCGGTTAAGGATCAGGAGAGAAGATGACTGTGGTGATGGGTCTTGCTTGCTCTTTTTCGTCTTTTTCCCATGGCGTTCTGGGGAGAAGAGAAGAGGGAGGGAAGGAGAGAAGGCGATAACAAGTGCTAGTAAGTACAAACAGAACCGTATCAAGAGAGGACGAGTGGTAGTTTTGGCTGGCTAGTAAGGGATTGGGTGGAGTTATTGGGAGCACGTGAAGGCCAATTCCACGTGAACTTGTACTTATGGGTTGGTTTCCCAAATCAGGCGGCTTTTCTGCATTCCATTCCCTGCATCTCTTTATTTGAGAGGTAACAAAAGTTTAGATGGGTTCTGGTTTATAAATTGATAACGAATAAAACATGTCTTCATGCTTGAAAGATGTCTGTAGAGATATTTATACATTATTTACCAGATCTTCATGTTGTTAACGAATTTTGATTATACCATTTTATAGTTTATAGGTCAAATGTTTATTCATTAGGCCAATACTTGTTGGTTCACTGATTTTTACACCAACACCATAAAAGGCTCCCTCGTGAGCCAGAACACAGCTCCTTATTATTAGATAGTTTTTATAATTTTTTTCAATTATATTTATATATCCCTGCTTTGTTTATTAATTTTGTGGAAAAAATATGTATTGAAATTTCATTTGTTATTATTGAAACGCTGTTATAAGATACTCCCTTCATCTTTATATATAAATATTTTTAACTGAATTATGAAACTAATAAAAATTAATTATCTAATTAAAAATACAGTAATATTTTAATTTTGTCGCTAATTATTGTAAATAAAAAATAAATATTTTTTTTCAAAATAAATTAATGAGAATACTTATATTTTTTTAATTTAATAAGGGTATAGTCTTCCATTCATTAAAAAATATGTCAACAATTTCTTATATTTAAAGACAAAAAAATTTTAAAAAACCTCTTATATAAAGAGACAGATGAAGTACTTCTCTTATCTCAAATTAAAAAACAATTTTAAAAAAATTAACGTTTTAAAATATAAAATATTTTAATAAAAATAAAATTCTACTAATCATATCTTTTAATATTATCTTTCCTATATATTATCTTCCCTTTACATTTTTTTTGAGTGAAATAATAAATAAAAGATATTTTAAAAAAATTATATTTTTATTTTAAAAAATAAATATGTAAAGTGTCTTTAATAAATTTTATTAATATATATAATTTTATTTAAAATATTTTATAAATTAATATAAAAAATAATTAATAAAAATATAATTGAAAAGATATAAAAATTTAAAAAAAATTAAAATATCACCTAACTTTTATATTTTTATTGAAAAGTGTTAAGTAATTATTATTAGAACCGCTCTATATTATGGTCTTGTCCCTCAACACGTACTTCATGATATTGATACCTGTGTGGCTGTGTCTAATCCATGTCTCAATTAAAATTGTAAGATATTTTTAATTATATTTTATATATTAATAAAAATAATTATTTTTTTTACTTTCATTAAAAAAATGACAGGTTTTTTCTTGTCTAAAAAGTACTAAGTACTATGTTATATTTTTTATAAAAATAACATACGGGGTTGAAGACCTGAAGGCGAGGTCTCTGGACATGATTCTTTGAGACTTGGAGTGGAGGAAAATAGGAAAATCGGCTGAGCGCGACATGCTAGCTAGGCATGTCTAATCCCGTAACCCGTCGAAACAGTGGGTTGGGCGGAAGACAATGACCTGCTATATAAAAGCCCGTTCAAGCTTCAGTTGAGTTTTTTTTAACCATTCATTCGGTCCTTTCATTGTTAGTTGTTACTTTTCAAAGTTCGAGCGGAGCTGATCTCTTGATTCATAAGATTCTTTATAAAAATTTTAATATTTTTATCTTCATCAATTTGTCTATCAATTGTATAAATTTTATAGCTTTTGATATGCCTAGACTTTAATCTTTTTTGTACGGTTTTTACTGTAATCTTGTACTAAAAAAAAAAAAAGTTTGGGGGGACAACGCAGGCTACAAAGGAACGCTCATTATTCGCAGGGGCTGATGACTCCGAAGAATCTGAGATGAACGAGGATGAATCACAAAGTGGTAAATGTGTATCGTGAAAGTGCGAGGGAGTTGTATCAAAATTAGGAACATTCAACATGTACCTATTTCAATTGATCTATTGTCATTCCGATTGACAGATTTCATCCCAAGTTGAAAATAATCAAAAGAGAATTTTGCAGAATGAGATAACAAAAAAATTCAAGATGGAATAAAATATAAAATTATCATCAGAACATCCTATTTTATTTCAAATATTATATAAATATTTTTTATTTTAAAAACTATATATTAAATATATCAATTATATCAATTATAATTTTAATATACACAATTCTTATTTAAAATATTTTTATTGATAATTTTAATCACATAGAATAAATAGGATAATATCTTTTTTATAATATATTAATTATATTAATATAATTTATTTTTATATCTATCTATTTAATAAAAATAATAATTTAATATTGTGCTTATCTTGTCTGTTGCTGCTGTTTTTATAGTTTAAAAATAACTTATAATTGTTATAATAATGTAAAGTTGTGATTAATATAATTCAATAACTAACTTTAAATTATTATAATTTATATATTTATATTATTTTAATTTTAAATTTAATAAATTATATAATTTAAAATTTTAATAAATGTTATTATTTAAATTTTTTTAACATGATTTGATTTATTGAGATGAAGAGACATTTTAATTTTATCCTGATTTTTAACCAATGGAGTACGGGATAAATATACAATTTTTTTTTTTTTTTGGTTTAGGATGGAGCACAGGATAAAGATTTTTGGGTCCCGTCCCGTCTCATCCCTGTAAACACCCCTAGTCAAAATAGCATTGAGGAACGCGCTCCACAGCTAAGCATGTCTGCCACATCACCCTAGCTGTTCTAAGTCCGATCGCTCCATTTATATCCATCTTTTCATGATTTCTTTATTATTTTTAAAGGACACGAATCATTTTTAGAATATCAAATTTTATTTCATGACTATTTACTAATATCATGTTGTGACCTCCATTTCTAGATTTTCCCACAAGCCTAATTGATTATTTTCAATTACATATATTAATAATTGAAATCGCACTCAGATCAAAGCCGAGTCATTTTCCACCTTTATAAAAACTTTTGCATTAGAAACAATAATATCTCTAATGATAACCCTTTTATAATATAAAATATATCTTCTCTCATCATCTCTTTACCGTGTGGGATAAGAAATTTACTTTTAAGTTGACACTTATAAAAAAATTTAATAAGTTATGAGTTTAATACATTATGTTTAGTGGAGAGATAGATATTTTTTACTTATTATCAGATAATCATTTATTTACAGATCTCATGTGGAGTTAATAGTTTTCATTTTTCATCTCATGAAAAGCCTTTTTCACTTTCTTACCCTCTTAAAGGTATTTTAGTGATAGGTTGTATGAGAACTAGATAATCTTATTTGGTCAAATACCTGATTCAAACTCCTATACTTCTTTCATTATAGTATTTATAACCAAGTTCTTAAATATTATGCTAGCAATATTTGTACTCTTTTTTCTTTTAGCTTTTATTTGACAAGCTATTGTAGGTTTTTGATGAGATTTTTAATTTGAATACTATCCTAAAAAAATATAATTTATTCAATAAAAATATTCAAATATTTTAACAATTTTAATTTCTAATGTTAGATAAGTTTTATAAAAAAAAAAGTAAAAATTTTGACATCTTCAATTCAGTTTCGCCATACCCAGAGACCACCCAAACGGTATAACCGCATCGGGAAGCCACGTAATTGCACTGATTCCATAGCCATACAAATGCAAAAGAAGACGATGATTTATGCGAAGCACGTGCAGAAAAAAAGAAGAAGAGATTCCAAGAACGGTCCAAGAAGCTGGAACGAACAACACCCACCACTCGTGTGTTGATTCTGAGTCGTACTTCCAACGTCTTGTTCTTGATTGTTATTTCATCTACCGTCCACCGGCTCACTCTCAACGAGCTATAATATATAGTGTATCAGTGACTCACCATTTTCAAAGCAGAAAACTAGAAATAGCAATAAAGAACGCTCTCCACCCAAAAGAAGAAAATCTCCTTCTATAATCTGCGACAAGGACGACATTGGTAGTAGAAGCGTTCGTACGCAACCCAAATCACCATGAAAAGCGTCCCGCTTTCAGTGGAAGGTGGGCTGGGCAGAAGAATTATTGGGGTTCAAGCAAGATATTTTCATCCCAAAACGGACGGCTTCAGAGCAGTGAAACGTGTGGAAGCTACACGAATTACGGGTTCCGGGAGCTCTAAACATGGCCTCACATGGGGTTCCCGACAAGTTTCAAGATTAGAAACGATGGCTCCCAAAGCAGCAGTTGCAGAATCAGAGGTAAGGAGATCCCAACAATTCTACTTCTCTCATTGGACAGTGAGGGCACAGTATCATTAAGCTGTGGCCGAGAATGACTCGGTGAGACTTGGTTCGTCATCCTCGCACGTGATACATTTTTATGCATCCACCTCCATTTCTTTTCTTGTCAATATAAAATCATTACACAGATACAATAATGACCCGATCTAGCATCTTAAATATCATTTGTGCCCCTCTTTCTTTTAAGCTGAAAGGCCCTTCCCGAAGAGTCAATATTCTATTATGAACCTGCCATCTTCATCCACATTATTTTCTTTCTTAAAACTTTACGTTTTCTTTTTGCGAAGAGTCGGATTAGACAGGGTTTCTTGCATAATCTTGCATTAATAGTAAGTCGACAATTCAATTCCATCGATCTCCCGACCCTGTTTTCAGTGTTTCTTTTTTCTGAAGCAAAAAGTCGCAATCCTTTCATTTCATTCATACCCAGTTCTAAATTATTTCCGCCTTCAAATAATTTAATTTTCAGATACCCCTCTTATTTATAATTCTATTAAATATATATATATATATATATAGATTCTTTCTTTTTTCTTTTTTACGAAGAGTAAAAGCCAGAGTGGAAACCCTAACTTTTTCTCGCGTAGAATTGACGCGGGCGCGAAGTCGAAGGTCTAATTTTATCCTCTCACAATCATTCTGTAATTCTGCTAAAAATATGCAGGCTCCGAGTACTTCGACTCCCAACAATCCGATGCTTGCAAATTATGTGCCAGTATTCGTTATGCTCCCAGTAAGTCATGAACTTGGTCTCTGTCTCTGGATATCAAGTTCAGCACAAGTACAATAAATTAGCTCGCATTAATCTGTTTCTTTGTGTTCCCTTTGGACTCTGATTTCTCCTTCCAGCTTGGGATTATTACAACTGATAATGCCTTAGAAGACAGAGATGGGCTCGAGAATCATCTCAAAGAGCTGCGTGCAGCAGGAGTTGATGGGGTCATGGTTGATGTGTGGTGGGGTATTGTAGAATCCAAAGGACCTAAGCAGTTTGATTGGTCTGGTTATAGGAGCTTGTTTGAACTGGTTCAAAAATGTGGATTGAAGCTACAAGCTATAATGTCATTCCACCAATGTGGAGGGAATGTAGGGGATTCTGTTTATATCCCTCTCCCTAAATGGGTACTTGAAGTTGGAGAATCAGACCCTGACATCTTTTACACCAATCGCACAGGGAACAGGAATAAGGAATATCTTAGTCTTGGTGTGGATAACAAGATTCTATTTCATGGAAGAACAGCCATTGAGGTTAGCCTTTTGGAAATCAAATCAAAATCTTACCAGTAGTCTTAAATATCCTATGAGTCTTGTTTCACTGCAGAATATGCCTTTGCTTTGTCTGACATAATTTCTCAGGAGTCTAACTAGTGAGGGTGGGAAAAATTGATGATCGCAAGCTCAGTTTTGGATTTTTAACTTTTATGCTTGCAGATACTAAAATTGGTGGTCTAAATCTAATGCAGCTTTATAGTGATTACCTGAAGAGCTTTAGAGAGAATATGGCGGACTTTTTGGAATCTGAACTCTTTATTGACATTGAAGTAGGACTTGGTCCTGCTGGAGAACTCAGATACCCCTCTTATGCAGAAAGTCAGGGATGGAAGTTTCCTGGTATTGGAGAATTTCAAGTGAGTACGAGTTTTACTGTAGTAGCAGCTTATGAAATGTGGATAGGGCCATCATAGTTTATTATAGTGCTGAAGAAAATGTGTACATCTTATTACTACAGTGCTATGACAAATATCTTAGAGCTGATTTCAAAGAGGCTGCTTTAAAAGCTGGTCATCCTGAATGGGAGCTACCGGATAATGCAGGGGAATATAATGACAAACCAGAATCTACAGAATTTTTCAGATCAAATGGGACTTACCTCACAGAGAAGGGGAAATTTTTTCTGACATGGTATTCCAACAAGTTGCTGAACCATGGTGATGAGATCCTAGATGAAGCCAATAAAGCGTTCGTAGGCTGCAAAGTGAAGTTAGCTGCAAAAGTAAATTCTGTAACATATATCTCATTACCAATTCTTTTTTCTGCTTCATTCATCTGATAGTATATCATCGAAACAGGTGGCTGGAATCCACTGGTGGTACAAAACAGAAAGTCATGCTGCTGAACTTACTACAGGATATTACAATTTAAATGATAGAGATGGATACCGTCCTATAGCAAGGATGCTCTCTCGACACAATGCCATATTGAATTTTACATGTCTTGAGATGAGGAACTTGGAACAAACCTCTGAAGCAAAAAGTGGCCCCCAGGAACTTGTTCAGCAGGTAATTTATTCCAATTTCTAATCTTAATCTGATATCCAATCAGCAACATTCAGCAAGTTCAAGTCAGTCTCTGATCGAAAACCCTTCAATGTTGCCTGCCCTTAAGATTTGATCAAGTTACAGATGAATTGGGTGTACATACAGGTCCTTAGTGGAGGTTGGATAGAGGGGCTGGAAGTTGCTGGAGAAAATGCACTTTCAAGATATGACAAGGAAGGATACGATCAAATTCTTCTAAATGCTAGGCCTAATGGAGTTAATAGAAGGGGCCCTCCAAAACTGAAGCTGTATGGGGTGACATACTTGCGTTTGTCAGATGAGTTACTGAAAGGGTCAAATTTTTATATATTCAAAATCTTTGTGATAAAGATGCATGCCGATCAGGTAACAGGTTCTTACAGCACCTATTTAATTGCAGAAGATGATCATCTTTCGTGGTTTCTGAACTAAGATAATCATGAAATGCAGGACTACAGTCCAGATCCTCGACAATACAATCACTACGCGGTCCCAATGGAGTGGTCAAAGCCAATAATTCCAATGGAGGTCATTCTTGAAGCTACCAAACCAGTGAAGCCATTTGCATGGGACGAGCAAACAGATATGAGCGTTGGCGGTGTATTTACTGATCTAGTAGCTACCATCTTGTCAATATTCTATCTAAACTAAAAAGGAATGAATGGAAAGAATGGAAAGGGGGATTTGAATTATATCAGAAAACGATATTTCAGTCAAGCAAATCATTTGGTAAGATTGAGAAGCTAATCATTAACTTCAGTGATCTGCAATGCACAGCCACTCCTATTGTAGTTGAATGTATCCCTACTTTCTATTATTTGCTGGTGAAGCATTTACTTGTGAAAATTCAAATACAATCAACTAAAGTAACTTGTATAAATAATCCAAAAACCAAGAAAGAAGTAACACGTACTAAAAAAAGGAGTTGATCTGTGTGTGTGTGTGTGTGTGTGTGTGTATAGAGGGGAATACTTAACAACATTAGAGATGGGCTACCGAAAACAATGAAGACTTGCGTGCAAGGAGATGATAAACCATTCGCCTTCCCAATATGTTCTTCATATGAGATACTTCTAACTCCTTCTAATACTAATAATAAACACGATCTAAATATATAATGAAGTAAATATATAACATATAATAATAATAAGTTTGCTTCACAACCACACTAAATAAACATCAGAAAGACCTACAGAAGTATATAAATAACTGACAATTTACAACCAGCATGAATTTAGGATTATTTATCTCACCGAGTTTGCATTTTTGCATGCATCATGATAGGATGCAGGAAGCGAAAATTGGGTCATGAAAACTTGGCAAATTTAAAATTTTAAAAAGGATGCATGATGATCTACTGCTTTTCTTAGCACATCACATCAGTAGAAAATTTCAAGTATGGCGTGCAAAGATGAACCTGCCAGGATTGATGGTGCATTACCAATATTGACTTGTAGCATAATCATGATGATATTGGTATTCAAATGTGAAATTTGATCAGTTATTAAGCGGAACTTAGCTTTAGTAAATGATGTAATAAAGGAAAATAAAGTCAAGTTTTTTCGGCCAAAAAAATAAAGTTAGGTTCAATGAAATGATTGCATAACACAATAACTTTTGTGTTAGAATGATATAAATAAAAAAGTTTGGACGAAAGTAAATAAAAGTTTCAGTATATATATGTTAGTTTTAAATGTGTTCTCATGTGCATGATTTTCTATAAACAGGAATGTGCTAGCTGGTTTAATTTCTCAGGTACGACGAGCCAATATTTGCATTCAAATTTTTGCTTTCAGTCTTCACTCAAAACACTTGAAGGAATATCAAAATGTGAATGACATCAAGGTAAGCGTATCTTAAGCCCAAAACAATTTGTCTGCATGATGTCAAATAGTATTCTTTCCATCCTAAATAATAAGACACTTTTAGATAAAATCTCACATATTAATAAATTTCATTAAATACACTTAAAAATTTTATCTTTTCAAAATAAAAATATAAACTTTTAAAAATACTCATCATTTAATATATTAAAAAGAGAAAGAACAAAAATTAATTACAGAAAAAGAAAAGATAATATTGAAATTGATACATTTAATAAAACTTTAATCTATCCAAAATGTTTTATACTTTAAAATAGAGAAACTTTTTTAAGAGTGCTTTATAATTTGGGATAGAGGTGGTAAAAGCTAGATTAGTTTTAGATATATGTAAAAAATTATTGTGAAACTGATAAATATGCAACATGACATGACAGAACCTCAACTCATGTAACTCACATTTATATCGTCATCCGTAGAAGCATGCACATGTTGCTGATTTGGAGATACAATGAGTTTCAATGTGAATAAGTAAGTGGTCCATCCTGCATACTATTTTCAATGATCATATAGTCTTTGAACAATGACCTCTTGTCTAACCCTAACGCGAAGCTGATGAGGTTTCACATTTTACAGCATCTATATAAATATATCAGGTGGAATTCATAGAGAAAACAGGCAATGAGAAATTCCCCCACCCTACAAAAGCAGTTTTCACAATAAAACAAATCCATTAATTGATAAGCAAAACAATATTCCATCCTTCCTTGTATACAAAAAATTTTTTAAAACTTTTTTTTATTCTTAAATATAAGATGTTGTTGGCAATTTTATAATGAATGAATTATTATACTCTTATTAAATTAAAAAAATATAAGAACACTTATTAATTTATTTTAAAAGAAGAAATTTATTTATTTTATTTATAATAATTAAAAATAAAATTAAAATATTACTGTACTTTTAATTAAATAATTAATTTTTATTATTTTACATGATTTAATTAAAAATATTTTATATATAAGTACAGAATAATATGTGTAATGGCGTTGCATTTATTGATTGTTTCGGGCCATGTGTATTTATTGATATGAGCATTGGTGTATTTATTAACTAAATCAGAAAACGATGTTTCAGTCAAGCAAATCATGCAAATGGTTGGATTGATAAGCTAGTCATTAACTTCAGTGATCTGCTATTCAGCCATTCCCCTGCCTCCCATCATCGGCTTCGTTATTTGCAGTCGAATCAAATACTTGTCAAAATTCAAATACAATCAAATCAAGAAAGTAACATGTATAACAAATAAAATTGACATGTAAGAAAATGTGTTCGTATATCCATGCAGGGGAATGCACAAGAGATAGGCTACCAAAAACAATGTAAACTTACATTTACCTTTCGTTCTTAATGTGTTCTTTAGCTGAGTTAGTTCTAATTCCTTTTGATACTAATAACGAAACACCATTTAAACGTAAAATATAATGTAAATACAAAATGAGAGAATATCGGTAAAGGACCTGCGGAAATATTTAATATCCGTCAAGGACCCTGGACAAATTGCATATTTATTAAAACATTAACTTCATTTATTAAGAGCCTGTTTTGTTTCTATTTTTATTTTTCATTTTTTAAAAAATATTCTGTTTTATAATACAGTTTTTAAAATTATTTTCAAAATAAAATAAAATTAAAATATGTTTGGTTACATTAATTTAAAAATAATTTTAAAATTAAAAAATAGACTGATAGTAATAGTTATAAGTAACCAATGATAGTAATTTATGATAGAATTGATCAAGATCACTGTAATTTATAATAATCAAAGTGTATTTTGAGAACAAGAAAAATAAAACGAAAATAATTTGTTAATATTTATTTGTTAGATAAGAAATTAAGTTTCTTTCAAGATTTTTTATTGATATTCTCCATTAAAATAAATTAGCTTTATTTACAACTATACAGAATAGGGCCTGATTTCGGTTCTCATCACATGATGAGTAATTTAGACTAGATTTTAAAATTTTATTTTTATATTTTTATTTTATATTTATTATAAAATTTAGAAAATTTTAATAAATATGTCTTATCATCAATCTTCACAATACATATTTAATCTGGATAATCTAAATTAATATTAATTTTTTTATAATTTTTATAAATTGACTATCCAGATAAATTCAGGATTTAATATTAAACCCTTTTTTATAAATTTTTATTTTAGCAAATATAATATTGAAAAAATAAAAATAATGTTTAAACTGAAATTGTAAAAAAATTTAAAAAAGTTACAAATTAAAAATTTTAAATCTAGATTGTCCAAAGTATATTTGAATAATTAATTTATAAAAATTATAAAAATATTTAATATTAAATCTGTCATCTAGATTAAATTTATATTGTTCAAATTGTTAATAGGGTATATCTATTAAAATTTATAATTTTGACTTTAATAAATATAAAATAAAAAAAATCTATATCTAAATCTAGATGATCTAGATTGCTCCGTGGGCAACACCGAAACCAGTCTCTATGAAATAGATAGTAGAGTTTAGAAAGATTTATTCAACATCATATAAATGATTGAAAATTTTCTACTAGCATGGATTTATGGTTAATTACCTCACCAAGTTTGCATTTTCATGGCCTGCATCGTGATAATATCCAAGAAGCAAAATTTAGGTCATGAAAACTTGTAAATCAATTTAAAATTCCTAAGAAGATGCACGAGAACTACTGCTTTCTTACTTGTTACCTAAATCAGTAGACAATTTCAAGTACGCCTGTAAAGATGAAGGTCTTGCATAAGTTGCTGATATGAAGCCATTATGGTCAAACCATCTAAAGATTCTGAATCACGACCATAAAGGCTTCTGAATGATGAACCTTTGCCTAAACATTGCGAGAAGCTTATGAGCTTTCACATTTCAAGGCATCTATATGTGTGTGAATATCAGGAGGAATTCATAGAGAAAACTCAAAACAGGCGGTTAGAAATTCCTCCACCGTACAAAAGCAGTTTTCATAGTCAAACAAACCTATTAATTCAACCGACTAGAAATTTCCTGGGGATAAGCAAACAGATATGAGCTTTGGTGTTGTATTTATTGAACTTTTTTGTCCACATGTTTTTTATTGATATGATCATTGTTGTACTTATTCATTCAGTAGCTAAGATATTTTCTACGCCCAATCTAAACCAGAAATAAAATGGATGATAATAACGTAAAAAAGGGTTGAAAAAAGAAGAAAATGTATGAACTAAATGAGAAACCGATGTTACAGTCAAGCACATAACTAAAGTTGTCGGATTGATGAGTCGATTGTTAAGCCTCTAACACTGTCTCCATCATTTGCAGTTAATTGAGGCAAAAGTTAACATTTACAAAAATTTGCTAATATATACATACAGGGATTGATGGCGGTAAATTTGATTAAGGGATAGGCTTCAAAAAGCCAAAGAGCACTTGATAAGCCTTCAAGAAAGCTTGTAAGTTACTTCTCATAATAATATAGTTATTCACATCAGTTATGTTTTTTCTTCAACTTTTACTTCATGATACAAAGATGGGGAATCATTAGGTGAAAGTAAATGCTTTTGATGATATTTGATTCATAGACCCACACTAAAATAAATAAACATGAATGACAGCAGAGTAAAATCTGGAGTAATTCTGACGTGGTGAAATAAAAGGCACGTTTATTTATGTACGTGGTCATTAGTTGTAAGTGAGGTCTTAAAGTTGATATAGTGGATTCAAGTAACTTTGGAAAAGTGGGCACGGCCTTCATAATAAAAGCCATGCTGCATGCTCGACGGATGGACGCTGCATTATGAGTATGGGTATTTTATTGGAAATTGTGTATTGGATATGAAAGCACGAAAATAAGCCACAGGGATTTAAAATAAAACACAATTAAGGTATAGGACCTGAACAATGGTATTTTCCCATAACAATACCACTGTCTTAATTACTTATATTATAGCTAGTAATAATCTCTAAAGATGTAACCTTTCATCCATGGAAGATATGCGCACAACCAATCCCACTACTGATTGTGCAGTTCATAAATTTTGAAGTTATTCAATCAAATTAAGGATTGCCATTTCTAATTAATTTGTCGTCCAGGACAAGAATTTCATCATGCTTATATAATATATATATATATATATATAGACACGTATAGTTTTGGTTTTTTATTAATTAGATATGTTTTCTTTTTCCTTGGATCATAATAACTCCGTTTAACCTATCATCTTTTCCAACTCGCGGAATGCATGTGAAGGTATTTTGTAGTTTGTACCAAAAAAAGATGAGGAGCCTGACCCATTGCTCCTGCTCTTCTATAAAAGGCTCCCTTCGGTTACTTCAAGGCTCAAACAAGCAAGATGTATCTGAATCTCCGTTTTCAGTTCGCCCAGAAAACAGAAAATAGCAGCAACAAACAAAGTCTTCCATTCCAGCCACAAACTATGTTCCAACCTACGTCATGCTCCCAGTAAGTTGTGACATTTGTAATCTGATTTATTCTGTGGCATGTAAAAGATCTATCTAAGCCTGTTGTGTGTTTTTGACCCCACATTTCAGGTCGGAGTTGTTACGGTTGAAAATGTGTTCAAAGACCCAGAAGGGCTGAGGAAACAGCTTGAGGAGCAACACGAAGCTGGGGTTGATGGGGTCATGGTTGATGTGTGGTGGGGGATCATAGAGCTGAGGGGACCAAAGCAACATGACTAGAGTGCATATAGGAGCTTGTTTCAAGTGGTGCAGGAATGTGGCTTGAAAATTGAAACTGCAAGCCAGTTTGACCAATGTGGAGGTAATGTAGGAGATGTTGTACGTCAACATCCCTATTCCCCAGTGGGTTCTTGATATCGGAGAATCAAACCCTGATATCTTCTACACCAATCGCTCTGGCACTAGGAACAAATAATATCTCACTAATCGTGTTGATAACGAGCCTCTCTTCCATGGACGAACCGCCATTCAGGTGAACTCATCTTTAACTTCTTCTCCCTGGTAACTGTGAATATTGTTGCTCAAGCACAAGAAGATCTGAATGTTAATATCCCTTTGTTCACATGCATTATTGTATCATTTATTTATGCAAAGTATGCTTGTAATGTAAGAGGGTTATAAAGATCAGGCAAGCATTGAACAGACTATGGGAGGTTTAGCTTTGCGTTCCTCACTCCAAATGAAGTTCACTAAATCAGCTGCATCATGTTGCTTTATACAGATATACAGTGACTACATGAAAAGTTTCAGAGAAAATATGTCCCATTTTTGGGCATCTGGACTCATCATAGACATAGAAGTCGGGCTTGGTCCAGCAGGAGAGCTCAGATATCCCTCTTATCCACAAAGCCAAGGATGGGTTTATCCTGGTATTGGGGAATTTCAGGTAAGATTGTTATTCTTGAAAATTTCACTAGGGCTAGGTTAATGGCTTAAAGTACTTATTATGACATCTTATTTTTTGAAACCATGCAGTGCTATGAGAAATACCTGAAAGCACATTTCAAGAAGGCAGAAGCATCTGCTGGCCATCCTGAATGGGAACTGCCAAATGATGCAGGGGAGTACAATGATGTCCCAGAATCCACTGACTTCTTTAAAGCAGGCGGCACATACCTCACTGAGAAAGGGAAGTTCTTCTTGACTTTTTGCTCAAACAGATTGCTGGACCATGCTGATCAGATCCTTGATAAAGCCAACAAAGCTTTTCTGGGCTGTAAAGTCACACTAGCAATCAAAGTATATTCATGATGTCTCAGAATGACAGTCTTGGCTTCCATTTATATATGCAGATCAATTAACCTTTAACCATGACAAACAGGTTGGGGCATACACTGGTGGTACACAGCCCCAACTCATGCTGCTGAGCTCACTACTGGATACTACAATCTAGATGATAGAGGCCGGTATCGTCCAATAGCACTAATATTGTCTCGACATCACGCTATTTTGAACTCTACTTGTCTTGAGATGAGGGATTCAGAGCAAAGCTCTGATGCTAAAAGTGGAGCAGAGGAACTTGTTCAACAGGTAATGCATCCCAAGATTTCTTCAATTTAATGCCCAATCTTCTTTTTGGATATATTAAAATGGCTGTATGGTAAGGCTTGAAGTATGAAAAATAAATATTTGTGCAGATCTTGAGTGGAGTTTGGAGAGAAGCCATTGAAGTTGCCGGAGAAAATGCACTTTCAAAGCACGATGCAACAGGTTACAACCAGATCCTCCTGAATGCTAGACCAAATGGTGTCAACAAAAGTGGCCCTCCAAAACTGAACATGTATGGAGTAACGTACCTGCGTCTATCGGATGATCTTCTAGAAGAATCAAATTTCGAAATATTCAAAAAATTTGTTACAAAAATGCATGCTAATCTGGTGAGCAGCTGTTCCACACACTATTATAACAATGGTTTTTGTATTTACTTTTTACTACTGTAATTAAAAGCCACAGCTTTCTCCAAACTCCCTCCCTCAAAATTGCAGGATTACATAGAAGACCCTCACAGGTGTGGTCACCACTTAACGCCATTGAAGCGATCAAAACCAAAGATTCCTACTGAAGTTCTTCTCGAAGCAACCAAACCAATGCTGGCATTCCCATGGGATACAGAAACAGACATGAAAGTTGATGGTTGACTTGCCAACCAGGTGTGAAAGATCCTTTCAAAGCCAGATATAAAAGAACAGCGCTATTACCCCTAATATCCAGTATATGAGTAAGCTATGAGGTGTGCAATCCGATAAATAATGCTACAATGTGGCACTGGGAGATATCTTTTGATTGAATTGTGAATAAGAAGCATTGTTGTATTCCTTCGTTTTCTTTATCAAAAGTTGGTTTCCTTCGAAAAAAATTATGAATAAGAGGCATTTTGTTATTCAACTTCATGTACTGTGTTATCAACTTACTGAATAAAGAGTCATAGTACTCGTACATTTGGAGTTGCTTAGTATTTTATTGAACTACCAAATTCATAATCTCTAAAATGAAGAAGCCAAAAGATATCTCGCTTGATAATTTATCAACTCTTAGCTCAATAATAATTTTGATTAATATCAGAATGAAGATTCTTTATCAACCTTGATAGGGTTAATAAGAGCAAATGAAAGTGGCAACGTCAGCTGTGACCCCAGAGTATCCCTTCCTTTCACTTCTTCCTCCACAAGTAGATGCACTGATGTGTGTCGCAATCAGGTTTCATATTGTATTTCCTTTAGTCTTTTAGAACTTTTCAATCTTCAATGCAATTTAAAAAACAGTTACCAAAAAATTAATGTCAAAATTAATTACAAAAAAGAAAGAGTTAGACTTGCAGTTCGAGTGGAGATGCAGAGTATCGACTTTAGAATTCTTGAATTTTCATTGCAAACCGGGGGCAAAAAAAAAGTCAACATTGATTTCAAAAAAGAAGGAAGAATTTACTGATAAAATGAAGTGCCGGGTATCGATCCTGTACTTCTCACATTCCATTCTACCACCTGACCTACATCTCCTCTGTGAACATTTTACATGTTAATGAATATGATGTTTATTAGTCTACTTGCCCCCTTACCCTCCCCACTCCCCTGGCTTTATCCACTACTTGTATTGTTTACAATTTATTGAATTCACCCTCTGTCATGCGCGAGAAGATTTCATCAATGTAAAATATTACAATTTTGAAAATATTAATCTATTGCAAATTAATATAATTATTTTTCTTCAATTTGTTTAGCAAAATCTTCAACATATATTTTTTTCCTATTCATTTAATATTAGTTATTCACTTATATATTATTTTATTATTTTAGAATGATTATAATATTAAAGCATACAAATAAAATTATATAATAACTTAGTAGATTTTATTGCATAAGATGATATATGAAAGAAATATGTCTCTCTTTCAATAAATGAAGGAAAAGCTATTGCTAGAAATTTTCAACAATAAGAAAGGAAAATGAAACAATCAAAATTTTAATGGACAGTTTGGTTTATGAAAAAAGTTTTAGATATTTAAGAAAATAAAATTTATATCTTATTTAATTTGAAGTGGTTTTTTTTTCATGCTAATTTATTCTTTTACTCTTCAAATTTGTTTATTCTTAAGATATTTCCCTATTTACATGTATTTCACGTATTGCATGTATTTTATGTATATGTTAACTCATCAAGTTGATTGTCTCTTATTTCATATTCTCTAATGCATTGTAATATAAGTTTTTATAAAATGGAAAAAACAACCGACAGCTGCATTCTATCAAAAGACTACTTTGATCCCGCCGACAACAGCGTACTGGCGCCCCTCGCTTTATAAAAGCCTTTTACCTTTTTCTGTTTAATGGTAGTAATTAATAACGCGAGGTTACAGTTTGGTGGAGCTTTTAACTCAATCATGTTTTCATAAAATGAGTTTGGTGGAGCTTTTAACTAATCAATCAATATTTTGGCTGGTTTAATTTAAGCTTAGAGTTGGATGGAGCTGAAAATTCAGATAAACTTAATTTATTCAGCTCGAATAAACCCGAGTCCAAAGCTAAACATAACCAACTCCCTAAAAAGCTCGAGTTAGCTAAGCTTAGATCCGAATATTTAAATTTTATTTTTAAAATTATTTTTAATTAAATTTTTAACTTTAAAATTAATTATCTTATTTTATGAAAAATATAAAATTTATATTTTTATACTTAAATAATATATAGGACTCAAATATATAATATTTTAGCATAAGATAATCTAAAACTTAAAGAATTAATTAATATTTATTATATTTTATATATTTTTTAAAAATAAACTTCTTTATTTGGGTATTTGGGCCAAGCTCAAACTCGATCGGGCTTGGCCTGAACATAAAAAAAATCATACTTTTTCAAAGCTTGACCTTAATTTTTTTTGGCAAGTTCGGGCCAACTCATCAAACTTAGTCTGAATTACTAGCTCTAGAGTTGGAGAGAATGAGAAAGAAAAACATGATATTTTTTATTTAAAAAAATAACATGGAACAATATGGATGAGGATTAAAATTTAAAAAAATAAATAAATGGATAAAAGTAATCTTATTCTATTGACTTGTCAATGTTAGAAGTTAATGCTATAAATAATAAAATTTTAATTATAAAAACTATAACATCAATTGTAAAAAATGTGAAAGTTTTGAAAGTTCTAAGTTTTTTTCCCTTCAGAATTCTAAGAGTTAAATTGTAAACACATATAAAATAAATTAGTTGCAGATTAATTATAATTTAATAATACCATAAGCATGCACTCACTTCGAGAGGTTCTTAGGAGTAGTTACCATGGGTTTTCTAAAAAAAATGCATAAACTTTAATCAATTTATAACATAACATCATGCATGAAACATATCATCATAGTAGGAAAAAATATAACCCAATATCAATTAGAAATAAAAATCTAGATTGAATCCAAAATCAAACTAGCACCATAAATTGAGAATTGGCGCTCAAGGTGGTTCATAGCCAAATCTACCAAGGCTTGAAGTAACAAACTTCCTCTTCTTAGCCATGGCTAACGACATACAAGATGGTTAGTTTGAAAAATCAAAATATAGAATTACGATGGCGTGAACACAAATCACGTCAACGATCGAAGATAGTGGGTAATATATTATGATGAAATATGGAGAGGGAGGGCTAAATAGTGGCTTTGAAGAGGCCAACATTGGTAGCAATTTGTTATCTAGAATATTCTCTAAATATTTTCGATTATTATTGTGTATATATCTCAATTGTTATTAGGAAATATTATTTGATGTTATTGTATAATTATTAATCATTATTGTATTATCTATTTTCTTTACGTATATAATGTAACCTTTATCTCAATAATAGATGCGACATTTTTTAATCATTCTTTAATGTCTCTCTTTTGTCTCCAATAACTTTTATGTTATCAGAGCCATGTAATAATTTTTTCCCGCAATAAGTCAATTTTTGAAGAGCATTAGCTTTCTTCCACAGCAGTATTGCCATCTTTTATCATGAGTTTAGATCTACTTTAAATTTATTTTTGCATATCCACAAGGCAGCTTCGATAAATTGATTTCATATTTGTTAATCGTTGGATCATGCTGAAATTTAGTCAGCGGGTAAAGAAAATCCAACACGTTATTTTGAAAGGTTAGATTGTTGATTAGTTCCCTGGTGTGAGTGCTATGCCATTAACACTATAGTCTCTGGTTTGAGTATTTTTAATCCTTCATTCTCTTTCGTAAGCATTTCTTCCCCTTAAAAAAAATAAAAAATTTAGATGTTGCTCAATCTATATTAGTTACTTTGAATGGTTTCAACTGCCATTTTTTGTTAAAAAAGTGTGATCTTGCTCAGCTTACTTTAAGATCCTCTCATATTAAACTTAAAACTTTGTTGCACACATTCATCTCTAGTTCCTCTAGTACATCTGCTACCTTATCTACTCTCACCAATAAATCCACTTGATATTTTGACTCTATTTATTGTAATCATATGACAAGTTAAGAAAATTTATTCTCCTCTATGACACCTACCTCTACTGCCTATGCTATACACACTGTTGATAATTCTCAAATGCCTGTTAGTTATATTGGTATTGTCTCCTTGCCTTCCTTATCCATTCATGATACATATTTTGTTCTTACCATTAACTTTAACCTTCTTTTGGTTGGATAACTTGTTGATATGGGTTATGGCATGTTATTTAATAAATGTGGTTGTGTTGTGATGGATTCTTAGAGAAGACAAGTTGTCAGGTCCAGGCACAAAGTTGGTCATATGTTTGAGCTCATCTCAATACACTTACATAAGATCACCGTTTCCACATTGTGTGTTGCCTCCACATCCTCTTCTCCTAATTCTTTTCTCGACCTATGACATCGTCTTCTTGCTCACCCTTCTTTAAGTAAATTGCATCATTTAACTTCTAATGGTCTTTTAGGTCATGTTCATAGCCATTCTTTATAATGCATTTCTTGTTAGACTGCCAAACAACTCGCTTTGTCTTTTCATAAAAATGATTTATTGCTACTTCTTCATTTGATTTGATTCATTCTAATGTCTAGGGCCCTGCACCTACTCCCTCTATGGGAGGTGTAAGGTCTCCCTTACTTAACCACATAATGCTCTATGATCAAGGTAATCAAAGGATTAACCCTTAAAAGATTAACTAAGTTTGTAAAATCATATTAAAAAAATTTCTCAAAACTTTTACAATGAAATGCCAAATTTAACATTTCAAATCTCAAACAATATTTAATAAGCTCAAATTAGAGTCTTGAAAGCTTGGAAATCAATTAGGACCCAAATTTATAAGTTTTAAAACTTGAAACTAATATTTGTGCAGAAAACAACATGTGGGCCATGGCTCGTGACATGTGTGTTGTGGCTTGTCTTTTCTGTGCCAAGCGCCTCAACGCATTGCATGAATTTGATAACATCAGTACTGTCATTTAACAGTACAAGGAGTGAACTTTTGAAGAGTCTTAAATCTCTATCCGATGTCCGATTGAGGTGATTTCATTGTCTATACGGAGCCTTCTTCTAGTTCTAGTTAGTGGCATTGGTTTCACACTCAAATTCTTTTTCTATAAAAAGTTAGACACCATAATCCATTTTAACCACTTTTTCATAAAATTTCTCAAATGGGTGTCCCAACTCAACCACACATGCTAAATAACTCACACCGACCATCCGGCCACACTCAATAGACTCTAATGAACTCATGCAACACACCATACACAATCAGAAACATGTTTATCATAAAATCACTACTTAACTCTGATTTTCTCAAAACACAAAGGGCGAGCAAAAGTTGCACAAATACATTAATTTCATCCTAAATCTTTTAAAATATATATGTCTCTTCTTGTACAAGTATTTTGACCCTATCCATAAATTTACAACTAAAATTCACTAATCCAGGGCATAAATTACATAAGTTATACACAAAATCACGCAAGTAGTACATAAATCATGTCAAATGATCCTAGTTGGTAATTATATTAATAAATACACATGAAAACAACAAAAAGAGGCATAAAGATGATTACTCCACAATCTTAGGCCTCTGCGTGTTTCCTCCAACTCAGATCCAATGAGCTAGGTCTTGAAAATATTGAGAATTGAAGGCTGAGTACAACCACTCAGTAATCAAGTTTCATCTAACCTATACAGTTGCATATCAATTATAAGTAGATGCAATTAGGCAAATACACAAATATCACATATAAACACTTGGCCACGATTCACAAAACTAACAACCATGTGACCGAGCTCAAAATGCACAATATCATGATATTTCATAAAGTATAACATAAGGTCACAATAATAACAACCATGTGCACCTAACACGTCCCGGACCACAAAACTAACAACCATATAGTTAGTCTTATATGCATGATCATATGCCAACCTCATACCTTCTTGTTACTTCTGACATGAAACTAGTGGCTACGTCCCTCATGAACTAACCCAACCTACCACTTATGAGGAGCTATCGAGCCAAGGTGAACTCGCTCATTTATGTAATCTGGTTTTCTCTAATACTAATAACTATAAGGTATCATATCCCTAATCTAGCCTCTTCATGAATCGGTGGAGACTAGTTAGTCCGAGTTCCTCGTAGACCAAGTAGAACAATCTTGAATCAATCATGAGATAAGGACTACCTCCTGATTTCAACGGTCGGTGCTGAGACAAGTTCCTGATTCTAATGGTCACTGCCAGTACTGCATGGATTTAAACCAATCTACTCCTCCTCTTAGGTGAACTCTTACAAATGATTATGCTATACACATTTCTTATATAATATGCATTTTAAATAATCAATTTATAGCACATAAACTTATACATGCTCAAATACTCTAAAAACTCAACATATTTCTCATTATAATTATCCACCCACCATAACAAACTAAAATCAAGTTCACACATCACAAAGGTGGCATAATCGAGGTTTTCCTTTCCAAAACTATTTTACAATTCAAACACATTGCCAGTATGCATCATTAACTTAAATTATAAATCACATTTCACAAACACAATTAACATTCAACTATAAAAGTTAGATTTCCTAATGTTATTTCAAACCTTTAAGAGGTCAAATGTTTACCCCTCACAATATCAACTTTCAAAGCTTCAACAAACTTAAATGGTGATAAAATGAACCACACTATAATTATAGCACAAGATTATCATCATCGTCTCAATCTTAAGAATTTATCAACACATAATTCCACACACACTATTCTATCAACCCAAAATTCCTTACCCATTTATACCAAATGGGCTCTTTAGGTTTCATTAATGTACATTATCATTAATAACACTTTAAACCACCATTAATGAACACAAACTTCTCCCAACTACTACATTTATGTGGATTTTTGGATATTAAATGCTCTACTCAACAAACTCTTAATAAAACTATCAATGTAGAATTTTTATGCCTTAAATAACTCCCATTATATTTATTTTAACTAATAAGATAAGACTTATTATCTTATAGACAGAATTTTAACTTTTCAACCCAAACACTATCATAAATCATCATAAATGAGGGAGAGAAAGGAAGAAGAAGGCTTAGATTACATAGCTTGGTGTTTAGGAGCTTTAATCTATCACCAATATGCTCCAACAACAAACCTTAATAGAGTCAAAGTCATGCTATTTGATTTTTCCTTCCTCTTTTCTATTTTTCTCGCGTTGATACAAATTTGATATATCAAATTTTTGGCCATGTACCACAGCACATGCTGCCGTCCATTGTAGCTCATGGCACAAAGGAGTATCTTACATTCAAATCTGCCTCTGCACGCCATGGCGAACTGACCTCTCACTGTGACATGTGACATGTAACATCCTGATTTTTATATAATAAAGAAATTGTGGAATTTAGGTTTTGAGGAAAAAAATGATAATAATAGGAATTTATATTATTTGAGGTTATTTAGAAATGATATTATGGTTAGGTATTTAATTATAAATTTAAAAATTTAAATTTAAAATCACATAAGCAATATTTAGTTAAGATATAATACATAAATAATTTTTTATTGTGTGTTAAAAAAAAGAGAAGGTAGAAGGAACAAAAAAAAGGGGGGTGGAAGGTTGTTGTTTCTAAGTCCCACATTGGTTAGATGAGGGAAGAGAAGAGGTGCCTTCATGTATAAAAAGGAGGGGGTGTGTGCATTAGGAAGCATGAGAGGCTAAGATGCAATTTAGAGGAAATTGCAACTTTTGGCCCAAAGGTTTGAATAATTAAATTCGAACCTATAGTTTTTTTTAATATAATTTTGGGACCACAATTCCATTTTTATATTATTTTTCTCTCTTCCTCTCACGTTGCTCGACGTTTTTCTTACAAGGGGGGATTATTTTCTTTTTCTTCATGTATGTTCTAACTTTCCTGTTTAGATTAGCATTTAAAAATTTATTTAATTACAAAATTAATTTTATAGTTATTTTCTAAATAATATTAGCTTTCTAGTGATATGATTATTTTATAGGATAGAGTAAATATTCTGATTAGGATTTTTTTTTCTATAGGATAGTTAATCTGATGATATGATGGATTAAAAATATAAGTTAAAACTCTTAGGGATATAATAAATATTATAGAATACTTTCTTGAGGTTAAAACTCATGTTTAATAATTTTTGAGTTAAAATCTAGATCTATATGGTTGAATTTATGTGGAATCTGAGATGTAGGGATAAACCTCTGATTATTAAATATTTATATAAGTATGAATAGGTATTTTTGAGGTTATAGAAAGGTGATTTGAGGTTTCAGATAATTTTAAAATTTTTAATTTATTTTTGGACAATTTTTAGAATATAGAAGGATAAAATTGTGATACTAGAAGTGATTTGAGGATAAAAAAAATAGTTTATTAGGGTACGAGAATTTTAGAAAAAGAATTTGAGAAGTTAAATGAGGCATAAATCTTGAATTAGTATTAATATGGATTATAGATCTAAGACTTTCTAATTCTTTAAATTAGAGTTATTTATTTTAATGTAAAATTAATATATAGTATTGTGAAATAATTATGTAGATTATATTGACAAAGATAGTGGTGAAAAAGGAGTTGTGAAGGGGAACTTGTTATTCAAGACACAAGGTAACCATTATTAATGTGTTGTGATGAGTGTGTTTGTGAATGGTTATGTGTTGACTTGTTGTTTGGAAAAACTATGAATTATTAAAAATAAATACTGTTATATACTTGTTTGAAATTATTGCCAAGTGGGTTAAAAAATTTATTTTTGTTTATCATGATGAGATATTATTGTTCGGATATATTCTTGTTTGGATATTTGAATTATGCATGACTTGTCAGGGTATTTGATGTATGGTGTTAATGGGAATTTCTGTTCGGTTAATTATTACCACGTGGTAAGCCCTCATTGGACCCAATGAGTGGCGTGTCGCTTGGTCCAACTCACCTTTGACCGGGTGATTTGGCGTCCGAGCATGGTGAAAGGAGGATATAAGGTGCAGTCATGCAAATTAAATACTTGTTCGGTTTGTTTGAAAATATTGTTCGGTTAAATGTTTTGTGTGCCCACTTAGCAATCGCATGATTAGTTACAATCGCATGCATCATTACATATTAATTTTTGGTTACTGGGACTTTTAAGTCTCATTCCCCGTGGTTAATATTTTTACAGGAGCGAGTCCGGCCGAGAAAGCACCAGAGGTGTAACTATGGTGTATGAAACACCATCTTTTACGTTGCCTCTCATTTTGTATTATGCAATGTATCTTGTGCCAACCTAGGACATTTCTTATTTTGACAACATGTAAACTCTAATCCTTTTTATTAAATACAATTATATGACCAAGAGGATTATGTTTGTCCCTCTTGATTCATGACCTGATTTAAATATCATGCCATGAGGATCATGTCTGTCCTTCATGGTTCTAATTATTTTTTTGAGATATTTTAAGACCTGTGGTATATTGTCTTGGATGTATCATGGTAGAAATTTTTCTACCATGATAAGAGTATGATAAGGGTTCAATGAAAAAAAATGATTTGTTGAATTAATAATTTGTGAAAAATCGGTTTGTAAATTTTGAGGGTGTTACATGACACAGAGAGCACATCTTTACTTTTTATTCCTCTTTCCCTGCCCAAGTAGCCAGCCATCAATTTAGACTCACTTTTAGGGTTAAAATCACCATAATTATTATATCAATTAGACCCCTCTAGTTACATGCCTTATTAACTCACTAATTAAAATAATTGGGTTGATTAATTACAGTTAATTTTCTCGTATGTTACAAGAGGATCTCGATATTTTATAATTTTTATTGATAATTTTTATCATTTTACTTGGATTTATATGATGAAATATCGATTTGAGTTACCTGAACTTTACATCAAATTTGCTACTATGGTTTACACTCAGTATTCTAAAGTCATCAAAAAATTTTGTCGTGATAATGCTTTAGAATATTATGACTCTAAATTACTTACCTTTCTTGATTCTTAAGGTACTATTTCTCAATATTCTTGATTCTGTTAGAGCATTACTCATTTCCTCTTCTTGTCCTTTTGGGGGTGAAGCAGCCTTAGCCTCTATCTTTTGTAGCAATTGACTCGTGTCTCCTATCATTGATAACATTTTCCCTTTTAAGCATCTCTATGGTTATCCTCCCAATTATAGTTTTTTAAAAGTCTTTGCTTGTGCCTGTCTTGTTCTTCTTCCATCTCATGAGACAAACAAACTTCAAGCTCATTCTCGTATTTGTTATTTTCTTAGTTATGATTTTGAGCATAAGGGTTATCATTGTTAGGTCCTCTCTCTTATCATACTTGTATTTCTTAGCATGTTGTCTTTTGGAAAAATATCAAGTTTTCATCTCTAACTGATTTATCATCGTTCTCATCTTCTTTATCTCTTATTTTTATAGATATTCCTACTAATCTTTTTCCTAATGATTTGAGTACAGGACATTGCACTCGCTCCAGATGTGCCTACTATTATACCTATTGCTCCTCCATTACAAGTCATGCTTATTGAGCCCATATCATCCATAAACTCTCGACCTAATCGTGTAAGAAAGTTTCCCTTTTACCTCAATGATTACCATTGTTTTTTCACCATTCTCTAGTTTTAGGAACCTAAATCCTTTAAGGAAGCCTCTCGTGATCCCTTTTAGCAGCAAGCTATGGATGATGAATTGCAAGCCATAGAGAAAATGCATACTTGGATCTTATTGATCTTTCTCCTTTGGTTAGGTACTGACAGGTCTACAAAAACAATACTCATTTTGATGGCTCTTTGAAGCAATGTAAAGCCCACTTGGTGGCCCAAGGATTCACTCAGGAGTATGGTGCTGACTATAAGGAAACTTTTACACCTGTTGGCTATGTGACTTCTGTTCGTAGCTTTCTAGCCATTGCTGCTATTAAGCACTGGCCTCTTTACCAAATTGATGTTAAAAATGCCTTTTTAAATTGAGATTTAGAAGAAGAAGTGTATATGAAGCCTCCATCCAGGTATCAACATTTAAAAGACAAGGTTTGTCATCTTCGTCGAGCTCTATATGAGCTCAAGCTGGCTCCACATGCATAGTTTGCTAAGTTTAGTAACGCTATAAATCAATTGGATTTTTCTTGTAGTCCTCACAACTCGGCTTTTTTTGTTTGCTCCATTACTTATGGTATTGTTTGTTGGATAATCCCAACTGTTACTATCAACTGGTTGGGGGCCTCATCTATCTTGTTGTCACCCATCTTGATATTGCTTATGCAGTTCATGTTGTCAGCCAGTTTATGTTTGAGCCTCACACAACTCATTATGTAGCAATTCTTTGAATCATTTGGTCTATCAAAGGTACTCTGTATCATGGGCTTCACTTCTCTGCTAGCTCCTTTCTTATGCTATGAGCTTACTTTGATGCTGATTGGGGTGGTGATTATGATGATCGACGATCTACGACAGGTTTTTGTATCTTCTTCGATCATTCCCTTATTTCTTAGAGAAGTAAGAAGCAGACATTAACCTCTCGCTCCAATGCTGAATTAGAATATTGTGTACTAGCAAACACTACAGCTGAGGTACTTTGGCTTCATTGGTTACTTGATGAGTTGGGAGCATCTTAGAGCTCATCCACAAATATTTATTTTGATAGTCAAGCTACAATCAAGATTGCTCACAATGACGTGTTTAATGAGTGAATCAAACATATTGAGATTGACTATCACTTTACTTGGTAGCATGTTATTCAGGGCACCATCCGACTTATTTCAATTTGAACCAAGTATCAGAGTGGACTTATTTATAAAGTCTTTTCATTCAGATTGCTTTCAGTTTTTGGTAGACAAACTTAATTGCTTTCTGTTAAGCCATCTTGAGTTTGGAGGGGGATGTTATCTAGAATATTATCCAAACATCTTCTATTGTATTGTGTATATATCTCAATTATTATTAGGAGATATTATTTGATATTATTATATTGTTATTAATCATCATTGTATTATCTATTTATTATATTATCTATTTTCTTTGCGTACATAATGTAACATTCATCTCAATAATAGATACAACATTTTTTAATCATTTTTAGTTTCTTTCTCTTATCTCTGATAGCTTTCAAAGTCGATTCAAAGAGGAGGAGGAAGAACAAAGGATCAAGAAAAGAAAGAGATGTTGTTAATAGTTTGAAAGCCACCATATCACAATGGGCACTTAAATTTGGAGAGAAGAGGGAGGATTTGATAAGGACATTTTACTCAATTTGAAGCTTTAAATTAACTAGATTTTAATTCCTATGCGACGCATGGGATAAGTAAAATTTAAAAAAAATAAAATAAAGTAAACATCAATTAAATTTTTTAAAATAGTGAGATTTAATATGTAATTCTTTTCAAGTTGTACTCTTCATCTCTCTTCTATTCTTTTTTGAAAAAAATAACACATCAAACCTTATGTTTTTAAAATAATGATGGACGTTTGGCTTAATTTAATGGTGAGATGAAATTATTACAAATATAATTGTTTAAGATTTAGAATATATAAAATATGAGTATAGGGTTCACATCGCCCCTAAGCACATAGTTCAAGGTTCAAATTATATATCAATCCTATTAATAACCATTCTTTATAATTTATTATACTCTATGATATGCTATATTTTAAAATTTATTATCCCTTGGATATAAAAAATATAAAAAAACTTGTTTTATTTTAGAAAATGTTATCCTAGCTCATATTGAAAATAAAAATGTCATCTTATTATTATTATTTGTTGGTTACCAAATGTCATCGTATTTTATTTCATAAACTGGATTAGAATATAGACAACTTATTTTGATATTATTTATTTAATAAATTTTTATCTGGTACATATTAGAAATTTAAACAATATATTTTGCTACAGAATTTATTACCATATACACCATGTGTAATTATAAATCCTTCAAAAACAATACTAGCTAATTTTTATTAAATTTAATAACTAATTTTAAAATAATATAAATGAAAACTTATTGAATTTTATAATTCATTACTCTCGTTAAAATTAAAAATTTTAATAATATATTTTATCTCAGAATTTATTTCCTCTGTACTTTGTGTATTACAAGTTATTTAAAAGTAAACAAATAAAAAAATTTTGATATCATAAACTTTTGACTTTATGGCTTATTTTATTTGGAAATCTATTACCTCGTATATATTTGGATTATAAAAAAAATTTTATTTTAAAAATTTTTAATTCAAATAGATCTTAAAAATATAACGTTAATTATACAATTTTAATCTTAAAAATGATGAATGAATAGTAGAGATGAATTTAGAGACATATTTAAATGTCTCTAGTGTATTTATCTATAAATCTGTGTCTAATTTAAACAAATCTCATATAAAGTATATGAAAATAATTAAAGATGGACTTAGAGACTTTCTTTTAAAATTTTTGTGATGGATTATAACTCATCTTTAAAATGTTATCTATTATGTATATAGAGGAGGATTGACAGACAAATTTATATGTATATTTTTAATAATTAGACAGAGATAATATTTAAATTTTGATTAGATAATTTAATAACCATAGTTTTGGCTTAGATAATTCAATCCCTTATGTTTAGGGATTTCTTTTAAATTTAGATTAGATTAGATTAGATTATGAATTGGTTTTTTAGAAAATTCAAGGTTTTTTCTTTTAATCCAACTTTTTCACTAAATAAGACTAAGTTAAATAAATGAAATATTATATTGTATATAAATCATTTTAATTGTGCTTAATCATTTGATATCTAAAATAAAGAATAAAATGAGTTTCTTAATATTTATCTTCAAGTGACCTAAGTTGTGTTTTTTAGAGTATTTTAGTCCAATTAATTCTTTTAATTAATTTTTAGTTGTAGGAAAAATACACACACATGATAGTGAATAGTTTACGTCTAGAATTAGAAATCTTTTATTCAATCCATTTCCATAATATTGATTTAATAAAAAAAATAAATAAAATCCTCACTGCACAAAAGTATTAAAAAATAATAAAGCGCCTTTCATTCTTCTCGTTCACATTCGCCAACCAATCCCAAAATCCCTGATTCCTTCTCTCTCACCCCACGGCATTTCTTTCTACTCTTTTTCAATTTATTGATTCCTTTTGCAATTAATATTTTGTTGTATTATTTGGTTCCTGATCTTATTTGGGATGTGTAATGTGTTCATCCGTTTTGTTTTTTATTTTCATTCTTGATTGTTTAACATTTTTTTTATGTTTTGGTTCTGATTTCGTGCTATGATTCTGATTCTGATAACTATATTTAATCATTATATATAATTTTTTTTCTTTAAATTCAATTTAAATTTGACCTTGTTTGCTGTTTTTTTTACCTGATTTCTTCTATTCATTTTTCTTAGTTTATTTGCTGGTAGAGGAATGAATTTTATTTTAGTTGTTGTTTTATTTCTGGAATGATCTTCAAGGGTAATTGGGGAAATATGCTGTTCAAAAACTGTAGGTATACAGTAACAGCTGATGCGCTTTACAAAATAAGTGGATAGAGAGACAAATATTACTAAAGGACCTCAATTTGTAATCTAGCCCAATTTCTTTTTGGCGAGATGAGATCTAGTCTTTTTTTTTATGGCAATTTTCTTTGGGCTGAAAGAGAAACTTTGGGCTAGGGTTTTTGCAATACTTGAAATCTGAAGTGGAGGAGAAGGGCGGAAAGTTGAAAGATTCAGCTTGAAAGATTTCAAAACCCTATAACGTTTGCAACTTTGCCTCCCTCTCTTCCCTTGGCTTCATTATTCCCGAAGCGCTTCGTCTTCGTCTGTTGGCTCCGTCGTTATGGCTCCAAAGCGGCTTCTGGAAGACCCTCCTCCTGCTTCTTCTTCAGAAGAGGAAGAAACCGAGGACGACGCTGCCGAAGAGGACGAAGAAAACGGTGATTCCGAAGGACTGGAAGACGAACAGGATGAAGACAACCATCAGAAGAAGAATCCCAAGGCTAACGCCACCCCCGTCGCCAAATCTGTAAAAACTCCACAAGATCAATCTTCGTCAGATTCCGGCGATGAATCCGGGTCGGAAACCGAGTCCGACGACTCGCAGCCCTCGCCATCAGCTTCTGCCTTCACCATCAAACCTATTGCAACTAAACCAATGAAAGAACGTGTACAGCCACAGAAAAATTCAGCAAACCGTAAGGTGACCATGTCACCAGCGAAGGCTGTCACCGGCGGCATGAAGCGCTCCAGGGAGAGCGATGACATTGAAAGGAAAGAGTCAAAGAAGAGCAAGTCATCTGATGGTCAAGATGAAGATTTGAAAAGGGGACCAGGTGTTCAACGCCTTTGGAGTGAAGACGACGAGGTTGCAGTTTTGAAGGGCATGATCGAGTATCAATCCGAGAAAGGGGCTGACCCGTGGGCTGATATGGAGGCTTTTCATGGATTTATCAAGGAAAATCTTCGCGTTGATGTGTCTAAGGACCAATTAAGGAGCAAAATCAAGAGGTTGAAGCAGAAATACCAAAGCAATGCAGAAAAGGGTAAAAATGGTGAAGCCCCTGTTCTCGGCAAGCCACATGATTACAAGCTTTTCGATCTATCCAAGAAAGTTTGGGGAGCTTCCGTCACAAATGGGGTGGATGATAGTGCTAAGAAAAAGCGAAAGCCAAGTCAGAGCGAATCCAAGAGTCCTGCTTCAGCACTACCAAATGATGAGATTATTGCTGAAGCAGAAAACCCTAATTCGACATTCTTTGATGCATTACTGGGATCGGGGAAGCTTTTGTCAGTACCGGAGGGTGCTGCCAACATTATGAAGGAAGCTCTGCCTTTGATAGGGAGTGCGAGGACCAAGGAATTGGAGAACAAGTGGAGGAAGTTGCAGGAAGATGAATGCAAATTGTACTTGAAGAAGGTCGAGTTGATTCGTGACTCTGCTAAACTGATGTTAGAAGCGATGAAATCGTCGATGTCTTAGTGTTCTAGTCATGGTAAGGTAAATCATATCGTTATATGAAATACATTTTTGCCGTCGGAGGACTTTTACGGGAAAATATGATGTGAGTTTTAATCAATCTCATGGGGATTTTTCCCTCTTCCAATCTATTTTTGATGTACGTTGATCAAATGAATATCATATTTAAATGTTTGGAATTGCCATGAACATCTTTAAAATGGCTCGACACACTGGTTATGACTTGTTTGATTCATGAATATTACAATTCACTATGAATTTTATGTTTTATTGATATTGGTATTGATAATGATGTCAAAGTGCTGAAATGTATGTCGAATGAAATTCGTGAAAAAAAAAGAAGTTAAATGAAAGTTTCCATTTGAGATTACGTCATGTCCCCCTTTCAGATTTCCCTAAACTAAAATTTAGGCAAAGCTGTTGATCTTCAGGACAATCATAGAAAAACAAATTGAGAGAAGTGAACGTTGAGATTGAGACTGAGATTGTTTAGCTGTAGTGTTCGAGACAGCCATAGAAAAGCATATTGCTTGAATGGTGCACAGTCAGTTCTATGGTTGAGGTGTGATTCCTTCATAGCCTTAGTGGATATTTATCACTCTTTTTGTGGAGTATTTATTTTCCCAGAGCACGCAAAGGGAATTAACAATCGCACGCAAAGTTTGCCTTGTGAACTGAAAGCAGTAGTATGAATTGTAAGTGACGAACCAATGTTCATGGTAGCCTTTGCTCATTGCATTGCGGAAGGATACTAGTGATGGACAAAATTTCCCTTTCGATTATTTTAAGCCATTTACTAACTACGTAAGTGTAAGATATTACAAACATGTCAAGATAAAGCGATATTACAAAGCTAACTTGGTGTTCAAGAAATTAAATTCTGAAGGAAATAAATGGGGCAAGGATGTTACTAGTAAATTCTATAGAACAAAAAGAGGGAAAAGGATCTAAAAATGAGATAGCCACTGGCAAGTTTCATATCTTAACACTGAAGGAAAGAGGGGAAAAAATCAACCAATAATATGACATGGGGAAAAAGTGTGATCATCTTCTGAAGAAAAAGAAACATTTTTGTTTTCGGAGGGCACTAGCAGCACAATAGAGAATGACACATAAGCTGAAGTGAGGGTGGCCTACAGGATGCAGATGTGATAACTGAAGTTTAAGTGACTAAGCAAAAGAGGCAGTGGCAGAAATGTAATAAGCAACAGATAGGAAGGCATGAACAAAACACAAAATCCCACCAATGGACAGAAAGTGATGATGCGACAACCCACACGACCCGTCTCGCTTGTTGTTTGACATCGTCCCTATCACCAGCATCGACAATCCAACGGCTAAGACCACCCTGTTCCATTCACAACGCCAAATCACGGCTTAGTCATCCCCCACCAGACCAAACTTTTATCAAGCACAATCTGCAGTTTTTTTAATCAATAATTTTACAGCAGCAGTTTGATCTGTGACTTCGTGGACTAACGCTGTAAGCATGTACTCGTCACCTTATTGTTGAAGATGACAACATATTTTATATTCTATTATTACTCGTTATTTTAGCATAAAGAATATACGAGAGCTTGAGAGAGAGATCATACCAGGTTAAAATGAGGGAAGCTACAGAGAGCTGCCTATTTGGGGGAGCCTTTTGAAGCTCACCTTGAGAACAGACACAGTTACAGCCATTAATCAAATTGACTATCACATGAGCTAACCCCAAAAGCAGTGCTGCACCCAAACCCAGCATGAAAGCTTGGTGACTTGGGTTCCTACATTCAAATATCCACAATCTCACGTGCTTTACCTGTTTGTTTAAAAGACAAATAAACGTCTCGCTGCTTAATTCTGAAACTAATTGAGCCAAGACAATAGCAAGCTATAACCATAAATCTATATATGCGTGCCTTATTTTGTGCAATCTCAGCCTCAATACCAAGAATTCCAGCTGCAATATCCAAGACCACGATCAAGACACAGAAAAATTCCTCCTGGACGAATCATTTATGATGAAAGGGGGAAAAAAGCGTTTTTGGGTTGCTTGCTGGTGAGTTTGAAGATGAGAGTGAGAAAACAGATAGAGGAGGGGCTATATATAAAGAATATAGAATGGAAGTGGCAGGAGATGGGTTAGATGGAGGAAAAGTTTCTTTTGTCATCAGTCTAAACTTCAATTCGCTTTTGTGTCCTTCTTCTGCTTTTTTATGTGGAGTTGGAATTTTTTGATAGGGAGCAAGGAAAGCAGGGTATAAACCAGCTCATACGATAGCATGACCATGGCGTATAGAATGGTAATTGATTTATTCATTCCTTGACTTTCAAGGTGAACTGCTAAAAATCTTTTCTGCAAACATGCTATATCCAACTTTTCTTATAAAACGTACTGAGAAACGAAACTGCATTTTTGTGAAAAAAAAGTTTCAAACCTATTTATTAATCACAAGAATGTTATGCACTGGATATACACGATGACGCAGAGTGATGAAGTATAAGTTTTCTATGCTGGCATGCAATATAATAATGATAAATAAATATTGAGGAAGGAATATGTACCCTCGGGTTTGTACTCTGAAATAAAGTTGAAAAAGGGAAAGCAGAATATGTATAATAAACGTGGAATCGCGTAACATGTAAATGTCACCAAGCTACCATGATTCTTAATCCCATACAACTTAAAATGAGATGGCCAACTTTATTTTCCCTTACGAACTGGTTTATGGATAAAATGATACCTGTAACTTCAATAAATCACGTGTCCCTCCTATTGATTGGTTTCTTTGCAACGTGACCGTTGCTTAACAGATTGTTTCCTTTTTTTTTTTTTTTGTTCTTTTGTGGAGGAGTATTTAAATAGATTGAGCTTATAAAATGTAATGAGTGATTAAATCAAATATATAGAAAATAATTTGTAAATGTAAAATCAAACATAATGCTCATTTATAACAATTTAACTTTTTTTTTAATCTCTCCTTTACATGCAATCTACAATGGGGCAGGTGGACCAAGACATCAAGAAGGAAGGCAAGAATAATTAGAGTTCTCTGCTACAAGCTAAATAAATGCTGACAGATATGAAAGTGTCGAAGCTCGACGTATGTCCTCTAGATCAACAACGTTCATGTGGAAAGATGCTCAAAATTGGAAGAGTCACAAAGGTGAAATCGAGCACCAATGTCTTCAAAGCGGGGCAACAGATCCTCTATTAAAGCCTGATTATTCCCCTTTGATTAAAAATAATAATAATCCTAATATTTCCCTCACAAGCTGCAGCATAGAGAACTCAGAATCTTCACAGTTCACCCAATTCAGAACCCATCCTGCCAGCTTCTTGTGTACTATATCTGAAGAACAGAAGCCACACTATTACTCATTCATTATATTAAAAAACTTGGACTCAGAATATCATTCTTCTCTTGCTTATAGGGTAGCAACAAAACTTGCCAATAAAGACGTCGCTCGTACCACACGAAACACAGCGACTAAAGGTAACCGGTGACAAGGAATATGTTGAAGTTACGAGACCTTACTGCACTTATCACTTATCAGATCAGATTTCCACTTTCCAGACAACATCTTTTCTTGTTCGATCGATTCCCAGGGATTGTATTCGAGGAAAATCAAACGCTCCAACTGTTTGAGCTAGAATGGATTGACTTGCAATGAATAGACAGCATGATAAAGTAGAACCTCAATTGTAAATCCCTTTTTTTTGCTTGCTCTGCTTTCAATATGTTAAATAAGAGCAACAGAATGCTGAAAACTTTACATGAGAATAAGAGCGAAAGTAAAAGGAATGAAGATTTGAATTAACAATTAATTAGAGACTCCCCGCCTTAAAAAAGAGGCAGGCAGCTCTGAAGATGGGAACTTTTATTCGTCGACCCACATGGCCTGGAATATGGCAGCTCTGTGTTTCAACCATTGAACCATTTCTCTGTCCATTGGAGACTTGTATATTACGCCATTTAACATTCGGCTGCCAAAATTTTTTTGGACAACTTTCGAATAATGTCCATATCAGCTGGTTTGGGCCAAGATGTCTGGGGCTGCTTCTAAATATCAAGCAGTAATACTAGACATTTTAGACGAGAATTCAACAATATGTGCAAGATGATCATCACCGTGCCTAGAATGGGAACTTTCTAGATTTTCCAGCATCTTCTATAGAGATGAAAGACATTAGCAAAAGGCTGCTTGATACGAAAGACATGAAGAAAATTTAGGCAATATTGGGGGTTTGTTCCTGCATTTTGCTTAAACCAGAACAAGGTTTGTGGCATTAAAATGCCACCCCAAAACACACTTACGCGAGAGTTTTTAACGGAGAGAAGAGAAGGGGGAGGGAGAGAGGAATCCTCCAATAATTTGGGGGAGGGTTGAGAGGGGACCCTCCCCTCCAACCAAACAAAGAGTTAGAATCATGGATGACATGCTTTACTGGATAAAAGGATTTGAGGAAAACACTGTATCCTTCACAGTCTGCCAAATTATTATACATCTGTTGAAGCCATCTAGTTGACAGAAAATACTTTATAAGAAGCCAGAAATTGACTTGTTACTCAGCAGAATAAACTCATATTCACAGTATCCATCACCTTATTCCTAGGTTTATACTCCCACCCTCCATCACTTTTACACAAAATTAGACTGACAATTATATTTTTTTAAAAAAATATAAACTTTTAAAAAATATTCTTCATTTAATATTTCATTTATGAAAAAAATATTAAAGAGAAAGAATATAATGAAAAAGATAATATTAAAAAAATACTATTAATAAAACTTTATTTTTATTAAAATGTATTATATTTTAAAATGCTAAATCTCTTTTAAAAGTATTTTATAATTTAAAACAGAGATAGAATATAGTTACATTAGGTGGGGGGGGGAATTTCATTATAATAACACGCCAAAATTATGCAAGTAATTAAATTAGAAAAGAAAGTTCTGATAATACTCGACTAGACACAAAACAAAAAAAAAAAAATACAGACATTTATTGATTCAATGCAAAAAAAAAAATTGTGGATTGAATTATACGAAGGTTTTGGCATATTTGTGAACACAGCATATAAATAATTGTGTAAATGATCAGCTCAGACACAATCAAAAGTTTAATGTTGATTGGGGTACTTGGAATCCAATGTTTTGGTGTATATATAATATTTCTTATTATATTTACTCAATATATTTATAATATTCACATCATTTTTATTACTTGTAATTTAGTATTTGTAAAATCTCCCTCACTTTTACCCAATGAACTCCAAATCTCAAACAATTAAAAGATTGTCTTTGACTAAGAATAACAATTTGTTAAATTTCACAAATGGGATCCTAAGTTTTCAATAATTTAAAAATATCTTGAAAGATCTTTACAATTGAATATTAGGGTTTGATAATTATGTAGAAGCATGATATCATTAAAAGAATTACTGCATTTGTGTAAAACAATGAATTTACGCAAAAACAAAAGCATGTGCCATGGCTTGTTGTAGATGCACCACAGCTCAGGCACAATGCACTGTGACGCATTACAAGCTTCATGAAAGCAAAATTTTGTTGTTATTTGATAGTACTTGGGGCAATTTTAGAAGTATCTCATTTCTCTGCCATCATTCGATTGACGTGATTTAGGTATTTATAGCTATTGGCTTTAGTTTTGAAATGTACTCACTCTACTAAACACAATTAATAAAAGAAACTCATGGTAATTAGAGGATTAGCTCAAAAAGTAATTACCAAGATTTAACCCAAAAGTAAGGGATCCCAAGTTTTCTAAGTAAAAACAAGTTAAAATCAATCAAAATCTTTCATATCAAAGTAAAAATAAGTTTAAGAAGCATGAGATACTTTAAAAGAGTGAAAGAAGTCGAAAACAGTTGAAAAAAAAACATGTGCTGTGATTCAGAGCCATACACCACGGCTCATGCATGCCGCGCCGAGGCGTGTTGCTCTCTGTGCCACGCGCTGTGGCTCAAGCACTATGCGTCGCGGCGTGTTGCATGAAATTTCTGCTGATTCTGCTATCATTTGACAGTAGAATTGGAAAAATTTTTGTGTCGCCCCGATTCTCCGTATAACGTTCGAATTACGTGATCTAAGTGTTTACTGAAAGCTTTTTACATGAACTAGCTAATGACACATGTTTCACTTTCAAAACAATTCACACTAGGAAGTTGGAACATCCAAACACATTTTAATCACTTTTCAACACTTTAACACAAAAATGGGTATCCAGAACTCTCAACAAGTGCCAAAAACTTTTCCTAACACTTGGACCATATTCAATGGACCTAAGACTACTAGTACAACATGTCACAAGTATCAAAACATCAGTATAACTAGAATTTATTCCTCAACCCCAATTTACAAAAAAATAAAAGGGGAGATAATTTACCATTGCATTTAACTCAAATCATTCAAAACATGTTCAAAACTTCATTTCTACACTTACACTAGTATGTTGGCTCTATAAACATATATATATATATATATATATCTACATGCACAAAGGCTAATGGCCCAAAATACAATTTTAACATTTTCAACAACCAAAATTCATATACCATTACACAATTAAAGTTAAATTAGAGGCATACAGTAGGAATATGCTAATTTCCTGCCTATTTAGTCCTTTACCTCTCAACACTAGAGCTATAGCCTGAAAAGTATTAAATAAGAGGGGTGGGTCTAGCCACTCAATAATCAAGGTTAAACCTACCCTATACAGTTATATATCAATTATAAAACAAATACATGCACAAGGAGATTAAATATGTAAAAATAATCCACATATATCATAATTTATCATTTCTAACTTCTTTAACTCTCACAACTAGGTGCATTGTCACCATATTCTTAGATATGTGACATGGCCCATACTCATGCGGCTTGCCACCACTTAATGCGTGTGACATGTCACCAATTGTGAGGTGTGACCTGGCCAAAGATTACAGGACTCACTCTTAGACCACGGCTTCCCCTATTCTCGAATCCCTGAAGTGTCTCATACCCTAAGCTATTCTCCTCATTAAAGCGATGAAGATAGCTAGGTTCTAGTCACTCGACAAACTATGGGATAGACTCTCAAAAAATAGTAGGACAAGGCTATAGCCCCGTGCATCGGAGGGCAGCGTAATTACCATATAAATTTTCTCTACTCCCAAATTCCTAAGCAAAGTCTTGCCACTGATCATACCATAATCATTACTCACTTGAATTTACTTTTTTGCTTTCCTTTACTCACTATTACAACAACTACATTGGGTTCACAACCTTGTGCTACCCAAGTGTGTATTCTTATCATTTTCTCAAATTCATTTCATTACTAACACACAAATATCTCTACTCATCATCACATTTATTTTTTAAAACATAAGCATTTTCACAGTAAAATCCTCTTAACTTTGCATTTTGCATTTCAAGCCAAAATAGCATTGTGCTCAATCAAATTTTTATACACTTATTGAAAACTAATATATAGTTTTATATAAAAATCAATCTCATACATGTAACATTCAACAATCAATTAACATACAACTATCCAAAGTTGAGTTTTTCCTCAATTACCTCAAACTTTTAAGAGGTCAAAGGTTTACCCCTCAATTAACTAGTTTTCAAGTTTAAATTTCCACTCTAATAGGTGACTAAGAGCCAAAACTATAATCAACCAAGTTAAATTCCATCAACATAACCAACTCAACAATTGAACCCTCAATTTCTACTTCTAAATTGACTAACCTTTACTCTATAAGAGGTAGAGCTTAACCATTGGATTTAATAATTACCTTTAGCCTCCAATAGCATTAATGAACCATTAAATCTTCATTAATGGCATTGTAACTTTCAACCACTCATAATAAATGGGATTTTTGGACATTAATGGTGCCCAATGACTCAAGACACCAAAACTTATTATATCTAGGTTTAGATACTCTAATTTACCCTCATTAACTCCATTTGAATCAACAAATTCAGACCCATAACCTATATGGACCGAAATCTCACTTCCACTATCAAACCCTAACTATAAACTCATAAATGTGGAAGAAATGGGGAGATTAATAAGTATGATACTTACCTTAGGTGTTTGTAGCCTTCAAAATACTCTCAAAGTTATCCCAAAGTAAATCCTAGCAAAACATTTGTGTGTCCCTTCTTTCTTTCTTTCCTCTTATCTTTATTTCTATCTTATTTCACATCTGATAAACTGTAGAAAATAGTGGCGCATGGCACAGAGAGGTTCTCCCTCACTAGAAATAGCTATGCTCTGTGGCAGATGATTTACGCGTCACAGCATGTGGCACAACAACTTTAACTCTTCCTTTTCTTCTCCTTTTGATACCCGAGTGGCCTGGCTCGATACCGGATCCATAACTAGGGCTGAAATAGCATCGAACATAATTATTAGACCTCTTTAGCTACACAACACTTTAACTTACTTAATTACCCTAATTAAGTTTAATTAATTAGGGAATTAAAACTCGAGATGTTACAAGTTTCATAGTCAAATTATCTCCTAGTAAAAAGTTGGATGCTCATTTCAAAATTTTCTCTTTTTCATCATTTTTCACGTAACTTGAGTGCTCAAAACTCATACCAAAAGCCAAAAGCTAAAAGCTAATGAACACTACCTATATCACATTCTATAGACTAAAACGAACCTGTGCAATGCACCACATCACTCACAATACTTATAAAACACATTTTTATTACTCAATCTCTAAATCTCAAAAATAGAAATCACATAATTTAACCATTAATCATCATAATTCACATATCATACATGATTCTTACTTATATTAGTATTTTAACTCTGCTATAGATCTCACAATCCATACACAAACACTTTAAAGCCCAAAATACATTATATAATTTAATAAAACACATAATGTAAGAAAGTCACAATTGAATTATCCCTAGTTGGCAATATCATGCAATATATACACATTAATACTCAAAAAGTAAAGGAGGCCTACTAATAGGATCTTAATTCTATGCCTCAGTTTGTTTCTCTCTGTCCTGCCCTCTAAGCTAGTTCTTGTAATATTAAAGATAGTGGGGTGAGTATAATTATTTAGTAACCAAGGTCTATCTAACTCATACTAATGCATGTCAATCAATTTAAATACAAATGGTAAAAATAATCAATTTCAAGTCATTTACACGTTCAAGAGCATAATTCAAATTCTCATTCATAGTACACATGCTCATAATTAATGATTGAAATAATACATTTTCATATAGAAACAATACTCGCCACATGATTTGTTTTACTAGGGTCACAATACGAGCAACCATGTGCCTTTTTTATTACTATATGCATGATCATACTTACCTTATATCCTTCTTATTCCTTTGACACGAAATTGTAGGCTATAACTCATTAGGATCCTCCACACACTGAGACTACCCTAGTAAAAACACACGTAAGAGGTTATCTTGTCAAGGTTTTCTAACTCATTTTTGAGTCACGATTTCCCCCATTTCTCACTCTATGAGGTGTCATTTTTCATAAACTAGTTTATTCATTGAACAAGTAGATAACTAGCTAGTTTTAAGTTTCTCGTTGAATTAATGGGATAGTTCCTCATTGAACAAATGAGATAATATAAATAATAAATTTAGACTAACCATCGAGCTCTGATGAAAGCCTTACAATGTGAATTTTAATTTCCTACTTTTCTTTCTAAGAAAACTCCCACCTCTCATGATAATATAATGCATAAATACACAATAACTCCTAGCATGGAAGTATTCACTACTCAAACATGCTTAATCATCTCATTGTACTCTATTAACAAATCACATCATTGGACTTCAAAGGAAACAAGTCATAGAACTTTATAAGACCATCAAAGTGGATTTTTCAAGCAAATCATGCCAAACTTGCGTTCTATTCAATTTCACATATTTTAATTATCAAATATGATTCAATAAATTAATTAACATATAAAAGTACAAGAAAGAATTCTCCTGATTACCTTAAACTCTTGAGAGGTCAAAAGTTTCACCCTTCAAATACTCACTCCCAATGCTTCAATGAAGCTTAAATGGTGCCAATATAATCACTCTGTAATTAATTACAATATAGTTCATCAATATCTTTTTTTGGATAATTTTTACTATTAACTCAAATACTTCTTCATTTCTAAGATTCATTCTCTTCTCATATAAGAGTATTCATAGAGTTTCTTAGCTTCCCTTCATTCACATTAACGTTATTGAGCTCTTAAATAACTATTAATAGAGCTGCATTGTCTCAACTACTTCATTAATGGTAGATTTTCATTCATTTATAACCTCTAACAACAAAAAACATATAGAGCCATAAATTCTAGGTTTAAATAGCTCAAACAACACTTATTAACTTTATTTAAGTCAATGGATTCGAATTTATACCTATATAGTTCAAAAATCATCATTTTTAACTAAACTCTAACTTCTCAACTAGAGAAAATGGAAGAGAAAGGTAGATTTAAGCTTAAGAAACTTACATCTAATGTTTAAAAGTTTTAAAATACTCTAAATGCTTCCAAACTATAAGCCCTAATAGAACTCCTTACGTTTCTTTTCTTTTCTTTGTTGTTTCTCTCTTTTTCTGCATCAAGCTTCACGTTTTTATTTTTACAAAAAAGTGACCATCAGTCGCAGCGGACGTAACATGCACCGCAGTGCATGGCACAGAGAGGCCCATCTTGGCTATTTCACTCATGGATGTTGTGGCATATGAACCGCAAGTCGTGATGCATGGCACAAAACCTCCTCCATCATATTTTCTCCCTCTTTCATATCTGGGTGATCCGACTTAACTTTGAACTCACATTTATAGTTGAAATTATAACCAGACACGTCCGTTAGACCTCTCTAACCACATTCCTCACTAATAAACTTGATCACTCTAATCAAGCTTAATTAGTTAAGCTTAAATTTTGAGGATGTTACAATATTTATATATAAAATGTCATTTGCTTTGTTTATTTTGATTTTAGATATGTGAGATCTTAAATGCAAATTATAAGACGGAATCCATTGATAAGCTGGTTTGATGCATAATTAATATTTAATCCTGTAAATCTTTAGGATTGGCTTATTTCTTTCTATCTAGTAGTATCACATCATGCGTAGAAACTTGAGACACGTATTGCCATTTATTTTCGTTTGAATATCCGATCCAAATAAATATCAAGGTAAGTTAGTAATGATCAATGGCCGGGCAAAGAGGAAACTAGTTTCTTTAATTTTAATCTATGCATGTAAAATTTGCAAGCAATTGCATAAAATATAATGCTTAATTTAATCGTAACAGAGAAAGTTAAATAAAGTGAGCACATACAGATTCTATCAGCTTCTTAATTTCGAAGCTGTAAAACTTCATGTACTAAAAATTTCAACATCATATTTACAGCTGTTCAGCCTAATCAAACAATGACGTAAAATATACAATCAAGAGATTCATGTTGTGAACAGATCCAGGAGATCAACTATGATTCAAATTAAGCTTAAAACATGTAGGGCGTGGCGGAGAACGATGAAACGTACATCTTCGGCTTCGCACTTCCCCTGAGAAACATAAAACCGAAACATCAATGACAATTCAAAAGTCAGGACAACCAAATAATTTCTTTATTGGTTAATATCACGAAACTCACTTGTCACGACATCGAGAAATACAGGCAAGGTCGGCTACTGATTTGTTTTTTCGGGTCGACTTGTTGGATTTCCCATCGACGTTGTTGTCGTGATCCTGATCCGCACTATCTTCCACGATTACTGACAATGCTGGGCACCAATGCGATGGGTGGTTACGACGACAACCAATTCTGTTGCCCCTAACGCGACGGTAATTACCGGAAGTACGAATGTGACAAAGATGGCTTTCGTCCGTTACCGGCGGTCTCCGTCGTGGATGACGGCAGCAGGATCCGAATTTGGAAAATAAATTGATCATCACTGGAATCAGGAAGCAGTGTGCCGTTTTGATTCCTCTGATTCCGTTTGTTGAATCGGAGTTCAGAGTGGAAGCGATTCGATTGGAGCATGTAATCTTTATATTTACGAGCCAGTTAAAGCCTCCCTCGACGCTTATAAATCTCCTTTATGAGTTGTATGCAAGCAGTTAAGTTTTCTGCCTTATCCCTTTAAAATAGGACTGTTTTGGCAGGATTACTTTCTAATTTGAGTTAATTTGAGTTAATTCCATATGCTTGGCTTGCACAACCGTTATCTGCTTTTCATTTAAATTGACAATTGAAAATTAATTAAAATATCACTTTAGCAACAAATTTTTTTTTTACATAATGTTAATTTTAAATATGGGAAAATATGCTGTTTTCTTTATATCAAAATTTTAAAATTATTTGATCGTGCTTTGCTGTAATCAAAATATAAGGATTTTTAAAACGGAAAATATTAGCCGTCAGAGTTTTATTTTATATTTTTAATCCTATTTAAAATTTTAGGAAAAAAACCAAAAAATATAATATTTTGTAAAATATTAAATATGGATCCTTCACTTTTTTGTAGAGAGAGAGAGAGAAGCCTAGTGGTCCAAAAGCTTTTATTCTCATTCATTTAATGTGTTAGGCTTGAATATTAGGCCAACAATAGGCCCAAAACTCTGGTAGCATAATAACGTCATCTACGACAGCCCACAGGTAAATTGAATGGCGCCAACGAATGGATAATTATTTTAAATTCAATCTTTAATTGTGAAAGCATTAACAATAAATGCTCAAAAAACAAATTTAGCAATGAAAAAGGTGCAAATCTTTCAATTTTTTTCCTAGATTGACTCATAGAGTGAGGCCTTAGGTCAATGTCTTAAGAAATTTAATGTTCGGTATGGTTTTAAATAGGATAAGCTAGCTTGTTTTGCATTTGACATGAAACACTAGCTTTTGTATTAAAAAGCTTATTCCACTTGACATCAAATTAAAGAAAAGGCAAGGGTTTATGCTTTTGATGATTACAAAGGTCTGATTATTGTCTGTGTTGTGCTAATTTAGTTGCATGTGGATGTTAGTATGTACCCATGTCACTGTCCATATGAAAGTACCTCGTCCACACAAGATTGCCCCGTCATGATATATTGATGTGTTCATGTTAACAACAATTAACTCTCATAATTAAACAAGACACAATTGAAACTTGTTGGGTTCTTCTTGTTTTGTCCTCCCCCAGCTCCTCCGGAAATTTTTTTTAAATGTTTTACACTTGAGATTAGGAGTGCGTAAAGCTGAACTAAAATTGAAAATCAAATCAAATTTTTATTATTTAACTTGGTTTGTTTGGTTTTTCAATTCAATTCTTTTTTAAAAAATATTTTAATTGATCAGTTCAATCCGATTAGTAAAATTTAAAATTAAATAGATCAAACCAACTGAATCATTATACGTATAAATTAATAAATTATATTTAGTTTATTAATTATTACTTTTTTATTTTATTCTTTTTAATTTTATATTTAAATAAAAGAAAATATACAATCTAATAAGTTGTAACCATAACCTCTTATTAAATTTTATATATACAACTTGTCTGTTTTAGTAGAAAAAATAACAAAATTGGCACAAATTTAAATAGTCTAATATGAAATTTAAAATTGAATTAACTGATTGAACTAAATTTTTAAATTTTAATTCGATCATTGTTTGGTTTGATTACCTTATTTGATTTCATTCGGTTCCTATTTTTAATATTATTTGGTTGATCAAACTTTCACATTTTGACATTGAATCAGATCCATCATTGGGAGCAAAATTGTTGCATTGAGACTATGAGTTCCTTGTTTGACATCAACATCAAGTATAAGATAACTTGTATTATTCATAATTTATAAATAATTTTGATTTTTATAAAATTTAGTATACGCAGAATTTTTTTATTGATAATTTTTTTAAAATTTTAGTTCTGAAAATTAGTACTAAAACGGAACAAGACTTTACATATGTGTATTACTTTTTTATTTGGTAATATATATATATATATATATATATTACTAGACAATTTATTACGCGGTGATCCACACGGCAACCCTTTTTTTTTTAATGTTTTGTTACTTTTTGTTTTGCAAAATTAGAGAAAAGATTGAAAATATCGTGTTTTAATTAATGAAAATTATGCTAATAAAATAAATAATTAAATTACCCTTTAAACATATTTTTTCATATATATATATATATATATATATTTGCAAAGCTTGTCCTAAAAATTACTCAACAGAATTGTTCTAAAAACATTAAAAAAATGAAACAATTCCTTATATTATTACTTCTTAGCTAACATTTTGGCTGTTATTTAATTTAATTAATACACGAATTTCAAAATCTAAAGAGCTACATATAGTATCTGCGAAAGAAAACTAGCTTGAAATTAAAGCAATGAAAGTGGTAAAATAATATTTCACGTAAATATAATTTTTTTCCTTTGAATAAGATATGGATAACATTACTAAAAAGGAGTATACATCAAGTCTCTCCTATTCTTATCATCATCCACCACTTTTTTACAACAAGGTGAGGGTTGATCATATATAAGTGCAAAATTATTTGGACAATCAAAAGCCTAACTAGCAAGTACATGAGCACAAATATTAACTTGTCTAAAAATAAAATCCAAGGGAATAAAACTATTCATATACAAAAGGAATCTAGCATATTCAATTATATATTTATAAGGGTATAGCTCGATTTCCACAGTCCAATAATCAGGTGAGTCACTTCGGCACAATCCATGTAAGCTCTCACTCCAACATGACCCAAATATGTACAAAGTTCCAGCCGCTGAATTAAGCTCACAATTTCTGTAATCGCAGGTGCCAAGCTGCCCACTGTTGAATTGTAACTTGCCATCCACTCTGCATTGATGTTTCTAATAAATACTCCACCGCAACGACTTGTCATCCTTGTAAGATAATCTATCCGCATCCAAGCGAACCTCCAATTCTTTGGGTCAAACCCAGCTGGTGAGAGCATTCCGTGTAGCCGTAGCCATGGTGTTAGAGTTGCTAACCATTTTCAGATCTCGGGACACACGAAATAAAATATCCACAGGAGAAGAGAGTCTCTCTTGACCATCATTAGAAAACGCTCTAGAGCATCTAAAGCACCACATATATTTCCCAACACATATGGCCAAATAGAATATCCCATGGAACACTCTTAGCATGCAAATTACCAACGTTATTTTTCATGTTCCATAGAATCCATTCGTACCTGATAAACTTTTGAACTTATACCATAGTTTCAAGTTGATCATTATTTTTCCATTTTGCTACCGCATGCGGGTAGTGTAGTCTCTCAACAGGTGCCTAGTATCTTCCTTTGATTCATAACCCAATATGCAAGAGTCTGAGTCTCGGAGGAAAATTTTCTGTATGGTGCTTTCCCTTGGCCATTAGCCAAAGGTGTACTTTTATTTTCTCCAGTCTCGTCCATCTCCAGATTTGTCCAGAGTTTCCCTGTCGATGAAATTGTATCGGCACTAGGAAATTTATTTATTTTTTCCCTTTTTAGCTGTAAGTCAGTAAAAAAGGAAATGCGTACGATTAAAGTCATTTAGCAAATTGATCGGACTTGGTGAGACGATAGAGACATGTCCTTTTGTGCAGCCTTTTGCAGGATGAAATGATACTTCGCAAACGTTGCATGATGCTTCAAATCGGACGTGAAGTTGCCTTCATTCTTTTCTTCTTGTACTTTTTCGCAGAGCATACTTGTGTTCAGCCACCATACATTATTACCATTAATCTTCATCAGATCGACAGTTTATAAATTCACATTAATTAGTAATTACCGCCCCTTCTCTCTAGTCTCTATCTCTTCGCGCGCTTCTTTAATTTATCAGTCACACATACAAACAGAAAATCCTCCACGAAAAGTTAATTAGTCAAATAAAAGAGAACTTAATAATGATATTATAATATACAAAAATTGGAATACGTGAGCATGTCCAAATGTGACACCCAACTTAATATTAAAAGATCGTATCTTGATCAGAGGATTAAAAAAAGAAGACAAAAGAGAAGAAGAATAATTAAGGAAAAATTGCAATAGTAACCTAATAATCTGAAAATGAAGAGGTCAGATTTGTTTTTAGTTGTGGCATTACAAGCAGAAGGAACAATTTGATCTGTGCATTGTTATAATAAAAATGTATAAATTATATTAAATAGGTGCATTATTTGAGAGCAGGGGAATGAATGCAACAGGAAGATCGAGACTTGTTATGACTAACCATATATGGGATGTGGATTAAAATAGCTATTTGGTGAAAGCGAATTGGACAAGAGTGGGCCGGCTATAGCACACCTTCTTTAACTTATTTGCCACCATGTGTTTTTAATCCAGCCCCGCAACAATATTACATTAATCAAAATCATTATCACTACAATACAAGTAAGCGCTAATTAAAAAGCAAGCAACAGTATAATAATCTAAATTAGCTTTATGATCTTTTGATCCATCCAACAACTTATTTCAAAGGGACGTGTATAAATATCTATTAATTAATGCATTGGATTGGAGGGACGTGTAGCATCGTCTATATCTATCTAATGCAGTAGCAAAAAAGAACTTTTATGTTGCTTTTGAGAAGGCGTGCATGGAAATTCCTCTACAAACCATAGTACTTAACCACCGGATCACATTATTCAAATTGAAATTTCCCAGTACAGTTTGAAAATATAGGCTTGAATAATTCAAAGAAAAAAAAATCTATTGTTGCCTTTGACGAATAATGAAATCTCTATTTGATTCTCCGCATATCATTTCATTAATTTAGTTAATTAATTATTAAAATGTCGCTCTAATAAAAATATAAAATTTTAGTAAGCCGTGCTTAAAACACTTGAACAATACTAAATAGATATCCTTAATTTCTATCTCATTTTAATCCATATATCTATGCTAACTAATAATATGCTGCGTTGAGCGTTATAATTAGTTTCCAAATCTAACCTATATGATGTGTGACAAGTAACATTCAATAATAAGTCAATAAACTACACGGTAATTAAATGTTAGATGAAAGTAAGTTAAAAAAATATTAACATCATAGGAGCATTTTAATGATGCCTACAGTCAATTAAAAATATATATTTTAAAATTAATCACATAATTAAGACTTTTGTCATAACACACACACGTTTTTTTGGTAAGTATAAGGATCAAGCTCCACAGGAGGCAGGAAATATCTCTCCCAAGGTAATGGCAATAATGGGCAAACCTTTCTTAACTAAATTAGGACATAAATAATGATTAGGTTTTGAATCCTCAACTACTTAATTAAGTGATGAGTCTTTACCACTCACGTCAATTTTAATTGGTTACAGATATATTCTTTTACAACTCTAATAATTATACTGCAGTGCATTGATCAGAAGGACATATGTTAAAAAAAAAAAGTCTAGAGGTTTATTTACTGTACCCAATCTCAAAGTTTTGTCTCCGTACTACTATATCAAGATATATGACATATAAGGACCTTTTGTCTACTATATATACGGCTTCACAAGTCATGTTCTCAAACTCCTCCTCCTCCCTAGCTACCGCACTTTCATACCCAAAGGGTTTTGCTCTGATGTCGGAAGCGTTTATATGTCCTTAAGCCTCTAAAAATTCAGTTGATAAAGCCCTGGCTTTTCAATCCTCGATCTGCACCTTTATCCTCTTGGCGCGAGTCAAAAAGCTCACTAAAACAATATCCTCTCTCTTCATTCCATCTTCTCTTTTCCCTGTACATATATTGCACTCATCAGTTCTCTTCCATGCACCGATGCACGTCCAGTAAAAATCATAAACCTTACAAGCACTTTTGATCTTGTTTTTCCTCCTCTTCAGAAACCTAAAACCAAGCTAGAGCCATGAAAACTGAGTTAAAAGGAAGCACTACTTCCATTTCCCTCCAATATCCAACTCTCTTCAACGCACCGCACAATAATCCTGATATCTCAGGAGCACTCAAAGGCTGCCTCGGGAGCCTCGATGGAGGTTGTATAGAGAAGCTCTTGCTTCACTGTGCCAGTGCTTTAGAGAGCAACGATGTAACTTTAGCTCAACAAGTCATGTGGGTGCTCAATAATGTCGCTTCTCCAGTTGGCGACACCAACCAAAGGCTCACCTCGTGGTTTCTCAGAGCCTTAATCTCTAGGGCTTCACGAGTCTGCCCCATGAACTTCAACGGGAGAAGCAGTACCATCCAGAGAAGGTTGATGTCCGTGACAGAGCTTGCAGGGTACGTTGATCTTATCCCTTGGCATAGGTTTGGGTTTTGTGCTTCCAATAGTGCTATTCTTAAAGCAATTCATGGATTCCAAAGAGTGCACATACTAGATTTTAGCATTACCCATTGTATGCAGTGGCCTACACTTATAGATGCCTTGGCCAAAAGGCCTGAAGGCCCTCCTGAGGTTAAAATCACAGTGCCTTCTTGTAGGCCATCTGTCCCACCTTTGGTCAATATTTCAATAGAACAAGTTGGGCTGCGCCTGGGGAATTTTGCTAAGTTCAGGGAGGTCCTTTTTGAGTTTAATGTGATTCGAAGGAGCGCATCTTCTGAATTGAGCAATGTTAATAATGATTCATCCTGCTTTCCCTTTGAGTCATTGTTAAGTCACCTGAATCCCGCTACGTTAAATCTTAGGGAAGACGAAGCTTTGGTGATAAATTGTCAAAATTGGCTACGTTACTTGTCCGATGAAAGAAAGGAGAGTTTCCAAGATGCGTCCCCTAGGGATACTTTCATAAATCTAATTAAAAGTCTTAACCCTAGAATAGTACTATTGGTTGATGAGGATTGTGATCTTAGTGTCCCAAGTCTCACGTCAAGAATCACCACTTGTTTCAACTATTTGTGGATACCCTTTGATGCTTTGGAGACCTTTTTGCCTAAAGACAGCAACCACAGGGTAGAGTATGAATCTGACATAGGCCAGAAAATTGAGAACATCATCAGCTTCGAGGGGGTTCAGAGAATAGAGAGATTAGAAAGTGGGGCGAAAATGTCGCAAAGGATGAAAAACGGAGGCTTCTTCAACGTTCCATTTTGTGAAGAAACCGTGAGAGATGTTAAGGCTTTGCTTGATGAGCATGCTAGTGGATGGGGAATGAAGAGAGAAGAAGATATGTTGGTCCTCACATGGAAAGGCCATAACTCTGTAATCGCCACAGCTTGGGTCCCCAGTGAGTTAAGCGATCATATGGGTGTGGGCTGAGCTGTCTTTATAATAAGGACTTAAACCTCATTTGGTCCCTCCCTATCAATTCACTGATCACTCGATATAAAGTTTTGTATCATTCTAGTATTCGCACACGTAATTTTGGTTCAATTATTTGAATATTGAAAGTACTAAAGTGATATAAAAAAACTTCTGAATATTGATCAATATACCATGAGGTTTGAGTCCTTAAGCATACTAAATTTACAACAAGAGACAGCAAGAGAAATGGGCCTAGCTAGCATGAGAGGGATTTGAGTTTTGGTTGAGTGGTCCAGGGAGAGAGGCAGAGAAGCGAAATCAGTTAAAGTTGAAGGCTGTATGGAAAGGCTGCAAAATGACCAGCAAGAGACAAGAAAGGAAAAGCGGCTTTCATTTTGATTGTAATTCTCGTCTGCTAGCTACTGCGATGAAGCCGAGGCTGTTAGATCACACGAAAGGCATAAAAGTTAAATGTGCTGATTGTCTTTGTACAAGAGTCAAAACTGTGTCTCTCAGCCAGCCATGCATATACATATATACATATATGTATTCCCCTTTTGATGCAGCTTTTGTTTTCTGCCTTCGAACTCAGTGCAAGAGGTTCTCTTGGTTGCTAAGAAGATCTCTCTTAGTATATTTTGTTTTCTTATTTCAATCTGCAACAGACTCTCATGATTTCCAAACCCTTTTGTTACAGCATCTGCATAAGCGAAGGTCAGGCAAGAGTGCAAGGCCCTCTCACAGATATGCAAGTCAATAAATATATATATCAGAATTCTTTCAAGCCTATATATATATATATATATCATGGAGTGAAACAAGCTTTAATTATACTTAATTTGGTAATCTAAAAGTTTTAATATTTTGTATTTCAAGCATACCTGTGACTCAATTGTCTGATAAGTAATTAAATATATTTACAACTTTCTTTCCAAGTCCATCCATCTTGATTATAATAAAATGTTTACAAAGTAAATGAGGCATTATCCTGAAAAAAAAATTGGGAAAAATATTTTAAGGATCAAATTGAATATTTTGAGTTTTCAATAATCGAAGTTAAAGAAGAGTGATATTCAAGAATCAAGAACAAAATTAATTACAGTTTGCGGTGTAAATCTTTTTTTGCCACCAAATAAAGACAAAAACAGAAAAGAAAGGCAAAAATAATTAGAAAGGACCACCCAATCCTGAATATTGCTTTTTCATGAGAGGTCATATTCAATTCCATACCAGTTTGTATTATTGTGCGTGGACAAATCAGAGAGACATATTGGACATACTAAGCTAACAAGTTCCCCCCAAAAAACAAAAAAAACAAGAAGAAGAAGAAGAAGGGAAACAAAAAGTCCGACCTGCCGGATTCGAACCAGCGGCCTAAGGATATCTGATATGTTACACACTACAGTCCTCCGCTCTGCCAACTGAGCTAAGGTCGGTTGTGAGCAATCTGCCGTAATTTACTTAATAATGATAATTTTCCAACTTTTCGATTTGTGATCCACTGCATTTTTTCATTCTAAGTTAGATGAACAAAATATATGTGATCCTCCTAGTTTACCATCCTATGTGGATGTTGAAAAACTGTGCTGGTCGAAGTTTCTATCCTTCATATTGTTCCCACTAAACACCAGCACTGGAGTTATTTTTCCTAGGACTAATGATCATAACTCTTCACGACTAGACGGTGATTGAATTAATTAATCATCACCACATGAATAAACAAACCTGATATTACTTAATTATATATTGACGCCGTTATCATGTCTCCAAGTTGCTCCTTGATAACCTGTTCACGTTAAAAAACTTACCGTAGAGATACACCGCCTACGTACCTCAAATAAAGGAAGATGCTAATCTAAATTATCATTTTAGAGTAATCCTTTTTCTCTTAATTTATCACATGAAATACAAGCTCTAATTGACCCGCTTAGGAAAGATTATATAATCCCATATTGTATATATACCAATTCAACAACCAATTAAAATAATTCATTCCTAATTTCCCAGAAACTAAATTGCTGAACAGTTAGCCAATAAGTTATTTAGGTGGCCTGCTGCAAAAATAGAAAAAAAAATGTATAAATTCAGAATCCAGACAAGGGGAATACTTGTTATATGCCTCGATAATCTTTCTCTGCGTCTGCGTCTCTGACTTATAGTCCGTCCATACATATAATATCCCACTGTCCGATTTTATATGCTTTGTGTTGCTTCTCTTGCACTCTCTGCTTTGTCTCTGTGTCCCATGGTCGAACCGCATCACCTCACCAATCGAAGACTCAACTACAACCACCCCATTTTCTGCCTCACTCTCTTTGTCTCTCTCTAGCTTCGCCCTCTCCTTCCTCTTTGTCTTCTTCTTTCTCTCAGAATCTGCTCTTTGGTTGCACTGCGTCCTTTTTTCTCCTCCTTCCCTCCCCCATATTTTGGCTTCTTTCGCTTTCTATTTATTACGCATCTCCCAAAAAGTTCACTACTCTTGATTTGTGGTGGGTTCGTTTTGGGTTTTCGTTCTTGCTTAAGTCATGGAAGATTGCTGTGATCTTGAAGTCGATATAAATGGACAGGAGACCTTCCTGGTTAACAAAGTAAGCATTTTCTCTGTTTATCAGAACCTCTGCTTCAAATTTTGATTTCGCGTAGGTTTAGGATCTAAGCTATAGTCAGAACCCAGAAACTTCGTCCTTTCAATCTTCTGGTTGATTGTTTATCTACGTGCTACTTGTTGTTGCTAGTAAAGCCAGAAGTGGTTATTGTTCAATGATTTTTTTTTATATACTGTTCAAGGATTTATTCAATATCCATGCATTCTGCTGTAATTTATCTCTTCTTTCTTCCGTTATCATTTCGTTAGTAACTTTATGATAAAAATTGAAACTTTCTGTCCATCATTAATATGCACCTGCATGACAGTGAAGTGGGGCAATAATTATTTAATTATCATCTCCATTTTTACAAACCGCAAGCTCAGAGGACCTTATTCTTTGTCTGGTTCTTTCTTTCTTCTTATGTGGTTTATTGTTTTGTTCTTGTTTGCGGCATATCGCATTAAATGCTGGATTTTAATGTTCTCACCTTCATTTGTTTTATTCACTCCTTTTGCGAGTGACTGAGGGTTGCTTTCGGGGTCATTTATTTCTCTCTATACGCTTCTATGCTAGATTATTAGTTGATGGAGATCCTTCTGTCTCTCTCTAATGCACAATTTATTGTTCATAACAACCCCTGTATCACCGGTCCACTCTTTTGCAGCAACTTTCCTTTTTCCTTAATTTTTTTCTCGTCTCTCTCTGCCGGTTTAATTCGATGCTAGATTTCCCCTTTCATGTGTAGATAGAGAAAAAAAAAATTGTAGATGTTTTCTTTCGTGAGAGAATCTCTTTTGTCATCTAACTCTGTTTCACATTTTAAATGGGTGCTTGCAGAATATTGTTGCTCACTATTCTAGCAAATTCATTAAATTATTTGGGAAAAATAGCGGTCCTAATAGAAAGCTTAAAGTAATATTCCATGACTTTCCAGGAGGGGCATCAGGTTTTGAGCTTGTATTGAGATTTTGTTACAACAACGGAAAATATGGCATAACTCCTTTCAATTTGTTCCTTGCACACTCTGCTGCAAAATTCATGGAAATGAAAGAGTCCGTTGATGGGAAGAGTCCTAATTTGTTGGAGCAAACAGAAAAATCACTCCAAGAGATTGGCTACTGGACATGGTCCAACCTTTTAGCAGCCTTGAAACAGTGCCAAGATTTCACTCTAGTCGCAGGTTGTTCTACTATGATGCTTGAGAAATGCTTGGAATCCATAGTTGGGAGGCTGGTTTTGACCAGCGAAGCGAGCCCATGTCCATCTTCTTGTTCCTCTGAGAGTTCTGGGCATCGATGTTCCAGCGACTCCAAAAGCATTGAGAGTACAAAGACTGCCTTTTCTCGTTCAACATGGTGGTTTGAAGACCTTATGTTTCTCAGTCCCTTGCTGGTTCAAATGCTGGTGAAGTCTATGCTTTGGCGTAAATTGGACCAAGTTATAATCAGCAGGTTTCTGATGTATTACCAGAAGGCAAAGTTTTCTTCTGCCACAACTGATGAGAAGAGGAAGATCATAGAAATGGTCATAGACATGCATTACAGTATGGACCCTAGAGTTCTCTCTTGCAAGACTTTATTTGGGATTCTCCGAATCACCCTCAACTTGAACATAAGCAAATTTAGCAAGAACAAATTGGAGAATATGATTGGCGCCCAGTTGGATCAAGCAACCTTGGACAATTTGCTTGTTCCATCTCCTTATGGAATAAACTACTTATACGACGTGAATCTTGTTCTGAGATTCTTGAAGGCATTCCTGCTTCAAGGGACCCGTCTGATTGCTCCTTCTCGGATGAAGAAAGTTGCGAGCTTTATAGATTTGTATATAGCTGAAATAGCCCCTGATCCTTATTTAAAAACATCCAAGTTCTTGGCTCTTGCCTCAGCACTACCAGATTCTGCAAGAGACTCCTATGATGAACTGTATCATGCAATGGACATGTATCTTGAGGTTAGTTGGTTCATATTTCATTTATTCTTCTCCTGAATTGGTATACGAAGGATTCAAGCTTGTGATGACATTTACAGCTAAACCAATCTTTGGGTTTGTTAGTAGGTCATTTTAATCTTGGAAGTCTCTAATGTCCAATCTGTCAGTGTCATGTGGTTGTCCATTCTATCATTATTGTCTGGAAATACTATTGTGATCTCAAAAGAATGACTTTAAAAATTGAAAAGCCTACTTAAACGTGTTTGACTATAGGTGCACGCGGATTTGTCAGAGGAAGAAAGGCTGAAGATATGCAGTGTTTTAAATTATGAGAAGCTTTCAGCCGAGGCATGCCAGCATCTGTCTCAGAACAGAAAATTCCCTTCAAAATCTGCCGTTAAGGCTCTTATGGTTCAACAATCCAAGCTCAAGAACTTAATTCTCGGCATCCCCAATGCAGCTGCAATCACCATTTCGCCACGTAGTTCCAGTGACACTGACAGAAGAGGAACAAGACACAGAATCAAGGAACAGGCCATGCTGTATACTGGAGAATTTGATGTTCCAGTCCAGGACAAGAAATTCGCAGCAAGCTTGCAAGGAATGAAATGGAGGGTTGCAGAATTGGAGAATATCTGCAGGAAATTGCAAACCCAGATGGCAAAGATAATGAAATCAAGAGTATCGTCAGGCCACGGCTATTCAAGATCATTGCCCAAACTCTGTTCATGACAGAACAATTGCCATGATATAGATTGAGATTTTTCCTATGTAACTTACATGTAGTGTACAGCAAAGGAGTGAGTTCAATTTCGTAGTTTTTCTGAGCTACTGAAGTTGATTAAGTTCAGTGTAAAGTAAAAGATGATTCTGAGCCAAGTGCTTGCATAGTTCCACGTCCCTTCCTCCAACAAATATTCGTAATAAGCAAAGACAGCACATGTTTCAGTAGGGCAATACATTTTAATTAAGTAGGTTCATATTATATGATCAATACACACGTACACAGGACCAGTTGTGAAGGTTTCTTTAGTTGATAGTGCATGGCAATGGTGGGATTCAGAACGACAAATCAAACTTTATTGTTGTTATTATTTTTCTGGGGTCCAAAAGCTCTATCGGCATTATAAAACGTGTGCGTTTATGTGATATACATTTTTGCTGGGTAGTGAGGGAATGGATCATTCAAGTTAGTGGGTCAACCACACCGCCTTGATAAAGCCTTTCCTCTGCACTGAGTTGGGTGATCTCCGGAGAGAAACCACTTTCTGAGATGAACGTCTCTATCATACAGAAAAAGGACATCTTCAAGAGTTTGAGTTTACTTGCGGAGGAGCCTACGTGCATGGTCATTAAATATTACTACTTCATTTTCCCTCAGGTTGCTTTTAGATAGATGGGTTTATGTTGAAAATTTAAATTTAAAACCTCATATTTAAAATCTCACATTTGAAATTCATAGATTTTAAAATTTTTGTTTGGATGATATTAAAAATTTCAAATTATAATATTAAAATTTTTTATTTAGATGTTAAATAAAATTTTATATTTTATATTTAAGTTTAAAAGCAACTCGAATGACATCAATGATATAGTCCAAGTAAAAGTTAGCAGTCTAGTCGAGATCAAAGGTGGCAACCTAGTCTCAGTCGACTCTAACTATCCTATTATAAAAGTATAAGGGCTACAAATTGGACATAAATGATGATACCAGACCATTTCCTATTAACAACAACCATTTGGTGCCAGATGACAAAGGCGAGTGAATCAAAAATGGTGATCACAAATCAATCCCAAACAATGGTGATGAACTAAAACCAGTTGGATGCAATGGACTAATATTGGAAGATGGTAGTGGACTGACACCGAATTATGGCACTGGACCAACATCGAATGACAACGACGGTAAATAGGCATAAAGTGGCATAGGAGGGTGGTCCTAATCGTTGTAGGTGGTCAAATTTGGGTTAGCATCGGCATTCGATCTTAGTCAAAGCCAGCCATCCGATCTTGGTTAAAGTTGGCCATCCAGTCCCAGTAGGCTCTAGCAATCCAATCTTGGTTGGCACCAGAGATCTAATCTTGGTCGGTGTCATTCATCTGATCCCTATCAAAGTTGGCCATTAGATCCTAAACTTAGTGTGGCAATTAGGTCCCGGTCGGTGTCAGGGGTGCGGACTAGGAGGGCCCCAGAGGTCCAACCCTAATCAAAGCTAGTTACCCAATCTGGTCAAAGTAGGTTGTCCGATCCTTATCAACATTGGCAGTGTGATCCTGGTCGATGCTATCTATCCAATTTCAGTAAAAGTTGGCCATATGATCACAGTTGGTGCCCGTAGTCCATTCAATCTTGGTTGACACTAGCGGTCCAATTCAAGTTGACACTGGCATTCCTATCTTGGTCATTACCTTATGTTTGGTCCCCATTGATTTTGGCAATCTAGTCCCAATAAATGTTGGCAGTCCGACCCCGGTGAACTCTGCTAGAGGCAATAATGTCAAAGTTAAGAATGTAGCAAAGTTGATGAATGAATATAAAGAAAGATAGAAGCTTTCATGAAAATTTAAAATAATAAAAATTTAAAAAGAATTTAAAATTACAAAGGAATTAAGTTAAAATTTGAGCTTGGATTTTGGTCAAATACAAATCCACCAATTTTTAATTGCTCAAATAATGAATTTGACTTAAATTTAAATTCATATGCATCCAAACATAACATCAATGTTAAGACAACGGTCACTGGGATTTAAATTTTAGTGTACCCTTTTTGTTTTTTTTGGGCTGAATGTCACTGTAAATTTACCATTATCATCCTTCCAATGTCAAGACAAGCAATAATAAATTAGATGCATAATTCATATGATAAATATCAAATACTATTAAATTTAAAACAATATTGTAAATGGTGGGTTTATTATTATAAATATGCTCATTAGCTGTACATAAACTAAAATTAATTATTTTAATGATTATTTAATTGTACGCAACAACTTAATATTTAACTTAATTATTTTATTTAAGACGGATGACGGACTATTCATATTGTCATCTGTATCTTTTATATAATTTTTTGTCAAAATTTTTATTTCATCTCGTATCTAGCATCATTAGTCATATTTTAGTATTATTAAGTTTAATTGGGAACAATTTTTTAAACGTGACTTATTTTCATTCACAAGGCATCACCTTTTAATTTTTATCTGTGAACAAGATTTAAGTTCATTACTTTTTTGCTAAAATATCTATGTATGGACAGTTTTTATATAGATAGCTCAAATATAAGAAAGAACAAAGAATAAATATCTTCTAAGTTTGTTAAAATAGTTATATACTGACAATTTTAAACAAATGCGACCGCAGCTTTTTCGGGAGAACTGGTGTTTTCATTAAAAAAAAAATATGTCATAAATTTTTAGAATTATAATTTGAATTTTCTTTCTCTTTCTTCTGATTTTGTTTCATTGTTCACAAAACGGTTTCATTGAAATAAAATTGAAGTTGATTGATGAATAGACTTGTAGTTGCGCAATTCTTTAATTCGTAGAAGTCAAACAATTATTTCTCAATATGTGATTGGGAAGAGCCATATCATATGTGTACCGTAAATATTTCCCAATATATTCTTTCTCTGTTTAGCAACACATCCCTCTCAAGTTCTCATATATATCTCTTTTCACACTTTCATTTCTCACTCCATAAGCAATGGAGATAGCCTGGCAAAGCTTTTTTTTTTTTTTTTATACAAGATTATGGCAAAACTGTACAAAAAGATTATGGTCTAATCATTTCTAAAATCATAAGATTATTACAGTCCATCAGAGAAAAATCAAAAATCATAATGTTAAAAGTGTAATGTATTGACCGATGAACTAATAGATCAGTACATCTATTCACTTCTTTATAAACGTGGTCAAAGATAACAATTCAGTCTCTCATTGTGAGATTTTTAATCTTTCTAATAATGCCTAATAATAAATGATTTTTATAGTATTCTCTGCTGATAAGCGACAATGCTTATATAGAATCGGTGTAAATATTAATTTTAATTAATTGATATTGTGGCAAAGCATTTTGGTTGCTTGCTTTGATTAAAAAGTCCTTGATGTACGCGCTATAGTTAATAAGACTTCCGTTGTTGCCTTTAAAAGGTTAAAAAAAAAGAATCCAAATGAAAATGCATTATACATTTTTATTTGTTAACTTATTAAAATAACGTTGGAGTCATTCCCTCTCGTAATGAAGTGGGCTACGTAATTTGATGCAAAGCACTAGAGCCGGAGTGAACTCAATCTTTCTTTCCCTTAGACGCCACTCACCTTGCAGATTTCGAGGTCTCAGCAATTTCAAATGCTTGAGCGGTGTCCATTTACCCTCCAAATGATAATATAAGTTAAGTAATTTTTTAAAAATATCTCTTAATTCAAAATATAGAATATTAAAATTCAGGCCAAAAATATATATAATATTAAATAAGTTTTATATCCTTTTTCATTTATACCCCTATTTTTTTATTTATCATCTTTAAATGACTCATATTTAAATATTATGTATGTGTTACTAGAAAAATTCAAGAATATAAATGAAAAGAGGTGGACATTTTTAAAAAAATAATGTTTCAAATAAATTTTTTTTATAAACTATAAAATAGTTCACAAGTTCAAATTTTGTAATCCAAAAAGATTATTCTCTATTTTCAAATTACTCAATTTTGCGGTTTTCAGTTCCTCTCCCACTCTCTTTGCACGTGGGAGACAGGATTTTTGTTATTTTGAGGAAAACTGAAATACTTTCACAATTATCACAAAAAATTTAATAGAATCACAAACCACACTCAATTAAAAAATAAAATTAAATAAACTCAATGCATCACATTATTCATAATCTATTCAAAAAAAATTACACACATTTAATTAAATTAAATATTAGGTGTTATTTTTTTAATAAATTTATTTTTATAATAGCATGCTTATTTAGTTTCTTACTTTTTTTCTATTATCATTAATATTAGAATTAATTTATATTTAATGTTATTTAAATATTATATTTTGATTAGATATAGTATGGATGATGTGATGCACTGTGTATATCTAAGGATTTTTCCTCAATTGAATCTTACAAACCGTTATCTAGTTACTACTTAACATTTAATTCCATTGACGCATGTACAATAAGGGAAAAAAATGATGAGAAAAGCTGAAAGTACTTGGTGATGTTTTTTCCAGGAAAAAAAAACTTAAGGCAATTCAGGCTTACACAAAATCCCTCATGAGTCCTTTTACTGGATTGGGCTTCTCATCTATGATAAGCTTGCCTCTACTAAATATGGGCTCGGCTTGCTCACCCTGACGCGACTTGTTGAAATTGTTATATCATATACAAAAATATACAATTTTCCTTCCGCTCAGCCTTTAACGTGACAAATAAAACTAGTGTATATTACTCAAATGACAGATCTAACTTTAATACAGTGTTTTATAATAACAATTTACTCATACTAGACAGACTTGGGGTAGAGGTGAAAACATGCTAAGTCAAGTTAGACTTTGTTAAATACACTTGAGTATGTGTGATAGATTAGAAGATTGAGCCTAACCTGAAAGTTATATAAGGATTTTTTTTTTTCATGGTTCAAACCTAAGCCTCTTTAAAATTTGATTTAGTTTGAAAACCTATTTAAAGGTCTAAATAAAAATGAACTTTTTAAATATCTCAAATATGCTTTAGGATTGTTAAAGCATGCATGCATACGCTCACACAATCTGAATTATCAATTACAATATGTATAATAATTAACAGTTTTACCAACTATAATATAACATAATAATAAAGTAACAACATTAAAATCAATAAAGGTTCACTCTAATTGAAAACAAAAGTAAAAATAAAAAATAAAAGATTGATTAAAAATTAAATAGTACAGCTAGTTTATGTATATGTAATATATTACATAATAATATATATGTAAACAAGGATGCTTGTAAGTTGTAGGTTAGGTCCTATAAAAATAGATTTGACTTATTTAATTATATGTGTATAATTCAAAGCTTGAACTTGGTTTGAAGTTATTTAATAAATGGGATAGTTTAGATTTGAGATAGATTAGGCTATAGGGAGCCTAATCTATTTACACTTTTACTTGGAGAAACTAAATTATGTGAATAAATGCAAATAAATCAATAATAATTTTGACTGTTGACACAACAAGTAGTTAGGATAGCTAAGTGGTCTAAGCCGCCAAACTCAAGTTTTGATTCTTGTGAGAGGGCGTGAGTTCAAAACCCACTTTATATAGTATTTGCCATTTCTTGGTATTTCACACTATACAAGTTGTATGGCCTAATTGTATATCATAAGAGATCTGCTTTAATAGTTTAGTTCCCCAAGGTGGGGGAAAGGGGGGTAGGGTTGCAAATGAACCAATAAAAAAAAGGTTGTTAATTTGAGCCAAGCTCTATGGGCCAACTCGAACCCGTCCGAAAAAGTTAAACCCAAGCCCAAAAAAATAATAATTTTTTATTGTTCGACCTTATCTGAGCAGCCTGAATAGACCCAAAAAAATTCAGGCCAAGCTCAAACCGTTCAGGCTTGGCCTGAATACCCGAATAGAAATTTTTTTAGAATATATATAATATAATAAATGTTAATTATTTTTTAAGTTTTATATCATTTTATTCTAAAATACCATATATTTGAGTGTATTACTATAGTTATTTTAAAAAAATAAAAATATTTATATTTTCCTATTTTTATTATTTTTAATCAAATAAAATATCTCAAAATAACAATTAAAATATATTTTAATATTTATTTTTATATTTTAAAACTCAATTTTAAAAAAAAAGTTGAGTCATGTACACCATTTTCTTGTCCAAAAAATTATATCTTATATTTTTTATAAAATAAGATAATTAATTTTAAATTAAAAATAATTTAAAAAATTTTGGACATGTACGAATTCTCAACTCTACTACTAAACAAACATAATAAATAAAATAATATTTTTTAATAATTATTTGATTATTATCCATGTCAGACTTAGTTAAAAATTAGGAATGAACTAAAGTAAATAGCCTTTATATGTAGGACTTAAATAATATTAAAGTTTAAAAAAATTAAAAAAATAGTATTTTACCCATAATTAAATGATTTTTTTATATAATATACTATTTTTATTATATTCTTAAAAATAAAAAGTACAATTTATCCAATAGTTATTAAAAACTTTAAATTAATCAGGACAATGATTTTAAATTAGTGGTCTAACCGTAGTTGAATTGAGATTAACTTGATCATAATTAAAATAATATAATTCAATTAAAATATATAAATATTTTTATATAACCATGATAAGGGCAACATTTAAATAAATAAGATATTAATTTACAAGTAAAGAAAATATTCATGAATAAATTGCATATAATACAACAAGACAATAACAGAGCTACTTAAGTACTTAACTACAAAGTTAATAAGTTATTATTTTTTTATTCTTTTCAAGTTAAAATAATATTTTATGTTAATAAAATTATTTAAAAATTAAAAATGATTAAAAATTAAAAAATATTTTTTAAAAAGTTTCGGGTATTCCGGCCGGCCTGAATAAGCCCGAAGAAGTTAGGGCCGGGCTTAACTATACAGCCTTTTTAAAAAAAGTAGGATTCTTCAAGTCCAATTCGAATAAACTCGCTTGAATTGAGATCGATCCAAATAAGTCCGCCCGCCTGAATTATTAGCTCTAAATAAAAGTGACCCCCCTCGTTCCTTTTGACAATGGGTGTTTTAAAAAAAATTGCGTTTACGCTGTTCTAAGGCCCAATTAGTCTGGATGCTGGCCCCTTGACAACTCGAATCGATCCCTCATGGAGATCACTGTCGTAAGGTTGCATTTTAAAGACATGGGACTAATTAACAAATGTTACGTTTGGCAGAAAAGGCTAATCCTCGACAATGAAGTAAGATTCAAATTCTCACCAAGAGGCTAATCACGTTTAGTGTCTGCCCGTTCATCGAACAAGATTACTTTCAATGGACAATATCTTTGCACAATTAAAAAAAAAAAAGACATGAGACTACTTTTAGATTATTACAATTAAAAGTGAATTTGTATGTAAAATTACTGAAAAGGGTTATATTAATTTTTTTTTTTGTATATCTATGATGTGTATAATACTATTGCATTTTAATCCATGGTATGTAAAATATGTTACATTAATTGAGCAGTCGAATAATTATGGATCTTTAACTCATAATTATAGGTTATCGCGATCGGTGAAGTTTGTAACCACGAATCTAGTTCTGGGAGCTTATAAAGTTTAAAACCAGAACAGGCTGATCATTATTCATCAAAGAGCTAGAGGAGTTGCATGATGACCATGTCTCAATAATGCATGAGGAATCATGGCCAGGTTTCATAGCCGTCGGTAAGTACAACATATTTTTGATAGTGGATCCCATAAGGCTTCCATCTTTATTTGTCTTCTTCCAGCGAACCCTGACCTACATATCTGTTGGCTCGCGTCAGCATATTCTCCAACTTAATACATCTCTACCTCTGCCTACAACTTCAACAACAATATATTCATGATAATAATCCAGCAACATCAGGTGAATGACAGGGATCAATAATTATAAACAGAGCAGTAGCCATGTCTATAGCTCTGATGATAATGGCCTCGTTTCCTGGAGTTAAAACTGTAGGAACAGTTCAATCATCGTATATGAGGCTGTTGCTTCCCTACCATCCTCCACGAATTGATGGCGAAAACATGTTTTCAAAAGAAGTCTTTTTTAAAAAAAAATATTTTGTTTTTTAAATTCTAAATTAAAAACATTTTCAAATTAATTTAATCAAATATATTTTTTTGTATCTTGAAAAATGAATTTTAAAATATGGTTTATTAAATCGTTTTTAAAAATAAAAAGAGAACAAAATAAAACAAGCCTAAATTTTTTTTACTTTGATTTATTTTAGCATTCTGATTTTTTTGTTGGCCACAAAAAGGTCTGACTTCATCCCTCTGATTGTGGCTGATCTTGTGAACAATAATTGAGATGAAGAGTGGGGCAACAGGCAACAGGCAACAGCGTATGCGGATGGCATTTTCGGCCACCAGAGCCCCGATGCCAATCATCACACTTCCCTAACAAAAGATTCCTTTAATTTTCATCCGCTCATACATGCCCGAGAGAAACAAATAGAGACGGTGAAGAAATAAAATAAACGCAGAAAATTCTAGATACTTTTGGCGGTGTCAGAAGAAGGATTGGGAAGCGTGAAGAATGAATGGCGTAACTGACTTACAGTGTGTTTGAATAGCAAATATAATCAATTTTTGGCCCAAAAATCAACTCTCCAAAAAATTATCCAAACATCCACTTTTTTAAAAAATCAATTTTCAGGTCAAAAATTGATTATTTCCGGAAGTTGAGAATCAGAGTCCCTGCAGAGAAGCTTGTCCAAAATATTAGAAAAAATTATAAAGACATGCTCAAGCAAAAATTACAAAAAAAATACATAATTTAATAAAAATAAAACTAAACTCTCTTTTTTTTATTAATAAAATTTAAACTTTGCATCTTCAAAAAATTGATATTTGATATTTAAAATTAAATTATATAGTAATTTATATAATTAAAATTGATTCTAATTAAATTATCTAAATATCTTTAATTCTGTTAAAATTAATTTTAAAAAATATTATCCAAATAAATTGCGTTATAACATAATCAATTATGATTAAAATTTATTACTTAATTAATTATTTTTATAATTTATTTTACCCAATTAAAATTCAAACAAATCCTTGGTGCTCGCATCGATAGGTAGCTTCATATGTTGTAGCGTGCAGCGAAGAAAAAGAGCGCGTGATGAGAGAGAAAAGATGAAGTGATGTGAGGGGGGTCGAGGTAAAAGTTACGAGTAGAAGTCGAGTGTTTGTGAATATGGTAAGTTGAGTGAGTGATAAAAATATATTTTTAATTAAGTGCCTCTCTTTTTACATTCTCAAATCTAAATAAATTTTTTCCCGTAATTTTTCGTTCTAATAATTAATTGACAAATAAGATTCATTTATTTAGTGAAGCCATAATAAATTAATTAAATTAAATAATAACTGATCTCGCAACTGATAATGAGTGATATAAGTAGTTTCTTCTTTTTTTTTTTGATAAAAGTGATATATGTAGTTTCTTGTTACAGTCATTTTAGGTTAATATTTTCAAACGTTATGATAATTCCAAATTGATTAGACGAAGGATTATTTATCAGTTTTATCTTTCAATTTATAGCATTATCAAGAAACACGGAACGGTCTTTTTAAAGAAAGCCACTTTGTTATCTAGCTACTAGTATTTAGTATACAATAATAGTTTTTTTTTTTTTCAATCTTTAAGTTTGTTTCGCATATGCAAAACACAGCCAATGTAATTCCCCAAACATAGAGAGGATCAAGTAATTGGAGGCCTATTAATTCTCAGGAAGCTTAATGGGTTCAACAATTAATGATCGAATCCGGTTCTTGGATGCAGCATCCGGGGCTCCATGTCCATCTCCATACTGGTAGGTGCAATGGGAAACTCTCGCGAGATTCATTGCTGTTTCTACAAAAGCTTTAGAAAATTCAGACCCCATTCCTCTTTCTTTGTTCATCTTCCTCCACGTCTCGTCCACCAAATTGCGCACGTATTTGTATCCATTCTCTTCAGTGGCCCCACTTTGACGCATGTAACATACTATCGAACTTGCTGCCTCACCTCTCTCTAACTCCGCCTGCACCCAAAAACATTATCAAAGAACATAATTAAAACAATATAATGACCCCATCACCTGCACCCAAATGAAATTAATGTATGACGGGATAGCAAATATTCAGATTGACAGGGGATAGGTCACCTTTGATGTGCCTAGATCGTTGTACAGTCGAAATATGATGGAAGGGCAACGCAAGAGGTCATGATGGGGGTCCAAGGATTGAAGTGACTACTTTGAGAAATTGTGATGGAGAAAGAAATAGGCATGGGTGAGAATTAATACTCCTGAAACTGACATCCATGCGTTTTCGAAGTAGTCATTGAAGGAGGGTATATGTTTGTCATAAGACCACCTGGCTTCTTGTAGGAATGCTTTCAATGTTTCTGACCACTTTAAATTAATATCAAGAAAAGACCATTTAATTAGTTTCACACTGAAATAGTGTTTAACATGTGATATATGTTTGTTATGAAATTGTTTTCGTTGAGTACTCACTGCTCTGGCCAGGTAGGGTAGGATGGTGTGTCCGTTCTCTTTCAGTGCCTCATACGTCATTTCATTGACAGTGTTGTACAGGGCTAGGAAACACACCTTCATGTACTCTGGTAGAACATGTATTGCATTGATATCCCACCTGAAACAACGAAAGAAGAATTCATCATATAATGTTATTAGGATCCTATTATCCTAACATAGTTGGTTTCTACTTATACATTTCTTCCAACCAATGGGAATATATGTAAAATAAAGTTAAACATATAGGAGAGAACCAACCTTTCAACAGCGGCAGTAAAAAGCTCAAGTTCATCCAAAGTGCCATAAACATCATAGACGTCATCGATTGTGGTAATAAGACAAGTGACTTTGGTCAAAGCTTTGCGAAGCTCACTATATTGAGGTTCGGACGCCATCCCGACGGCCCAAAAGAAGCACTCCATTAGCCTGTCCCTGCTGAAGCTCAACTTTGATGCCAGTCCCATCGCCTTCCACCACCTATAATAATAAACACATGAAAGAAGCCAATTTTCTCTTTTGAGCCTTTTACAATTTGATTGGCACTAATAAAATGTATATGGGGAAATGAATCATCATATATGAATATGATGAATTGACTAGCCTTGACATTTCTTGGAGATCCCTTTGAAGTGATGACTGCACTATGTTAAAATCCAGTCTGGCAGCTTCTAGAAGCATCTTATTGGCGTCTTTTCTTTTTCTGTACGCTTCTATGTACCATGTGGCTTCTAACCTTCTAGTTCTGTGATGCAGTGGAAGGTCCAGAGCGTGGCCAATCGCCTGTCCTAACGGATGATCGTTGCTTAGATGTTCCTTCATGTCTCCGAGATGAATGGCGGCGAAGGCCCTGGCCTCCTCCAAAATGTATTCTCCTTCGTATCCCAGAAACGTTGCCTCGTACAGACTCAACATCCCTCTCCCATCTTTGCCAAGGCATGCCTTGAAATTACCGTTTTGGTCCTTGAAACTCTCAAATATATCTGCGTTGCTTGATTTATGCGAGATGTAATTATAAAAATCCCACAAGGAGAGCCATATAGATAAACAGTAACGTCAACAATAGATGGACAGTACCTGGGGAGACATGATAGCCATGATCTCTGAGGAGTCTGAAGGTCAACGCAGCTTCGTGCAGGCTTATGCTCTGTTTTGTCTGACTACGTTTTTCCCAAGTGATGAGACTATCAAGAGCGGCTTTTATCTCGTCGTCAAAGTGATAACCAAGGCCTAAGCGTTGGATGTCGTCAATGAGCTCAAGTTTGGCCAGTCGCTGGGCATTTTCATCCACGATCATCCCCCTCACGTCGTCGAGCAGCTTCCTTTCTCTGTGCTGGTACTTTTCATCCTATAACAACAAGTACTGTGAATTCTTTGTGGTAATATATATAATCGAAGATCATGAAGAACGTTCTTAGTTGTGAATTCCTGAAGCAAGGAGGGAGTAGAGTAATGAAGGGAGAAAGTGGATATTGAAATATATTACGTACCGTAAAACCATTGTTGAGGGACTGGAGGAAGTCATGAGTCCAGAGAGTAGGCTGGTAATTGGCTGAGTTTCTTAGAGACGAGGGAGGGAGGGAAAGGGTTTGTTGGCTGGCGACGCATTGAAGCCTTTGAAAGGAAAGAGGCCCTTCTTGTTCGTGGTGTTTCCCAAAACCAGGTGAGATGAAGAAGGAATTGGCCGAGAACGCCCTAGCTAGGGCCATACTTCTTGCTAATTGCAAGTGAATGTACTAGCTAATGATGCTTTCAGTTTGCTAATGTTAACTGCTTGCGTCCCTTAACTGTGAAGGGCTTGTTATCTATATAGCACTTTCCCGAACCTGTAGTCTCCACGGAAAATATGCGCATGCACGCTGATTTGATTTTTCATTAGTAGTTATTAATTTGCTTGTCACGTGTTATCGTTCAGTTTATAGTTTCGCTTTGGCGCGTACTAGGCACGTACTGCGTTGGATTGCCTTGCAAATCCGAAAGACGATGTCTTAGAGGGAGTAGTGTCAGCCAGTAATGCAAAGCGGGTGTCATTTCATTGGATGGGGGACTCCAACACTGAAAGCAATTTTTTTTTTTTTCGACTGAAAGGAAAGTATTCAAAATGAAAAGAGATTACATCAAAATATTTATCCTCTTAAAACGCTATTATCGTGCACTGCCTCTTGGAGTAAAGTTGGGGATGATTAAAGGTAAAAAAAACTAACATGTAATCTATCAATAAGCTTAGCAAAATAATCAGTATAGGTATTAGAGTCTCTACTAACATAACAGATAAATATACTTTAATCTCTGTGAAACAAAAATCGAGCATCGTTAATTACATCTAGAAAAATATGTAAGTCCTTACATCCTTTAGTAATCGAACTACTAACATTATGGATAAATATACTCTAACCTTTGTGAAACAAAAATCAAACATCTTTAATTACATCTAGAAAAAGATGTGAGTCATTACATCCTTTAGTAATCAAATTAATAGCATCAATATAATCACTGAACATATCAACATTATACAAATTGATATCCTAGCAAAGAAGCAAACCATGACAATCATAGGTAGAACAATAGTAAGTTTGCAGCTAAAACATTTGACACAATTATCTTGAGGGTTTCAAATGCCTCCACCACATCCACTAGAAAACAATTTCAATTGCTCTGTAGCATATGACACTTTAACAACTTATATTTAATTTCAAATTAAAAGTGGTTGGGGATTTCAATTTTGTGACGTGAAGGTATCAATTTAATTTATACTAATAATTTAGATTACTTGTTCCAATCTTGTTTATAAGTCGAAGAGAAGGTTTTTTTAGTTTTATTTATAAGTATACCATTAAATTTTTATCATAACTTTTTTCTTTTACCTTCTATTAAATATTAGTGGGAGAAAATATTTATATTTAATATGAAAAAATTGAAAACTTATTAAATTTTTAGATAAAGTTAATGAATTTTTTTCATTCCATTAGAATATATTTGAAATAACTTATAAACAACAACAACAATAAACCTTATCCCACTAAGTGAAGTTGGTTACATAAATTATATAATACTATTATGCTCTATCATTTATTAAGCTTTTAAAAATATTGTTAATTAAAATGTCTCGCCCAACAACCTCCAAAAGTATTTTCTTTAATCTTTTTCTACCCTTCTTAACAGAGTTCAAAATCATTTGTTCTATTCTTTTCATAAGTGCCTCTTATAGTCTTCTTTGTATATATCCAAATCATCTCAGATGATTTTTTATTATTTTTTCTTCAATAGGTGCAATACTCACTTTTTTTTGCATTTACTCATTTTAAATTTTGTCTTTCTATGTATATTTCTACATTCATCTTAATATTCTTATCTTTGTTACTTTAATTTTATGCTCTTGTTGTAATGTCCATCCGTTTATTTTATTTTATTTTATTTTATTTTTTTTGCCAGCAGAAATTGTAAGATCCATCCTCCAGGGGCACTGGTCCATTCATTTCACAATATCCACCTGCGACGCGAAGAAAAATTATCAGCGCGGGCAGAGCATTGTCAAGTGGGTCCACCTTCGCCGCCCTTTACATAGTCCTGCGACGGCAAATGAAAAACGGAATCATCGAGGAATTTGATTCATCTGGCCGAGAAATTGTATCAGTTTATCTTGAAATCTAAACTTCTAATCTTGTGATATGAATTTGTGTTAAATAAAAATACTAAAAACATTTTTTAAAATACCCATAGAACTGCAACTAATGATCATGCTGATGTTTTACCCCATCAGACTGGTACTTAATTTTCCTCAAAACATTGCTTGGATTTTTATTTTATTTTATTTTTTTTGAATTTTTAGCATTTCGGAAATCTAGAGCCATATTTTAAAGTCTAAACAAAGATAAGAGGTGATAGCGTATTGGGAACACGTTGGGATTTAGGGATATAGCGAGATGGTATAGTGCTCCTTTGCCAAAGATCTGGTTCCAGCCTTCATGTGTATAACCAATTCCATGCAATGGGCTCAAATATTATATCAATATTCCAATTTCCAAATTCACACAAGCGTTCCCAAATTTATAAACCTACGTGCCTTTTGACACCGGATTTGCCAAAATTCTATTTCAAGTAGAGGATGAAGCTAGTCTTTGGTAAAATAATAATAATAATAATAATAAGAGAGAAGCATTCCACGTGGATCGGAATTGAAAGCTCGTTCAGCTTCACGGCCATTGTTGGAGCCTCCACTTAATTCGGTAAAAGACTAAGTGGCCATTGTTGGTAACATTTAATGATTTAATCCTAACTTTTAACTAAATATCTTAACATGCATAGTTGATTAGCTAAAAACAATTCAATCCCTAGAGTTTTTGAGCTGGGGCAACTCAATTTATAGTTTCTCTGTTTAGAATAATTTAATTCTTTTATTTCTTTCAATCAATAAACTATAAGGTTTGTTCTTAGTTAAAATTTGGGAATAAAATTAATAATTTAAAAAAAAGTTCTGGGAATAAAAATATATATATTTTTCTTACATTTTTTATATATTACATAAAGTTTTAAAAATGATTGCATTGTTAATGACTTTTGCAATGAATTAATCGGGGCTGCTAATAAATGTTACCACATAGATATATTGGAATATTGGTTGCTAATATTTTAATTAAATTAACAAAATGTTATGGGTCTTACATTAAATAGCCTTACTTGATAAATGTGATTTATAAGTCTAAGAGACCATCCCACCTAATAAGTTATTTCTTATGATTCAAAATATAAGTATTTCTCCTTAATTAATCTTAATTCAAAATATAAACAATCCAGTTTATGTAAAAAAATTTAATTTTATCTCTTGTATTTATTAACCTAAATCTTTTTATAAATATTTCTCTCACTCATTACGAAGTACTTTGTAATTAAAAGTAGAGGTAAAAATAATAATAATATATATTTTTATGAAAATATAAACTTTACCGATGTGCAAATTTTTTTTAAAAACTACTAAAGGATCGAAAGGGATAATTTTTTTTAGAATAGACTCTCTTGTGAAAAAGTCAACCTTATTTAGAGGGGAAAATCTAAAAGGCCTTAGGGCTTTAGCTTGTTTGGTTTTTGTTTTTTAAAAAAAATAAAAAAATTCGTTTAAACAAGTGTTTTAAATTTAATTGTTTTTAAAAATTAAAAAATAGAAACATCTTAAAACTGTTTTTTTTATTTTTTTATTTTTTAAAATACATTACATTTAATTATTAAAAACTATAGTCACCTCAACTAATCATTATCATAAATTACCACCATTAATTGCCAGCAACATCATTATAAACCAATTTTTTAATACTAAATTTTTTTAAATTAATATATTTTCCTTTTCTTTTATTTCAAAAAATAATTATTCAAAATTGATTTATAAAATAGTTTTTGAAAGAAAAAAATAGATAAAAAAAATTAACAAACTCTTCAGGCTAGGTTTTTTGTATTTTTGGAACCCAAAACTAATTAATTAGGGATAATTGAATTGCACAATTTGGTCACATGTTGATGGTGACAAAACATGCAAAAGAATAATTGCATGTGCATAAATTTAAAAAGAGATTTAATTACGGTATCCTATATTCTTCTAGATGACTTTGATCTTTGATTTGATCAAAAGCATATTTAATGGCCAAAAATATAAGCCAGTCATAACAACACAAATTAGTATTTAAGTTTGTGTTGAGAGAAGTGTATAAAATTTAAATATACCTCGTCTGTTTAAAAATATAATATAATTAGCAATATTGTTGACGGGGATCAAAGTCCTCACAAGAAATTAACTTTAGAGTTATCATGTTTTTAGTGAATTAGCAATATTAAGATATTTAGAGAATAGTAACTGGAGGACAGGCGAAAGAGAATGGAAAATGAGATGAGTGGGTGCCTGTAGTCCCGTATTTGTTTTGTAGTCAGCGTGGTCCCACTCCCACCATCGTTCACAAGTATCTTATCTTGTGGCTTCCTGTCCGTCGTTCAAAACGTGTAACTATAACGCAGGAAACACAGCCAAAAGCTGATGGCTTGCCTCGATCGGCAGCTCAGTGAAGTTAAATTGATGGTTGGCACACTAACATAAAATATCCCCTTACTTAATAATTATTTTATAAATTATTTAATAATTTTTAACTATTAAGTAATGAGACTCCATATATTTATTTGATAGTCTTTAACCGTTAAATATTTTAGAGATTACTTGACGGTTATTTCAAAATAATCGTCAAACAATCACTTAAACATTACCGTATACTGTAGCAATATACTTGACAAATAACCTCAAGTATTTAATAATATTTGACGATTATTTTGTAACAACCATCAAATATGTGTTTCGCAAATTTTGTGTGCCAAATACTTGATGATTATTTCATACTTGACGGTTATTTTGAAATAACCGTCAAGTAAACTTATACTTGACGTTTTTTTTTTAAATAACCGTCAAGTATTTATGATATATTTTTTAAAAAGTAAAAAGCAGCCCCTTGTAAATACAAAGCAATCAAATATATATACTAACCAGCCAATAATAAAAAATAATTAAATCATTATTTATATTTAAATTACAATCCAAATATCTTTAATTTATCTTATACCTACCTATACTCTAAACCTGATGCGATAAAAAAAATCTATAACTTTACCTACTTTACAAGTTAAAATTTTAAAATTAATTGGCCTCAGACATAAAATTGACCAAAAAAATAAATGTGTATGCCAAAACTAATTGGGCCTAACCATTACTGCTATCCACATGTTAAACACGGCCTGAGCTACCTTTTCAAAGGTTTCCTCTATATGTGCAACTGCATATCGAACACAGTAGGTATTCTTGAAGTACTGTATGTAAAGAGTTACAATAAATTCAAGTTAATAACTATATAACAAAAGTTATTAAAATTTATAATTTAAATATCATTAAATTTAATATATACCTTGTTAGGTAATGTGGTAGGGGCATGGGTAATAACATTCTTCAAGAATCTCATCAAGCAATAACCACAGTCATTGCTTTGATTTGGCTGGAGTGGACATTATGAAAAAAAATCACATATCAATAAAATAATAGTTAAAAGGCCACAATTTGTTAATTAAAAACTCAGTCTATTAAGTTTACCTTAACTGTGACCCATGTCTCACAAGATTCCAATGCCCTTAAGCTAAGGGACAAGGTCTTGTTGGTTGCAGTACAATACAAGACCACAGCTTTAAGAAGGAAATAAATAAAAAATGTCAAAAATTCAATATATATATATATTAAAATAACAATTGATAAAAATTCAACTTACTTATTAAAAAGTTCTACCATATCTGGCCTGTTGCTTGGTTCTTCATTAAGAGGATTGAGATAGCAAATTTTTGAAGCAACAGGGTTAACCACAATAAGTATCCAGTACCCTCTAATAAGAAATAACAAGTGTTATCAAACAAGTAAATTGTTATCATCTAGAACTTCATGTTATTTCATCACATTTTTCTTAAATTATAATCCATTTTGGTTCAATTGTATATGTTTTTATTATCCAAATTAGGAAAATGTGCATTTTATTTTCGGCTTGTGTTCTTGGCTTTAATTTGATATTTTTAGCCTAATTTCATGTTATTTTGATTGAAGTTTTGATTAGCAGTATTTCTGAAGCTTCGTGGATGTTTTTGGAAGGCTTTTGGATGAAGAAATCAAGAGCAAAATGAATGATTTTCGTTAGCTGTAAAAACAGTGCAAAACTGCCAAAGTCGTCCCAAAGTTGTGACTTTCGTTCGCGACTTTTGCCGCTGTCAGAAAAACACTGTGTTTTATTTATCAAAAATTAGTTGGCTAGGATACATATAAGTTGAGAGCTCGACCCAGAATGTATTATTCAAACTTTTAGACACTTTTGGAGCTTGATTGTGCTAGGGTTTGGGCATTAGAAGAGTTAGGATCAAGTGATTGAAGCTTTGAAAACATTTGGAGTTCATTTTCTTCGGTTTTTCTATTCCTCTTCCCTTTTCTCTCTTGTAATCTGAAATGGGTCCACTTATTTTGTATATTTGTAGCTTATGGATGATTATGAGTAGCTAAACCCTTTGTTCTAGGATTATTTGGAACCCTTGTATGGATTAACACTATATTTCTCGTCTCTTTTTATGATTGATGATATATATGTGTTTATTTTACTCTTTCCTTAATGCTTCTACATGATTGGCCACCATTTAGATGTTGGGTTCACTTAATTGATGCTTGAAAGAGCTAGGTTGAATGTAGAACTTGAATAATATTGTGCCAGAACTTGATATTTGCATGTTGAATGGATGGTTTTGCTAGTAAGATAGAGATATACTTACTAGCCTTGTATAGCCACATTAGGGTTGGTGTTTAAAATTGAGTTTTATTAATTGTAACAAGAGATTGGGCAATTAATTTAACTAAACACTTGTTCATAACTCGAGAGAGCTTGTCCAAGTATTTTTAAAACTCTAGGTTAGCACTTATTTTCATTAAAAGCATTTATGAAAAAAGGTAATTTTGGTGTTATGAAATGCAAGGGGGACAAATAATTCTAGGTCTCAATTTGTGTTGGAAGTTTGTGAATCACTCACTTTCTTAATTTTCTAGTGTTAGTTTCATTTACAAAATCATTTTCACCTAACTTTGCGTAGCTCAACTTGATCGAATTTACTTAGTCTTTTGCTTGATCATTGTTTTTGAATAAATCCTCAAGGGAACGATACTTTACTTTCATTATATTACTTGCTACGATCCGTGCACTTGTGGTGAGCAACATGAATATAAAAAATATTTACTTGTACCAAAAGTAGCTAGAAAGTAGCTTACCTTTGGCAGTAAGGAGCAAGAGATAAAGTATCATTGCTTGCTCCCCTATCCTTAAATTGATTTGAAAGCTGCCTCACTTGATCTTCAAGAGCTTCTTTTGTAATTTCATTATATTATAGGCAAAAGCAAATTTTCAACAAATTTATATAATGCCCAACAGTAAATTAATTTTCATATAATCTTAAATTTAATTTCATAACTAACAAAGAACTGAAAACCAAAGCCTATATACATTCAATCGCAAATCATAGTTCTAATGAATAAAAAATTCATATTTCAATTGCTAATTTTAATCAACTCCCTAATTACAATCAACTGACAACAATATCACAAGGAAGAAGGATAGACCAACTTACTTAAGAGAGGCAGAGCACGGGGATGAAGAAGAAGAGCAGGGGAAGGAGGAAAGAAGACAACTCATGTTTTGTATTGATGAAAAGCAAGTAGGAAAATTTGAAGTCAGATTTACCCTAAATACTAAACCCAAAAATGAATTAGACAGATGAAGGAGAAATTAAACTTACATATGAAAGATGGAGAACGAACCCAAAATGGCCGAAATGAAGACTTGGATGAACGAACAACTCAGGAACCCCAAAAAATGGAACCCACGAGCAAAACCCAAGAAGAATCGAGTCTAAATCTATGTTTTTAGGCAGTTTCAATGACGAAAAATGATTTTTGAGCACTCTAGGCATGTTTTTAAAAACGTTCGAGTTGCAGAAATGTAAAAGTGAAAGGTTCTGGAGCGTAAATTTAAAAGGCAATACTTGACCATTATTTCATAACAACCATTAAGTATTCCTTACTTGACGCTTGTTATTAAATAACTGTCAAATAAGATGTAGACATACTTGACGGTTATTAATAAACAAGCATTAAGTAATTAATTTTTTTTATTTTTCCTTTTAAACTATATATTTAACCCTTTTTTACAAATAACCGTCAAAAAGAAAATACTTGATGATTATTTCATAATAACTATCAAGTATTCATTACTTGACGCTTGTTATTAAATAACTGTCAAATAAAATACAGACATACTTGATGGTTATTAATAAATAAGCGTCAAGTAATTATTTTTTTTATTTTTTCTTTTGAACCATATATTTGACGCAAAATATATTTGATGATTATGCCAAGACATACTCCAAAATATACTTGACGGTTATTAGCAAATAAGCATCAAATATTTTATAAAAAAAATTAAATCTGGGATGTAGATATATTTGATGATTATGGCAATATAACCGTCAAATATATACTAAATACTTGACGTTTGTCTTGAAACAACCGTTAAATATTTAGTACCTTTTTTATTTATTATTTTATATTTACAATTATCAAATATAAAGCGTCATATTTAACTTATTCTATTGTAGTGGTAGCTTTGATTTGTTGGTCATGTTGTTGGTACCTTTGATTTGGAATTGGATTGATTTAGCTATACAAAAGCCAGTAGCCAGCCGTCTGTCAATGCACGTTCCTCACGCTAATAATGCTATAGTAAAATACTCTAACCTCTCCTTTATTTTATTTTAATTAGAGATATATGTTCTTTTATTTTTAAAATTTATACGACCTTTTCAAGTATGAATAGCTGCAAAGTACAAACATTTCTTTATTTTTAAAATTTTATTTTCATCCATTCAAATGTTAATTATCCATTAAATTATATATGTTGGACCAAAATACTCTCTCTTTAAATATAAATATTATCTAAAAATTATTTAAATTACTTAAAAACATTAATGCTTATATTTTTTTACTTTTTAATTAATATTTTAATTTTTTTTATTTAGTAAACATGTTCATTTATTATTTTGTAAAATTATAAATACATTAATTGGTTGAAATTTAAAACAATATTTCAAACACGCTAAAATATTTTAATGGAATATGAATTTTTGGGCCAAAATAAAATAAAAATTTAATATAATAAATTACTTAATATAAAATGTTTATTTTTTAATTTCATTAATTTTAACAAAAAATTAAATTATTTATTTAAACATCCACATGCTTAATTATTTAAAATTTTTAAAATTGGGAGAGAGAATAGGCAATTAGATTATAAGAAAAAATTAACAATTTTAAAATTTTAACATAATTATAAATAAAAAATTAAGTATTTTAAAATATTTAATAAAATATTTTTGATAGTATCAAAATTTGGATTAAAATATAGATTTTTAAAACAGAAAAGAAGTCTATATAATTTTAATAAAACAGAATGGAGATAAGTAGTATATTTTACTTTTAATACTATTCACATGCAAATCCCTATCCATCAATTTCTCTCTCCTTCGGCGCACACTATTAATGCGCATTTCCACAACTAATTAAACCAAGGCCAGAGGGGCAATGATGTAATCGAAGTTTTGTTTTTCCCAGCTGGGCAGTTAGTATGGCTTAAGAAGTATTATTGATACAGAGCAGGCTTCATCCATCAAACAAAATCTCCTGCCACTGCACACGTACAGTCCGCAAAATTTGGATTCATGGAGTTACCAGGTCATCTTTCTACCAGTTTAGAGTCTTGGCATTAGTATTAAGACAAATACTCCTTTCTATTATGTCTCACGTTGAAAAGATTTGAGAATGATTCTGACTGTATGAGTGAATGCATTGTACACTCTAATGAATTAGTTTTTGAATGTAGAGAATTGCTCCATGACAAAGTGATATTAAGACCAAAATCAAGCTTGCCCAAATGGTGGACTCCTCTGGTGGACCACCCATGATGGAGGCATTATAAATTAGTGGGGGGAGTTGTTACATCTCGCATCAGAAGAACTTAGAGAGGGTCCTGATTATATAAGCGGATACACTGCACATTTCAATGAACTAGTTTTTTTTTTTTTTTGGAGAGAGCTTTGAATATATATAAGGCAAGTTTTGTACAATCTAAAGTTTTAATATATAACACGCTTTTCTAAATTATAAAAACAATTAACACTTTTGTTGATCTAAAATGCTCCTAGGAGCATGTCAAAATTACTTGGCACATCTTACTTCACAAATAATTAATGATTGATAACATTAAAGAGGATTTGGATTCAATGGGTGTCTTAAGTATGTCCATTCAATGAATATATCATGTAACATATAATAATAATGATTTGATTTAATCCAATACAGGTTGTCAATAATTTTATCATAAAATATTAAAAAAATGTCAAATTTTAAATTATTCAATGTCCTATATTTTCAAAAACAAATATAAAAATTATGCAATATCTTATATTTTAAATCAAGTAAGATTTCTAAAAAATATCTATTATTATGGTTTGGAGGATAAGAGGAATTTCTCCCATCATCCACTACCTAATTCATTTTTTTCCGTTTATGTTGGGAATATAAGTTTAGTTAGTTTGTGAATTTTAATTGTTTTAAAAAGAACATAGGATAGACGTAGATTTACCGTTTTTTTAAAATGGGTGATCAATTAGGCCAAAAAGAGGGTGATAAAAAAAAAGTGTGTTCAGTATTCTGTTTTTTTTTTAAAAAAAAAAAGCAGATGTTTCTTTTCCACCTCAAATACATAGTGGATCGTATCGTGTCATCCTCTTCCCTTAAAAAATCTACAATTATTAACTTGTTTTGATAATCAAAATGTCTATTCTCCCCCGTTCAAAAAACTTTGAATAATTAAATATAAACATATTTAAAAAAATAATTTAAAATATTTATTTTAAATTAATGGATTTAAAAAATAAATATAAATTATATTGACTAATTTATGTTTTATTATATTAAATTTTTATATCTATATGTTTGAAGTATTATTTTTATCAATTTATACATTTAATTTTTTTCAAAAAGAACAAAAGGATAGCCATAAATTTAACATTTTTAAAATGGGCGATCAACCAGATAAGGATAGCCCCCCATGATTCAAAATGTTTGTTAAATTTATTTATATGTTAAAATTAATTTTGACCCCTATATAATACAATTTTACATTTTGGCCCTTCTTGATTGGGTTCAGGAATCAGGATCTGCCCCTGTCCCTATGATCAACAAAAACATAGTTATAGGGTATTCCCTATTCTTTTTTTTTTTTTTTTTAAAGCGTATTTTTATTTTTGGCCGCGAACATAGCACGTATCATGCCCGGCCTGCCTTTCCCCCTCATTTAATGCTGAACTCCAAAGGATAAATCATCAGTAATCACCCCATTATAGGATATACTCTCCTTTAAAAATATAAAATATTTTTAATTAAATTTTATTTTTTAATAAAATAATTATTTACTTTTAAATTAATACTGTCGTTTAATATTTACTCCTATATAATAAAATATTTTAATCTAAAATAAATATAAAGTAATTATTTAATAGAGACATTTTAAAAAAAATACAATGATTACATTTAAAAAATAAAAATACCTTATATTTTTTAATATCAAACTCTTCAAAAAATATTTTATATTTTAAACAGATAGAGTAGTGAAATTTACTTAATGTTGGATTAGTAAAAGTACTTAACTCTTACCAGTCAACAATCAGTACTACGAAAACAATTATTTACAACACCTTTTAATATTGGTTATAGAAAAAATCATTGTAAAAAAAAAAAAAGAGGCGGTGACATGATGGTAATTAAAAGAAATTAATTAATGTCAGTTATGATCACCCTTAAATTTTCCAGAGGCATGCAATTCTAATTGCCGAATTGAACTCACCAAAACCATCTGCACGTTACTGGCTATGGATGATATCTTCGACTCTTATGGCACTGAAGCCATTAGAAGGTTGATCTGCTCGTCCAGTAATTTTTGGTTATCACTTAAAAAAAATCAACTTGTGATTCAGACTTGATCATATTGTTAACATATATGCTTGTTTACAGGTGGGATCTGGACGTACGTGATGGAAGGGCTCTGCCTGAGTATATGATGATATGCTATATGGCATTGTATAACACTACCAGTGAAATTGCCGATGCTGCAAGAGAGAAAATCATCCTCTTGAGGAAGACGAAGCGAGAAAATACATAAGAGAGCGTATAGTGAAGCTGTGGTGGGAACTAAATAGCAGCAATGGCAATGAAGTCTCTACCTTGGTCAATCGTGAAGGCTTCGCTTAACGTAGCAAGAACCGCGCAGGTGGATTTATGGGCATGGAGATAACAAAATCGTGTATAGCGTGGATGATTACGTACAAGCTTTGCTCTTCCAACCATTCTCAAACTACTAGTCCTACATAAATCCTTAATTAATAGAAGAGAGTGTGTGTGTAGATCCTCTGTAATTGTAAGATTGTTCCACATTCATCGGTAATAAATGTGGTTTGTACAGGGAAAGCTTTTAAAAATATAAGTTATTTTTAATTGAATTTCACTTTTTAATAAAGTAGTTACTTACTTTCAAATTAATTATGTATTTTTATATTTATTCCTATTAATTAAACATTTTACAATAAGTATAAAGTTATTTATCAATAGAGATATTTTTAAAAAAAGACAATAATTACTTCTCAAAAAATTAAAAATGCCTTACATTTTTAAATATCTAACTCTTCAAAAAATACCATATATTTTTGAACGGAGGGAATATACTTTACCTTATATATTTATTTAGATTGTTTTCAATTAAATCAAAATACGTGAATCTTTTATAAATTATTTATTTAATAATAAATTCTTGTTATTAATTTTATTAATATATTAAGATTCACTTATTATGATTTCATTGAATATAAATATACTAAAAATATAAAATTAAGTATATAAATCTCATCTTATTATACATTCAACCTTGCCGTTGTGATATTGTAATATTGTATAGCATTTCCTTTGTTGATTGTACTTATTTTTGTTGCATTTATTCATGTATGCCGTTAAGTTGGATTACTTTTTTTTTAAACCACAAAGTTATTATTATAATAATAAATGAATATTATAAAATTATTATTTTAATATTTAATAAATAAATATCAATCTGTTAAAATTTGACCCTTATGAAAAAATAATATAAGCATGAGACCCTCCAACAAATGCACTAATTGGTTGACAGCCTTTAGTAATAATTTTAATGTATTTATTTTTGATATAGTGCCTCTTGATTGTAGAAATTTTTTATACACTGATATGACTCATCATGTTGGTTAGCACGATCTTTCTGTAGCCTCCCATTCAAAAAAAAGTATGAGACCATAATAAACCAATAAAACTATTGGTAAAAAATAATAAATTAATAAAACTATTGGTTAGCATGATGATTTGTATCACTAGTCAAGTGATGGTATTACAAAGAGAGCGTTTGGTTTGTATCACTAGTCAAGTGATGGTATTACAAAGAGAGCGTTTGGTTTGAGTGCTGATCACTTGATAAGCACTTGAATCACTCAGATTTTTAAAAATTTTGGACATTTTAGATTTTAAAAATTTATATTTATATTTATATTTTATATTTATTGTAAAAAATTATAAATTTTTAATGAATTTAATTTATCATTAATCTAAACAATACATATTTAATGTGGATAATCTAATTTAATATTAATTTTTTATAATTTTTATAAATTAACTATCCAATGTATTATGGACTTTTTAAATTCAATAATAAATTTTTTTAGAATTTTTATAATTTTTTATTTAATAGATATAATATTAAAAAATAAAAATAAAGATAATCTTAAAACTAACACTTTAAAAATTAAGAAAAAGTTGTAACTTTAAAATTTTAAATTCAGATGGTTCAAAATACACTTCGATAGTTAATTTATAAAAATTATAAAAAAGATTAATATTAAACTGACTAATTTATAATAATTATAAAAAATTTTAAAATTAAATTAAACCACCTAGATTGAATATGTATTATTTAAATTAATATTAAGATAGATTTATTAAAATTTTATAATATTTTTATAATAAATGTAAACTAAAAATAAAATCTTAAAATCTGACAGTCTAGATAACCCATTATGTGATCAGCATCAAAATCGGACTTACAGAGAGAAAAGGTGATGTGAAGCAAAAATTGGATCCCGCAAGATTTTATCAATATAAAACATTATTGTTGGCCATTGGTGTATCGCAGGGTAAGAAATTTGGCTTTTATGCATGTTCCTTCTTCAAAACATGACCACCGTTCCGTACAAAAAAACTAAATAAATAGCGCCGCTCATCATGATAGTGAAACTCAAACAATTAAAAACTGTTCTTTTTTTTAATTATCAAGAACACCCTTCATTGGTAGGTTGCTAACCGAGAATCCATCTCTGTCACACATGATTTGTGGTAAAAAATGTCTACCTCAATTGTTCAACAACATCACAAACATCCAAAGTTTTTGATTTAATCATCCCAAGTCCAAACCCTTGGACATCAGCTAAATGGAGCATGTCCTTAATTAAGTCTTTGTATGATGTTAACTCTGCCAAAGCAATTTTAGATACTCCAATTTCTTTCTCTAAAAACTTCAATAAGATAATGTAGGGTAAATGTCCTTATTCTATTTATTAGGGATACTCTTGGCTAACTCAAGATATCAAGGTTAGTTCTCATGCTAATGAATATTATTGAAATTTTTTTTGGAAACTAAATTTACCTTCCAAAACTCTTCTGTTTATTTGGAAGTTAATCCATAAGGCAATCCCTATTGGTGACATTCTTTATAATCATCATTTATAGACAAATATTCTTTATAGCTTTGAATGTGATTGTCCTAAAACTTTAAATCACATCTTCTATGACGGTCCTTTTTCTAAAGCTGTTTGATTTTGGGTTTTATCTATCCACTCATCAGCTATATTAGAATATAGTTTGATAAACTAGATTCTAAGGGTCTCTAAGACCTTTTTTATTAAGCAAGACTTGGACACCTTAGAGAGTATCTTCACTTTGTTTCATCTTATTTGGTTCAAAAAAATTTGCTCACTCACAATGAAGCCAAGTGTTCTGTTTGACAAGTTATCAGGTAATTTAATGAAAGTTGTAATTTCCTCAAAAGTGCATGCAACTGGGATTCTAAACATAGAAGCATGACTCCTACCATGATCTATATGAAACTCTTTTATTTGAACGAGTCTTTAATCAACCCAAGAACTGAATCCTCATTGCTTATATAGGGAATAAAGATCTGGAAATTCAGAAGAAAAAGGACATCTTACTATCAATGTAATATCCTCTTCAATGAAAAGAAATTTAGAGCCTGATATTTGAAAAATGTGTTTCCATACCATAAGATCAATTTATGGAATCATGTCTTAGAAGCTTATTAATCTGGATCAAAAACTTCAACCAATCACTTAGGAGACTAGGAGATCAACATTGTACTTTTAAAATTTGCTTCAACAAAGGACTTAATCTGGGAATCCAAAACATTGTACAAGATATCAATTTCCCCTTGAGGTTTTTTTAACTGCTGTGTTTTTGAGAAGACCAATCATAATCACACATGTCACAATACTCCTCTTTTCTCCTTCCTTATTTTTCCTCTTATTACTTTGTCCTTTTGACTTTGTTTTCTCTTTTTTATGTAAATATAAGTTGATTCTTTTATCCAAAAAAACTGTTTTTTTAAAGGATGGGATTCAAAAAATTTTACTTATAAAATTATTTCTATGACAAAATGACCATTTATAAGATCACATTTATTTTAAATTCTATATCTATTAAAACAATAATTTATTAAAATATAAAAATGAAATTATATTAAATCTAAATTGTTCAGTTTTGATATGGACATACAAGATTGGTGTTCAATGGTAATGAGCAATGAAACTAATTTTGAAGAAACCAGACAAAGAAGTGAACAAACGAACGATATATATATGAACACAGCGAAGGTTGGAAAGGACAACCCGATCGCGAAATCTCGATTGTTCATGCTGTAGATGATGGTCTGAGTTTTAATTTTATTTTAGTCACATTTATTGCTTCGCATATTGTCCCAACAAATTAAATTTTCTGGTTTTGCTACGAATCAATCGTTGTCCCCTCATATAATTAAGAGTAGTTTGTATGACGAAGATATTGCTGGAGAGTGGATCTAGGATCGACAAATTAAGCTTTGACAGAGAGGGATTCAATTCACGATAGGAGAGTTATCTCCAACGAACATATATATAAGTCACCATTCAAGGAATTTATATTACAATTAATCTATCAAACATAAAAAAAGTCCCGTGTCTCATAATGTTCGATCTATTACTCAAATCTACTTTTCATGTGTACAAAAACCAGCCCCATCAGAATTCCGTGCCCCCCCCCCTGAATATATAAATGATTAGGTAATCATAGGTCACTTATAAAATAACAAAAACCAAAAATGCAAAAAAGATGATTGCGTGTCTATTTATTCCCAGGCATTTATCTGCCTCCAAGCTTAATGGGTTCGATAATTAATGATCGAACCTAATTACTAGACGTGTCATCTAGGGCTCCATGTCCATCTCCGTATTGGTAGGTGATATGGGAAATTCTTGCCAGGTTAATTGTAGTCTCCACGAAAGCTTTATGAAATAATTCAGACCCCATTCCTCTTTCTTTGTTCATCTTCTTCCAAGCCTTATCCACCAGACTCCGTAGGTATTTGTATACCTTCTCCTCAGGGGCCCCACTTTGATGCATGTAACATAGTATCGAACTTGCTGCCTCACCTCTCTCTAACTCCGCCTGCAAAACCATCATTAGTTAAGACCCTAATTAAAAAAATACAATGAACTCATAATCTGTGCTCGAATGAAATTAATGTCTGACTGCATAGGAATATTCAGATTGACAGAGGATAGGTCACCTTGGATGTGCCCAAGTCGTTGCACAGTCGAAAGATAATGGAAGGGCAACACAAGAGGTCATGGCGGGTGTCCAAGGATTGAAGTGACTCCTTTGAGAAATTGTGATTGAGAAAGAAATAGGCATGCATGGGGATTAATACTCCTGAAACTGACAGCCACGCGTTTCTAAAGTAGTCATCTAATGAGGGTAGGTGTTTGTCATGGGACCATCTGGCTTCTATCAGGAATGCTTTCAACATGTCTACCCACTTTAATAATTAAGAAAATACACGTTTAGTGCCAAACTGAAATAGTACTCAACATGTGATATGTTCATATCAATGAACTGTCGTACCATTGTCAGAGAGTACTCACTGCTTTGGTGAGGTAGGGCTGGATATTTTGTCTATGCTCTTTCAGAGCTTCATAAGTCATCTCGTTGATGGTGTTGTATAGAGCAAGGAAACACACCTTCATGTACTCTGGGAGAATGTGTATTGCATTGAATATCCCACCTGAAACACCAGAAAATGTATTCATCAAATATTGTACGCACTTAGATGATATATATGTGTGTGTGTATGCCTTTCAACAACAATCATATGTGTAACAAAATTTAATTAATTAGGTATAGGAGAAATAAAAAAACAAACCTTTCAACAGTGGCGGTAAAAATCTCAAGTTCATCCAAAGTGCCATAGACATCATAGATATCGTCAATTGTGGTAATGAGACAAGTGACTTTGGTTAAATCTTTGCGAAGCTCACAGTATTGAGGTTCGGACGCCATCCCGACGGCCCAAAAGAAGCACTCCATTAGCCTGTCCCTGCTAAAGCTCAACTGTGATGCCAGTCCCATCGCCTTCCACCACCTATAGTAATAAACACAAGCAAGAAGCCAATTTTCTCTTTTGAGCCTTTTACAATTTGATTGGCACTAATAAAATGTATATGGGGAAATGAATCATCATATATGAATATGATGAATTGACTAGCCTTGACATTTCTTGGAGATCCCTTTGAAGTGATGACTGCACTATGTTAAAATCCAGTCTGGCAGCTTCGAGAAGCATCTTATTGGCGTCTTTTATTTTTTCGTACACTTCTATGTACCATCTAGCTTCTTACGTTCATGTTCTGTGATGCACTGAAGGTCCAGTGTGTGGCCGATCGCCTGTCCCAACAGATGATCATTGCTTAGATGTTCCTTCATGTCTCTGAGATGAATGGCAGCGAAGGCCCTGGCCTCCTCCAGAATGTCTTCTCCTTCGTATTCCAGAAATGTTGCCTCGTACAGACTCAACATCCCTCTGCCATCTTTGCCGAGGCATGCCTTGAAATTACCATTTTGGTCCTTGAAACTCTCAAATATATCTGCGTTGTTTGATTTACACGAGATGTAATTATAAAAATCCCACAAGGAGAGCCATATAGATAAACAATAACGTCAACAATAGATGGACAGGTACCTGGGGAGACATGATAGCCATGATCTCTGAGGAGTCTGAAGGTTAAAGCAGCTTTGTGCAGGCTTATGCACTGTTTTGTCTGACTACGTTTTTCCAAAGAGATGAAACTATCAAGAGCATCTTTTATCTCGTTGTCGAAGTGATAACCAAGGCCTAAGCGTTGGATGTCGTCAATGAGCTCAAGTTTGGCCAGTCGCTGGGCATTTTCATTCATGATCATCCCCCTCACGTCGTCGAGCAGCTTCCTTTCCCTGTTCTGGTGCTTTTCATCCTATAACAACGAGTATTGTGAATTCTTTGTGATAATATAATCGAAGATCATGAAGAATGTTCTCAGTTGTGAATTCCTGAAGCAAGGAAGGAGTAGTGTAATGGAGAGGGAAAAAGTGAATATTGAAATATATTACCGCAAAACCATTATTGAGAAGTCATCAGTCTAGAGGGTAGGTTGGTAATTGGTGGAGTTCCTTAGAGACGAGGGAGGGAGGGAAAGGGTTTGTTGGCTGGCCATACATTGAAGCCTTCGAAAGGAAAGAGGGCCTCCTTGTTGGTTGCTCTGTTTCCTAAAACCTGGTGAGAGGAAGCAGGAATTGGGCAAGATTAACGTACTCGCTAGGGCCATAGTTCTTTTTTGCTGGTGAATAATAATGCTATACTTTGAATTGCGACTGTTAATTGCTAGCTTGAGTCCCTTAACTAGCTAGGAAGGGCTTGTTATATACCCACTCTCCCGATTCTGTAGTATATTGGATGACTCTTCATTGAACTCAAATAATAGTAATTAGTATCACATTTTATAGGCACGTACCCTGTATTGTACATGATGATGCAGTTTCTAGTCTTTCTTTAATTTGGTGCTAGGGGTACGTGTAGAGCTGAACTGGAGAGATGATGTCATAGAGGGGGTGTGCCATCCCTAAACGGAAAGCACATATTAGTTCATTAAATATGGTCCCAAAACTTGAGCGGATGAAACTTGCATCCGTATTGTGGTGAGCACCCCGTCCTTATCAAGCGTGATTCACATTAAAATGAACTGTTTATTGAAATTAATTTTTAAATAATTTTAATATTGTATTTATTAATGTAAAAATTGTAAGAAAATTTAATATTAAAGCTGAATTTTCTTTTTTGCCTATCAAGAAATGAACATTATGGTACTCTCATTACCTCTAACTAGACCTAACCCATCCAAATTTAAATCTTTTTATTTTTATTTTGTATTTATTAAAATAAAAAATATTAAAAAATATATAATAAATATGTTCATCACCAATCTGATTAGTACAGAATTTAAATATATTCTAAACAATTTAGATGTAATCTGAATGAATAATCCAGATTTAATATTAAATTTTTTATAATTTTCATATTAATAAATATAATATTAAAAAAATACTTAAAAATTAATTTAAATAAATGACACAGATGATTTCAGAATGAAATGAACATTCAAATTGAGTCACACCTAAAGTGCTCAGCACAGGTGATGCTTTCGATTGCTCATACACCTGAAGATCAGAGTGCGGACGCAAGAAACTTCCATCCAAATCCCTGTTTATATAAAATACTTTCGGTTGATATGACATCATTGTTTATTTCACACACATTTTACCCACATGGCCCCAAAATTGCAGCGACGTGTCGGAAATAGCGGTTTATCCTTTTGTTTAATTTTGGTCTTAATAAATAAGATATATCCTTGCTAGCTTTCTAATTATCAATTTCACATTGTCCGCGCTTGAGAAAAATAATAATTTTAAAAGGAGACCACTATCACATGATTATCACCACTCTTTACACTGGTTAATGGTGACGTGGTGTATCAAAAATTCCCGGAGAATAACTTAGCATACTTGCAGTCATGATAACTTGTTTGGCCAGCAAATGCATTTCATAATCAAAACAAACCAGAATTACAGAATCCTAAAGAGCAGATTAAAGAAACTGAAAGTCCAGTAAGCAAAGGAAGCAAACAAATCCAAAAGCACAGCAAAACAATCACCGAGACACGTCAGCCAACCTTTGTATTTTGGATTTTTATATTTCTTATTTACAGTCATAATAACAACGTTTGGATTTTGTACTTTTATATTTCTTATTGCCGATTTATTATGTGTGTATAATATGGCGGGCCTTTGTATTCGAACCCATCAAAAAGTTACAGGTTAGTTAGGGAGGTCGTGCTGTGTTTCTGACTTCCGACTAATGACTCCCATATTCTCGTGTATTTGTTTCACTCTGAAATTGAAAACATAGTAAAAAAAGTTTAAATTATAATCCAAAGCTTGAAAATTTTTCCTAATCAATCATAATTTTATAAGCTTTATTAGAAGTTGCAATAACATTAATTTGAGTAGATTTTTCCAAATTTTCATCAGCCACAAAACACAAAATAAAACATAATTAAACATGAAAATATAATTAAGATGCAGAAGTCTAAAGGATAAATAAGAAAATATAACTATTATATTACCAAGCCATGGAAAACCAATAATCCAATTTCAAATACAAATAAAAGCTTCAACATTATTTGGAAGAAAGCTATTTCAATATTTTATGAGAATTCAATTTAATGTTAAAAGAATATCCACTAGTCACTGTAAAGATTAGGATGCTAAGAATATTATATGCCATCATTGAAAGATGAGGAAACCAAGTCAAGTTAATCCTCAAATATTTCAACACATTTAATTTTTTCAAGTTATAATTAAGTGTTGCTTCTTCTAAATAAAATTAAATCATTAAGCATATCTAAAGTTGTCAATTCAAATAATATTAAAAGAAGACATTTAAATATAACAATATTTAAAACCAACAGCAAAAGCTTCCATATTGTTATTATCTTCCTCTGATCCCACCAAATCAAAAGTAGCTTGATATGATGACGACGACGATGACATGGGCACATTAAAACTTGATAAACATTCTCCTCCAACACTATTACTAGTAGCTGAAGATTATGAAGATCCCACATCTTTATATTCAATTTTTCATTACAATGTATGGGATCAAGTTTTAAGTAAGAACACTTATTTACTATATCAAACTTCATCCTTGAAGAACAATCCTAAGAGAAAGAATGACACATTAATCACTCAAATATTTATCAAACTTGACAAGCTTTCTAGAAATCATATCTCTAATCACATGATCAATATTATCTAAATCTTCTTTTAATTACAACGACACAATATTTGAAATTTTCATGAAATACATGTTAGAAGTTGGATATAATAACCAACTTTGTTATTACTGCAAATGGCTTCAAGAATTTGCACATCTCCTCTACTTTAGATCACTCTTCACTTTTTGAGAGAATATTTAAAATTGGTGTCACATAAAGCTAAATTAGACGATAAGTGCATTTTCGAACATTGCATGTGTTGAGTTCTATCTAATTGAGACATCTAATCTCAAGCCTATGGAAATGTCATCCCCTCCATCTTGAACATATTTTTAAAATTTATCATCCTTGCCTCTGATGCCTTTACATATTTAATGTTTTTCTGAATCTTATATACCATATCAATTGTTACTTTCAGGCCTTCCTGGACTATAAGATTCAAAATATAAGCACAAAATCTCACATGAAAAAACTAACTTGAACATATTAAGCCATTTTGTAAGTTCAACATATCTTTCAATATATCTTGCACATTATTATTGGCTGAAGCACCGTTCAGAGTAACAGAAGACACTTTCTTCTCAATCCCCCAATATATCAAGCACTCATACACTTTTTTAGCTAATTTATCCCCAGAGTATAAAGGATCTATCTTTGTAAATGAAAGAATTTTGCTATTAAGTTTTCATTTCTCATCAACAAAATGTGTAGTTAAGCAAAGATAACCTTCAGAAGCTATTATAGTTCAATAGTCAAAAGTCAAGCATACTCTACAAGGACTATTTGCTATAATCTTTTTCAAATCCTCTTTTAGACAAAGATAGAAATTTCAAACACCAATCACAACAGTTTTTCTTGTAATAAACCTAAAATTGGGATTCAAATATTTATGTAACCTCCTAACTTGTGCAAACTCACCTGAAGAATAGGGGAGATCATCACGAATGATAGCCATAGAAATTATTTCTTGAACCAATGTCATGAAACTTTATTGTGATCAATTTGTCTGGCTCTAAAATTCCAACCTTAATCTATTATACCAGTGCCACGACATGCTGGAATGATAAACATGCATTCACGTGACACGATTATAGTGCCATAATCCCTACAATCAATAGCAAATGATTTTCCACAACCATTACATGTAGCCTTCTCTATTCCATTCAGTAGACCAATTTAACATAAAGCTTTGATACTTTAGATGTACAAGCTTTTGTTTTACCTTTCTTATTTGAATTATCTTGCACAAAAGAGTCAAATTTAGTGGGTTTTAGTTTTTTTACATTAGTTTACTACATGTAGTACTAGCAGATGCCATCCTACAACATTTAATTATTTCAACTAAAGTGAACAAAAAATTGAATTGACCAACCAGAAAAAATTCATTAAAATGAGTTTCAAATAGTGGATATCAGTTAAGTATAGATTTAAAGCAAGCAAATCAAAATTTAAAAAAATGCAAAAAAAAAATAGTTTCAATATAGCAAAAAGAAAAACCAAAAGAAAAATTCCAAATACTTAAGGATCTTGATCCCAAAAAGCACTTGGCATAACCCATTTGTCATTAGAGAAGGGATGATTTTGAAATAACTCAAGCAGATTTGATGAGTTATTTGATTCCATGTGAGCATTAGGATGGGATAATCAATAAACATCATATAATGAAAGGATTTCTAATTTTATACACATTAGGTATTCTCATGGCATAGATTTGAATTTTCAGGGAAGAATCAAGTAGCCAATCAATCAATCAGTCTACTATGAAAATTCAAAATTTTTACAAATCTTATTTATGATGCTAACTACATGGGCTATAAATTGTTGGTTTGTCAAAAAACACACTGTGTCACTCAACTTGCAACCTTATATGTGTGTGTGATTACTTTAAGGGTAAAATTACAATATTGAACCTTAAGTTAAGAACAAAAATTCCCAAAACATGAGTAATCATTTCCAAAATGAAAATAATAGCGAAAATCAAACTTAAGTTTTAAGAGAGCTAGGGTGATGAGGGATTGAGAGGGATGAGCCAAGGGATGTCAAGAGATGAGAGATCAAAGGGATCAAGAGATTGATGGGTGACTTTAGGTTTCTGACATGATGAGAACAGAGGAGGAGAAAGATGACAACTCTTAAGTTGTGATGACTAAAGTAGAGAGCTAGGGTCAGGTCAGTGGTCAAGGATAAGAGTTGGAGTGCAAACTAAAGAGATGAGCTATAACCTGTAACTTGTTGCTAAATGAGCAAATGAGAAAGAGGCAAGTGAGCAAGGGTTTCTTTAGTTTCACTGAGTGAGTAAGCAAGCTAACCCTCTAACTCACAAGTTAACCCACTGTTAGTTCAAATTATACAATGCAGGCCAAAATCAGCTTGAATCTAAATGAACACATTTTCTCCAACCTAACTGACCCTTTTTGTAGGTTAGCGAGTTGAACCTGTATTATCGGCTCTGGTTAGAGAGATTTAAATTACATGGATATGGAGTATCATATATAAAACCCCATTTGTGCTCTAATGCTTGACTTCACAATCAATAAATAAAAGACTTGGTCCACCTCAAACTTAAAGCAGAGTTAAGATAATTATGAGCATTAACTTAGAGTAGAAATGGAAATAACAAAACTTTTAAGATATAAATTAGTTAAAACCAAGATGTTGACAACTACACTAGTTATTAATTATGAGCATTAACTTAGGGTAGAAATGGAAATAACAAAACTTTTCAAGATATAAATTAGTTAAAACCAAGGTGTTGACAACTATACTAGTTATTAAAATCAATCAAGACACTAATTCCAATGTTATTGATCAAAACTATAGTTAAATTGTGATCAAACTGATTGTAAATAAAGCAATTTATTAAACTGATCAAAACACGAGTTTAACGATTTACTGGTTCAATCAGGTGGGTTGACTCGAATTACATGTTTTGTAATTTTGTCTAACAAAAAGAAACCGGTTGGCCAAAAAAAAAAAGAAACCGAGGTACGGAGGCATGTGGAATTTTTATTATATTATTTTATAAATTCTGAATGTACAAATTTAATCGGGTGGCCACATAATTGAATGGGCCCATGTGAAAATTTATTTGTTGTATTATTTCTTTAAGATCCCTTATCACTATCAGAAAGTCGTGCAGTGATGTTGCGGCACCCACGCAGGATTTCATCATGGCCCGTGAACCACCAATGTGGGCTGACCCATCCCTATAAGCAATCATCATTCATTAATTCAGGCCAAAGAGAACCAAAAACTTTCCGAACCTAGAAATTGTAATCAACTAATACCATGGTCGCTTCAACAATCCACGGCTAGAATTCAAAATAATTTCCACATTTAAAAAGAATTGAAATTAAAATTTAAACACTCGAAAAAAGCTATTTAGATGGAGAATGATTATGGGCGAGATTAAGGGAATGTTGTAGCCTTATAGGAGGGGTGATAAGGGAGAGGGCCGAATCCAGGAAGTATAGTGAATGCAAGCCCTTGAAATGAAGGCTTTGAGATAGATATGTACGTTCGCGTCCCTGTCGTGTTGGTCTCCAGCAATGGCCCGTCTTTGTCTTGCCTTTTGTCTGTGTTACAGTAGCCACTACCCGCATCTCTTCGGCGAACCAAAAATGAGCTCAATGTTCAATTACTATGGACACTCTAGCAACATTTTTATAATACAATAGACGAGAGCTTGTTCAAATTGACGGGGATGAGCTCATTAATTCTTTCCAAGTTGTAAATCTGACTGAAGAGAAGCTATTGATGTAAAAACGAATCACGAGAGCAAAGAGGTCAGATAGAGGAACTGAGATTGACGGTCACTTGCTGAAAGAAAGCCAAGTGATTTAGGAAAAAAAGATGGAGGACTCGTTTGTTTTCTATTTTCAAAAACAGCCTTTTGTTTTTTAAAATAAAAAGCCTGTTTGAATAAATATTTTGAATTGAATTGTTTTTAAAATTGTTCTCATATTTTATTTTTCTTATTTTAAAAATATAATATATTTGATAATTGAAATTTACAATTACATTGACCAATTATTCTCATAAGCGACTACTATCAGCTGTTTTTTTTTTAAATTCTGAAATATTTTATAATTAACACAATTAAATAGATTTTTTTATATTTTTAAAAACAAAAAATGGAAACACAGCCAAACGAGCCCTAAAAGTAACATATTTATCTCTATCTTTATTGTTATAAGTTACAACAACAGGAGACAAGGGAAGATGCCAGATTGGTAGAGACAGTGTCTAGCAATAAAGATGAGAAGAGAATGAGATCATGGGTGACATTTCAAAAAATTACGGTGATGGAGAAATCAAAATTACAAATAAATTATAATAAAATATAATTTTGTCTAAATTTAAATTTAAATTTGAATCTCTCCATTCAAACACACTTAAAAATATTTTGTATCAAGTCACAACTCACGAGCCACTTTGGCTTGTTTCTCTCGTGCTTTGTATGTAGTACAAATAAAACGATAGTATTTTTTTTTTTTCAAAAATTATACTGTTATTATCAGAAATGCTTCATAGCGCACGCTTGCTTTCGAATTCCCATGAAACCGCCGTCATCACCTGCTCCGGATCTAGTTTTTCAATCACCGAATTCACGTGCAGTGGTACGCCCACAGTACTGTAGCTCTTGTGGATTCACGTTGTTACTGTATATCCCAAACACATTCTCCTCCTTACTCAACCTGCAATCAGAGGTTGACGCGTAAAGCTCATGGCAAGGAGGCGGAGGCGAGGGGAATACGTGGCGAGTTTGGGATGGGCAGTGATGGAGAGGGAGTACTGGGAAACGCACGCGAGAGAGCAGTGAATCCTACTCGGTTGGGGGTGTGAGGGGATGGGAAGGATAAATGAATGGCACAGGGGCACGGAGATGGAGGGAGACATGGTCACGTCAACATGCGTGCACTCCAACCTCATCTTATTTACTCTCCCTCGTTCCTTGTGCCCTTTCCAATTTTCTTACCCCTTCTCTTCTCTTACCATTTACCCTTCCCCCTTCCTTCACGCCCTCTATAATGTTTCATACAGAGAGACTATAAATTAAATATTAAAGTTGAGTTATAAACTTGTAATTTTGAAGGTAAAAACATGGTGAGATGAAATTGCGGGCAGGCGATGAAGGGGATGATGGTGTGAGTGTGGACGGAAAACAGTGACAGGCGCCCCACACTTGAGGAAATGGGGGTCCTATTCTTGTAGGCTTGTAGGCTGTACCAACTCCACCTCCATTCCCTGCTTTCTTGCCCTCACGGCCTCACCTACTTTGCATTCAACGTTAGCTTATCATCACACAAATGTTTGAATACATAAAAAACTGATCTTGGAATTTTGGGGCAGTTTATGCCTCTGGGATGAATCATGGTGTTAGGGGGTGTGTTTAGATCATGAAGCATCAATTTTCTCAATCCACGTAAAAAAGAAATTAATTTCCTTTCTAAAAATATGTTTTATTTATCAAACATTTTCCTATTATTGTTGCTATCAATTTGCACTGATAATGCCGATACCTTCACGTGACCCCTCCGGGGCCCTCCTCCTTCCTCGCTAGCCTAGCCTCCTTCCTGCCCTTCAATCATTTTACTTTCGATTGGTTGATTCCCCTCCACGCACTCACCGCAAAGCTTTTCTTCACGCGCTGCCATTGCTCGTTTGCTTTCTATTCCTCTTGTTTTAGTTATCACCTCCATCTTTAATAACAATAAAAAAATATCTTAAAACATTTAATGAAAACATGAAAGGAAAATAAATATCTTATACATGGGGTCCAAATTAATCTCCAACATATATATAGGATCAGAGGAGTGTGATTCCTGTGTGTAATTTATACTCCTCCTGTCCATCATGTAAGCCTGGTTTAGCTATTTTGCGCACATTAAAAGTGTTGGCTAAAATTACACAATACTATATTCACCCCAAATTATAAAATAAAATTAAAAAAAATTAAATAAATCAATTGTTTATAATGCTACTCTTTTCTGTTCAAAATATAAGTAATTTTTAGGAAAAATCGCATGCCAATAAAATTTATATTCTTATAAAAATATATATTTTTCACCTCTTATCCCTAATTTCAATTATCAATGTATTTTTTGATGGGTGTGAGATATATTTACATAAATATTTAGGTTTATACTCCCTCCAATTTTATTTATAAAACACCTTCTAAAAGTAATTTTTGATCTAAAATATATGACTCTTTAAATAATTAAATCACTTTTTTCAATTGAATAATTAAATCATTTTTTTCAATTTAAAACCTTGTTGATTAGCGTTAAGACATTTAATATAATTATATTATTATTTAAAATCAATGATAAAAATAAAAGTACATACTCCATTTGGTTTTATTTTTAAGGTAGAGAGAGAATTTTTTTTAGTTCTATTCACAAGTCATCTCATTAAATTTTCATTATAAATTTTTTTATCTGACTCCTATTAAATGTTGGAGAGAGAAAATAAGTTATTAAAATATGTGAATTCAATAGGGCCAAAGTTAAAAAATTATTAAATTTTCAAATAAATTTAATAAATTTTAATGTTTTTTTAATTATGATGAATTATGTTAGAAGTACTCTGTAAATAAGACCAGAAGGATATTACTTTTTTATGATATCAAGAAAAAAATTAATTTTTTAAAATATGTAAAATAATTAAAAGGGTCATATAATAAGGATAAAAGCAGTAATAAAACAGATAAAATGAAAAAAAAAATTCACAGATTAAATTATTTATATCGTGAATTGTGATTCGTTGAGAGGATATGTCTACATTTTTAACAGGGGGTGTTAATCACATAGAAGGAGGCGCGCACGCCCCACCAAGGAGCGTGTGAATAGATACTATAGAAGTAATTATTTGGGGGGATTGATTGGCTTTGAGCGAACCAGATGTTAAATGATGAGTGATGAGGATGTGCATTGCACGAAATATCTTGTACCCGACGCCACGTATTGATAACTGGACTGGAAGAAACGCTTTCACCACAATAATTGCGAGCGCACCCTTAAATTCCTGCTTTTGTGCTGCTGTGCTCTCCATTTTTCTCTACTCCCTCCGTACAATTATTCTAATCTGCACCCGAATTACCCACCATAATTAGTTACATGCTCCGTCTTTCTCAGACTATAAGATAATTTGAAATAAGGTTTTTGATGCTAATAAAATATAATAATAATTTTTTAAAACAAAATTATTAATTTTTTAAAATATTTTTACATACTTAATCATCATGCTATAATATTATTTTAATTTTTTCATTTAAAAAATAACATGATAAGAGTATTATTAATAAAAATTTATTTTTCTTCAATTGTGTTATACTTCAAGACAATAGCTCTGAAATAGTAATTTTTTTTAAATTATTTTACAACTTAGGATAGAGAAAGTATCATATGATGGACTGCATTCAAAAAAATAATAATAATATTAATTTCGTATGATTAGCCCCTCTCCTTTCTAGATCGGGTCGATGTGGATATTTCTAGGGGGACCAAGAATCAAAATGGGTTGAGGTTTTTAGGGAGGCAATGCAAGTTAATACTCCCTCTATTTTAAATTATAAAATATTTTTTAAAAAAATTTAACATCATAAAATATAAGATAATCTAATAAAAATAATGTTTTATTAATAATATTTTTTTAATATTACCCTTCTTCTTTATTCTATTTCTTCAATATCATTTTAATTAATGGAGTATTAAATTAATGATATTCATGAAAATTTATATTTTTATCTTAAAAATGTAAGATTGTAAATTGTGTTTAATTTATTTTATTCGTACATGAAATTTTATCTAAAAATGTCTCATAATTTAGGACGAAAAGAATAATACTTTTTCTGTTTCAAATTATAACATAATTTTGAAAGAATTTCACTATCCTGAAATAGAAGATGATATGAGAAAAATAAAGTTTTATTAATGATATATTTAAACAATTGTCTTTCAAATAGAGAAAAAAAACAGAATGATAGTGTAATATAATGATTAAGTGTATAGAAATATTTTTAAAAGTTTATAATTTAATTTTGAAGGAATAAGTTTGTTAAGTACATTATTGTATTTTATTGATATGTACAATTTTTTTAAATTACTATATTGTAATTGAAATTAAGGGAGTAGTGCTCTCTCCAATCTTTTTTGTAAGTCGCTTTTGACTAACTCACTTCAACCAAAAGAAATTAGTTAAAATAATAAAATCATTTAAAAAATAAACCACTTTTTAATTTTGTCTTTGAATTTAAAAAATAGTGATTTAATGTACAGGAGGAGTTTTCTTAGAAACTAAGAAATTGTTCTTTTTTTCATAATTTTTGAAAGATACTTTTAAAATTGTATATAAAAAATTATAAAAAGTAATATATATATATGTATATATATAATCAAAAATATTTTTTAGGATATGACTTATAAAAATAACAAGAGGAAGTAGGATTTTAAAAAAGCTGCATGCATGCTCTTTTATCATAGTACTCTCCACCTGTTAAAGTTGAAACGACATTGTCTTGAATTAAAAAAGTACTAGTAAATCAGATTTGTGTTTTAATAATTCTGTTTTAATTTGCTGAATTACATGTGACCTATACTTAAATGTTCCGTATTATTCTCTTCTAAATTAATCCTTGATCTTATTTATAAATTATTTTTAACATATTTTATTAATATTAAAAAAAATTTATAATTTATTAATTTTATCTTAAAATTTAATAAATTATTAACTTTATATACATTTCAATAATATATACATTTCAACTGTATATGTAGAAATATTTTTATATTTTTACTGAATATAGTAAATTAATCAGAATTCGATTGGCTTTAATTGAATCACGATTGGATCATTACTAATTAGTCCTTCAACCGCGCGTACAATCCCTGGTCAGCTCTACAGTGCCATCATGGGATCCCATGAAAGGCATTTGAAATGTATTTTTGTTTTTTATTTTAAATTGAAGAGGACCGGGCGGCCGTATAATCGTATATTACTACACAAGTACTGTCCAGCTGTAAAGGGCTAAAGCAAAAGCAGACAAGAGCTTAAGCGCAGGCCTGCTCGGCCACTCTCAGTCACTCTTTCTTTGATAACTCTCTCAGTCCCCTCTTCAATTCATATGTGCAATGTGGATAACAACGCGCGTCTTCTTCACGATCATCTGCGTACTCTCTTTTATTTTTCTTTCCTTTTTATTGGTCAGCCAAAATGAGTAAAAGTATACTCTGCTTTCTTAGCCTGCAAGACCCACCGAAAAACATTGAATTTTTATTTTCCACGCATAAAATACTCCAAACGCTATGCCAGATTTTTTGTTTTTTAATTACGAAAAAAATGAATTTATAATCTTAAATTTCAGGTAATATCAACGCGTGCAAGCCTATTTATAATTATGCACGAGAATTTAATTAACTCTATATAACGACAAAAATACAAACAAAAACTAAGTTGGTGTACTATTTTGTTATTAAAAATGCAATAATATTGCTGAAAAGCTTAACGCAGATTTAGTTAGACTATTATAATCAGTGTATTTCTATGAAATATTTTTTATTTTATATTGATTTATTTATATAAGACAGTGTTTGAAAGATTTTTTTGGTTTTAACAATAAAATGAATTTTTTAATTTTACCTTTTATTTATTGCTTGTCATTTAAATTCTTAAAAATAATTTACTATGGTTGTTTTAAAAGTTTATATTTTTATTTTTAAAAAATAGAAGTGTTACTCCGTTCATTAAAAAATATAAGATATTTTTTAAGATATTAAATATTTACAAATATAAAATATTTTTAGTGTTTTAAGATATAATTATTGTCTTTTATCTAAAATTACTCTTAATAAATAAATTATTTTATATTTATTTTAAAGTGAAACACCTTATTAAATTGAAGATAAATATAAAAAGATCGTGTTAATTTAAAAATAAGTAATTATTTTATCAAGAATAATATTTAAAAAAAATATTTTATACTTTTTAATAAAAAAAGTAATTATATTTGATAAAATTTACTGACGTAGAAAATTTTATTTAGAAATATCTTAATGTTTGTGGTTGAGGAATATAATTTACATGCATGTATATGTGTGAGTCAGTGTGAGATTTTTGAGGTCCTCCCTATTGATTACTATTTGATTCGAATTGAGTTCATGAATGTAATTTCCTCGCTTTTAACACTCATCGTAAACAGGTGACAACTGGTCGACGAGAGAAGCCAGCTGTACTCCTTTACATGGCGCCATTTTATTGGATGACAAGGCTAAAATGTCTTTCTTCCGTACTCCTTCGTCTCCGTGCTCTCTGGTCCCCCAACCAGATTTTTTTTAAAAAAAAAGGAAAACCCGAACTAACCGTTTAAAATTAAAGCCGCATTAAACTCGCCGGTGCAAGACGACTTAATACCCCCTCCATCTTTATATATAAAAAAATTTAAAAAAATTTATTTTATTTTTAAGTATAAAAGTAATAATAGTATTTTTAAATAATTAAATAATTTTATTCTTATCTTAAAATATAAAATAGATCATTAATTATATATTTTTATCAATCATCATGATATTAATTATGATATTATTAGAGATGAAATTAATAAGTCATTATGTTTTTATGTGGGCTCAACTAAATAACAAACTTTTATTAGTATATAAAATTTAGTTAAAAATATCTTATATATAAAGATAGGGAGAGTATCTGTGTTATTTCAATCATTGAAATTCAAATCAGTGTTTTTAAATTTTTACTCTTCTTGAAATTAAATAAGTGAGTTTATTTAAATTATTAATATAAATTTTAACTATTTAAATAGCATAGGCATTAAGTACTTATAGTCATTGAATTCAGCCAATAAAACTCTAAGTTTAGAATGGAGTATTTGCTACTCTTTTGTTCTATTTTACTACTTCCTTCTCAAACAATAAAATATTTTTGGCAGAAATTTAGGATCTCAAAAAATAAAATACTTTATAAAAATATAATTTTATTATAATACTTTTTAATATCATCCTTCATATATGTTCTATATCTTAAATATTTTTTTATTAAAGAAGTATTAAATGAAAATATTTTTAAAAGTTTATATTTTTATTTTAAAAAAATTATAAAATATATTAACAAGTTTTTATTATTATATGTAATTTTATTTAAAAATATCTCATAATTTGAATCGGTGAAAATATAAGACATCTCAATGAATGATTTGGTGCTTTAAAACATAAGAATTAAAAAAAACTTTATTAATGATAATTATTTCAATGCTATCCCTCGTTATTTCATTGCTTTAGTATATTTATTTCCCTCTATGTCTTATTGATAAAAGGTATTTTAAAAATTTATAAAAAATAAAAATTATAAATTATACTCCCTTCGTTCAAAAATATAAAATATTTTTAATCGAATCTCACCTTTTAATAAAGTAATTACTTACTTTTTAACTAACTCTATTTTTTTAATTTACCCCTATTAAAAACTCAACAATAAATATAAAGTCATTATTAATAAGGGTACTTTAAAAAAAGATAATAATTATATTTTAAAACACTAAAAATACTTCATATTTTTAAATATTCAACTCCTAAAAAAATACCTTACATTTTTTAATGGTGGGAGTGTTTAATAAATTCGATTGATATTTATAATTTTGGCAAAAAAAATTATAAGAAAGCTTTCATATGATTAACCTCTATTCAATAAAGGGAGAATGAAATGAATGAGGGTTTCAAATGAATTCAATTTATTTTTAAAAAAATAAAGGAAAATTAAATATTTGGTTTCTTAATTTTGACTCAGTTATGACCTAATCCATGAACTTTGACTTACTGTAATTTAATCCTTAAAGTTTTGACTCGATTATAATTCAATTATTAAACTTTGACTCGTTGCAATTAAATTTCTATATTTTTAACTATTTAAAATATTAGTCCTTATATTTTAATTTTTTTAAATTAAAATTATGTTGACATTTATGGAATAATTTTATACTAAAATTTTTAATCTGAGAAATATTATAAATATTTAATATTTATAATATTATTTTTAAAATATAAGGACTAAAATTTTAAATGGTTATAAATAGATAGATCGAGTTATATTGAGTTAAAATTTAAAAACTAAATTAAAACTCAGGTAAAACTTTAATAACTGAATTAAAATTAAGTTAAGATTGTAGAAATTAAATGATTGATTTTTTTCAAAAAATACATATAAGTACATAATTTCAATAAAAGACGAAATAAATCAAATGAGTAAAGAAAGGAAACTAATCAAAATCTTTTAATTCCACCTCTCCATTTTTGTTAATACTCAGTCATTAGAATCTATTATCTCCGAGACTCCGAGTCTCTATTTCCTTCGAAGTTCGAACCAAAGAAAGCTCATCTGTTCCAGTCACCGGATCATTGATATTCTTCTTATTGCTCCAAACCCCCCCCCCCCCCCCCGAAAAAAAAGACATTCTCCTTATTCCTTGGAATAAAATAATACTAATACTGAGACAATTATTATCAAACTTTGAAACTGACTCTATGGATTTATCATTTATATATTTTTAAATTATAAAATTGCATTAATTTATTTATAAATTTAAACTAAATAAAACTTAATTAAACTTAATAATTGATCTTTTAAATTTATCTTTTTTAAATTTTTAACTTATAACATCATGATAATTCATTTATAAATTTATAGAATAAGATAGATATATTATATATAAAATTTAATTCATAGAAGTGGTAGGATTTAGTTCAATAAAAAATAAAACTTAAAACAAATATTAATATTAATGAAAAATAAAAAAAATAAAAAATAAATTGTCATATTTCCAAATTTTTATATTGAACATAATACTCTATGAATATAAATAGATTTAACTTTAATAATTTATATTTAAAATAAATTTAAATTTAATTATGATCATATTTTATATTTTAATTATTTAATTATATATTTTTAAATATTAATTATCAACAAAGATAAATTTTTATTAATTTATAATCTGAACCTACATTTTAAGTTTATATATCCATGATAAATTTGCTTTAACTTGTGAGATTAACAATATTGACTATTATTATTATTCATCATCATCATCGTCATTCATTTTCCATTTCCTTCAATTTCTCGGAGTTTGAAATCCCCCGTGTCAAATGATGTGGAATCCACATCTCGATGATGTGGTCATCGGGATGAGAGGAGGATTGGCTTGTGTCACAAGCCGATTGAAATTCACTATAAAACCCACCCTCCCACTTCGAACTTTCATCGAGAAGCACTACAAAGTAGAAGCTCCACTCTCCCTCTTCACTCTATTCCACCCGCTCTGAATCAATCCTTGCAATGTCTGGTCTTTTGTGTTATCTTTTGTGTCTTGTGATGGCGGGGATAGCTAACTCTGCCAAATTTGACGAGCTTTTCCACCCAAGCTGGGCCTTAGACCACTTCATTTATGAACGAGACCTCATCAAACTCAAGCTTGACAACTATTCTGGTAAATAACGTTTATCTGCCCTGGCTTAAAATACCTTTTTTTTTTTTCCCGTCCACCCTCGCACTATTTTGGCACCGATGAGTCGCCTGAACATTTTTTTTTCTCTCCCGTTTGCTTCAGAGCAGTATAAGATGTTATACTGTCTGCCTGTTCTTGTAAAACTGTTTCCTCCCATCATTAACAACCTTCGACATTGGTCTGTGCATTTCAGGTGCTGGTTTTGGATCTAAAAACAAATATATGTTCGGTAAGGTGACGATTCTGCTTAAGCTAATTGAGGGTGACTCTGCAGGAACTGTTACCGCTTTCTATGTAAGTGATCACGAATTGTTCTCATCAGTTTTCTCTTGGTTAATATTCTGGCCTTCTCGTTACCTCTCACTTGACAGTTCAAGATCTCCCCGGTGAAGATAATTTACCTTTGGAATCGTCAGATTAGTGAGCGGGTAGTACACTGTCTACTAGCTGCAGCTACCTACTCATATTTACCGCCCGTGACCTACTTTACAGACAATTAATCTTTCATTTATACTTTGGTCCCCAACGACAATCCACGAGCCGATAATTGCTTGTAATTTATTCTGGAGTTGAAAATAAGGTTCTGATTTCGGAGTGAAAATGACAGGGCTGATCAAGTCGTTCCCTTTGATGCAGATGTCATCGGACGGTCCCTATCACAACGAGTTCGATTTTGAATTTTTGGGCAACACCACAGGCGAACCGTACTCTGTTCAGACCAATCTCTATATCAATGGCGTGGGCAACAGGGAGCAGAGGCTCAACCTCTGGTTCGATCCCACCAAGGACTTTCACGCCTACTCCATATTCTGGAATCAGCGCCAAGTTGTGTAAGCACCCATCCCCTTTTTTAGCCCAAGCTTTGGCTGGCTGATATGCATCACAATGATTAATAATTAATATTTAATATAGTCTAAAAGTGATCTGTCTTTTATTTGGCCGAAATCTGAAAGTGGTCAGCTAATAATTACAAAGCCGAGGCAAAGCTGGGCTCTGTTTCGGAGCTCGGTTAAAGTAACAACCACAGTGAATTAATGGTATTTGACTCTGAGCTATCAAAGGCCTTGTGTGTGGCATTATATTCCCGCCGGGTCACATGAAAACAAAACCGATGTTAAAGAAGGAATCTTCGATAATTTGTCCGAACACACACTCTTGATGGGTCCGTTGCAGAAGAAAACAGAGTACATAAAGACAAGAGTCTCCGTCAATTCACTCCCTCTGTTTCTGGCAATTGCGGGGGACACATCAGCATCCACCGTACAGTGTTGCTCAGTGGGCAGTATTATCAAATTCTGGATAACATATTTTCCCCATTTGGTGCAGATTCTCAGTGGACGAAACGCCAATAAGAGTGCACACAAATATGGAACACAGGGGTATCCCGTTCCCAAAAGGCCAAGCCATGGGTGTGTACAGCTCAATCTGGAACGCAGACGATTGGGCCACACAGGGAGGAAGAGTGAAGACGGATTGGAGCCATGCTCCGTTCATTGCGACGTACAAAAGCTTCGAGATTAATGCGTGCGAGTGCCCGGTGACGGTGGCGGAAGCGGATAATGCGAAGAGATGTAGTAGCAGTGAAGATAAGAAGTATTGGTGGGACGAACCTACCGTGTCGGAGCTGAGTCTGCACCAGAGCCACCAGCTTATGTGGGTCAGGGCTAACCATATGGTTTATGATTATTGCTCCGACACTGCTAGATTCCCTGTGATTCCTGCCGAGTGTGTCCATCACCATCACAAGGTGTAGCGAGGAAGAAAGAGTCCGGGGTGAAATCAAAAAGGAAACACGGGCTTCATGTTTCCCTTTGTCATATATCGTGATAACTATAATGCTAATTTCTTTCCTTGTTCTTTGTACAAATCAAGTAATATAATCCTGTTGATCAAGATGGAATTGTCCAAGTTTAAGTTTCTTCTGTTCACCCTCAAAGTGGGATCCAAGTGTTGTTGATCATTGGAGTCGGGGGAGGAACGCAGATATGATAAGCTGTGATTAAAACTTTATGCTAACGCTGGGAGTGATTATGAGGGGAAGGGTTATTAGTAATGATTGGTTTGAAAAACGTGGAAGCCGTTTTTCTATTGGGGGGTTGGAAGAGGGGGGATGTGGGCCCTATTACTATTAGCTGACTGGTTGATTCCAAACATGTGAAGGCTGAGGAATAATACGACCGAAGGATTTTTAATAGGATCGAAATTAAAATTAAAATTAAAATAGAATTGAGCTTTAAAAAATGTATTTAATATAAAGATAAAATTTTAATATAATATTAATTTATATATATACTTAAAATAAAAAAAGATTAAATAGTTTTTTTTTAAAATTAAAAAGACCTATCTTATTATAAATAGATAAAAAATATGATGATAGTGTGGTTCATAAATTAAATTCAAAGAAATTGAAACAATGTTATGGTCAATATGATAGAATTGATTCTAGCATTTTTGGTGGAATTATGATTTTTAAAAATTATAACTCTTGCATATCAATCATGCTTAAATTAAGATTCTATCTTTAATTTTATTTTTATCTTACTAATTTAATGCTACCAAACATGGTGTAATTGACTTCAGTACAAAATAACTCCCTTGAATACGAAATAACCCGGGTTACAAAGAATGGGCCTTGGGTTGTATGGACCCATATTTGATCTTTATGATTGATGATGCCTTTATCCATTTTAATGTCATTCTTCTTACCCAATTATCACATGCGAACTACATCTATAGAGATTTGTTTTTGGTTTCCTATTTATATTAATAAATTTTAATTGTGGATTGTTTTTAGAGAGAAAATATGTTTTCATAATATGTATATTTAATGGAAAAAAAGTTGAGAACCAACACATTTTTAGATATAGTTAATGAGTTTTAATTTTTTTATTCTAATAAAATATATTGTAAATCACTTATAAATAATATTAGATGAATATGTTTCTTCCTAAAAAGCTGTTGGTTGACATTGAGAAGGCTAGTAAAGCTTTGCTTTGGGGTAGCTAGGATCAGAAATGAAATATTCATGGAGTGTCCCACAATATCATGAAGCAAAGAAGAGATGAAGGTGGTTTTGGGGTTAAATATTTATCTTGCCAAAACGAAGCTTTTATACTCAAGCTCTGCCGGAATTTGGTGAACAGCAAGGAAGCTCTGTGAGTTAAAGGTATGAAGACTCTGTATAAATGTGGTATTGATACTGTATCTTCTGTTTTGCAAGAAAACACATTCTTCTAAGACTTTGAAAAGCATAAATAAGGCCTGAGAGAAATTTCTTGAGGGCTTGATAAGCGTTTGTACTTCGCAGATCTTCCAATTTATGGTGTGGCAACCTGTTTGCTATGAACGTGCCAATAATCAATTTCATTCACAGTAGTAGCTCACTTGTGAATTTGGAAGTGTAAATTGATCGATTCATTACTCTATATGGTACTGGGTTCGTTATGAATTGATGAAATGACTCCATTAATATGCTATCAGTTGAATCATTACCACTAGCCCACCTAGAGAGATAAGGAGAGAAAAATGTGTGGAAGCCATCTAGTGATCGCTCTTTTAATATTCATTTTGCTTATGATTTTCTCTCTTCAGGTACAACACAAAAAATAAACAAAATTTTGATGAAACAATCAAAATGGAGTATAGCCAAACAAAAAAAAAAAAATAAATAAATCAAAGCCTTCTTATGACTTCTTGGCAAGAATAGGCTTCATACAGCGAGCTTGAGGGAGAAAAGAGGGATTGCTGATTAAGATGAATGCCCTTTTGGTCTCAGTAAAGAGAAGAACACCATGCGTATTGTTCGTGATTGCAAAATAGCTCAGGAAACGTGGGGTCATATAGTGAAGCTTGAGCTTAAGTCAGAATTCATGTGACTGGATTACTTAGAGTGGATCTGATCGAATTTGAAGAACTAAGTGGGTTTCAACTGTACAAAAAGACTACTGTGGACAACAATTTCTGCTTACATGTGGTAGGATCTCTGGATGGTATGTTATAGGAATTTATTTGATATACAGGAACAAAAGATTTAGCCTGAACCCCACTAGGTGTTTCTTGAGAACCTTGGCCGATTCTAAGTGTTTGGACAAAGTTAATTTATCCTAATCACCTTTTATTTGTTCCAACATCTAGCACCTCCCCTCTCAAGGTGCAATTACATTAGATATATGGTTCTTCTCAACTTGATGGAATGGCAACTTGTGGAGGACGTGTTATTGATGATAAAGGAGGGTGGATAGTGGGATTTTGTTGCAAACTTGAAAAATATCCATCTACCAGTGCTGAATTTGAAGGCCTTGATCTCTGTTGGTCCAAGGTTTTCAGGAACACTGAAGTATATTCTAATAGTGTGTGGAAGCTATTAATTTTATTACAAGAGGGTATCATGAAGAGCATCCCTTTCCTGATGTTATTCAAAATGCTTGTGATTTATTCTATAAAAATTGAACTGTAACCATTAATTTCTCTTTTAAATATGTTATTAGTCATGCTCATTTTGTTGTTAGGAGAGGCCATCTGATGGAGAGAGTTTTTTGCATCTTTGATCATTTCTCAACTCACATTACTTTATGAGGTGAATGATGATTAATTTGCTCTCATTTTCTCGTGTACCTTGTTTTCTTTTACTGTTTATGCTTTTTATTGAATGAATTTCAATTTTCAATTAAAAAAAATACCATCCATCCGACAATCCGTGGATTTTATTGAGGACGAGTTAATACTTTGGTAGAGATGTTCTTTTAGGTTCTTCTTTCTTTTCTTTTTATTTTTTTCAATAATGATTTCTAATTCTTTAATCACCAAAAATATAAAATAAAATTAGACCAGTAATTTTTTTTTCCTCGCGAAAAGGGTTATCTTGAATTCTCCCATAAAAAAAATCTTAATCAATCATTATTTAGGATGAGCTTCAAAAGCCCAATCAAAAAACACGCTAAATGATATAAATTGGAAAAAATATATTAAAATATTATATTAGTGCTAAAAATATAGCGAACAGAATATTTTAAATTCTGTAATTTAATAGTTTAAAAGAATAATTTTAAATTACATTTTAAAAAGACTACAAAGCAAATGAATCAGTAATGTAGAAAATATATGCGTGTATTGCAAAACATAGACACTTAGAATATATATACATATACACGTGTCGATTTATTTATTTTAAAAGTTATATCATGTTAGATTATTTAAAAATAATCAATGGAACTGTGGAGGTTTTCCTATGTAAAACGTTTAACCTTTGAGGCGCCTTCGAGTTTCATATCATTTTAAATTATCCATGGCATGGCTGAGGACAAGGGTCTAATTTCTCATGAGGAAAAAAATGTTACAAATATACGATCCCTTGTGGGCACGGTGGCACGAGTGATTGAAATCAAAACTTGTCAGTTGTCAGGTTCCCGTGACCAATAAAATAAATTGGAATTAACTTGTCAGGTTCCCGTAATTTCAACCCGGATCAGCATTTTGAATCAACTTGCATGGGCTAATCTTCTAGGTTTAGTCTAGCATCTTAAAACATTCATGAAAACTTCGTCCTAATTAAATATGCACACAATAATATAGTGTACAAATTTTATTGCATCCACGAGGATCCCTTAGACGGCATATGTTGGAATATTTATCTCATATTATAAATTTACGTTAATTAATAAATTTAAAATAGATTAATCTTTATAATCTTATGAAACTTATAATAGTGGGTACATGCTCAATCTATAACTTTATAACAATCAGTTATTTCATATCTGTTAATTGATTAAGTCAAAGATAATAAAAGATTAATTAATTTAATTATTAAAATAGTTACTAACATGGTTCATATAATACGACTAGTTGATAAACAATACACATGTATAATATTTTGTGTTGGCGGCACTAGCAATAGACGTGAACAGCGAATTTCAAACTGCTTGAGTCGTGCCCAGAAAGACATTGTTCTTAAGAACTATTCCGACACACCGGAACGACGAACCGGCAGTTCCTCAGGATTAAACAAGCACTTCTTGCGACAAAGCAAGGGAACAGAACAACAAAGACTAAAAGTAAACATAGGTGAACAGACAAACAGAAGGCAGAGGGAGGAGAGAATTACCCTGAAAGTTCAAGAGGCTGGTATCCTGTTCTGTCCGCACCCATGGCTATATATAGCCCGAGGAAGGAGACATGAACATTGGCTCATAATCACTAGATTAAAGCTTTGATTACACTCGCATAAATCATGTTTAAGCACTTGTCTGGGGGTTACGCAGACGTAAATCTCAGTTAAACCTCTGTCTGAAAACGTTGATAGACAAAACGTTTAGAATATTAACCTCACAAAACCAATTTATCTGAAGATGTTGGCAAACAAAAAATTAACTCACAAAATCGATTTTCAATAGAGGTTTAATGCTTAGCAAGGCTTCAAGTTCAAATTTAAAACAATAAAATCAGACCAATTATTTATTTAATTTTTTGTCTGATTTCAACTGCGATTGCCCTAAATTGGCCTATCTCATGTGCGCGATGTCACTTCTCCTCCAAGCCCATTTTGCTAGCCCACTTCATTCCTTAGTATATATACATTAGGAGATTTCTTCTTTTAGTCAACGTAGGACTTTGACACACACACTTTGACACACATACAACATTTTGCACTCTCAAAAATCAACAGGGGCTAGCAGGTTGTAATTTTGCTTACATTCAAATTAATTGAGGAGTTACAACGAGTAGTTATAGATTCTTCAAACATTACCTTCACATTTTACTTAAGTCATATATATAATGCAATCATTTTTTCCCTTTTGAGTTGCATCATTCAAGAGTAGTGATACTTTTTTTTTTATTACAAGGCCACGATAAGGCCGTGCAAGAAACTATAATTTAATTATATCTAAAATTATGAGATTGGTATAGTCAATCAGAGGAACATCATAAATGGTAATTTCAAGAGTGCCGTGTAGTGATACTTATTTCGCTTGTTTCCAATTTTTCGGAGAAGTCGTTCTTGTCATCTCTTTCGCGTCTGCTAAACTGCAAGTTTAATGTCGGCCACACTTTTTTATTATTTTGCCTTTTTCTCGAGCTTTGTTGCAGAAGTAAAGCTTCTCCACAAACCACAGGATCATATACTTAATGTGAAGATTAAGTTGTGATGGTGATAAAACTGAAAAAGGGTTTGATGCAGCCCCCAACAGCTATAGTTCAATGGCTACGCTTTGAGATATGCGTGTCCAAATTTTGGTAATATATCAACATCCTGAAGAATGTCGGTGTGACTTGGATTGCATAAAGTTGCGAGCCACCAACGGCCCACCCTCGCTCATTATTGTGAGCATAAGACATGGTATGATATTTGATTGGCACTGTTTGGATTTTGGAGTGTTTCATGCTAATTATGCGCTCGGCCATTATTAGGCTTACTTTACGAATGAAAACGTGGGCAAATTATGAACCAATCAAAATTTATCTCTTGATTTATGATGTAAAATAGAAAATCATATGCTCTAGGAAATCATTCGCCAGGGTAATGATGTGCTCAAATATGCCCATGTGGGCCGAGAGGGATACCATTTGTCTTGAATCTCTCCTCTTCATTCGATAAATGAAGAATGGGGATACTGACAAATAATTGATATTGGGTAAAAGACTTGACATTTCAAGTTTGAGGTTTCTTTTTTTTTTTTTTTGAATATATTCACACATTAGAGACTTGTTGTTACTGAAATATTTCAGGGAGAATAATATTTAAAGATCACTCAAAAAAATTATTTAAAAATTATTTACAAACAATGATCAATATAAAATGGACTGTTAAAATAAGAATGTAATTAGTTTTTTTTTCCAAATAAAACTTTTTATTAGTCTTTACCTGTAAATAATTTTTTTGTATGATCTTAGATGTGATTCTCCCAATATTCAATCATTGCCGTTCAATTGTTTTTTTTTTTTTTTGTTATAGGGGCATATTATAATTCATGTACCATCAAAGTTTGTTGTGTATTCAGTATCCACTTCTTTGCCTAAGGAAAAAGGTTCTCTATTTATTGTTCTTTTTTTTTTTTTTAATCATTCCCGTATTTCGGACCTGTTCTTGGTAAGATCCATACGGCATGTTTGAAACTGAAGGTAGGCCTTGCTAGGCCCAGATTCTAGAAGAAGGCCTTGTAAAAGCGTACCGTTTATCTAATTCAAATTGGGAGAGTAAAATTCATAGAAGGCCCATGATGTGGCAAAACAAGCGCGGTGGAGCAGGGGATAGTGAATCAAAGGCCAACTCTTGTGTTCATGTACATATATCTGCGAGAGGCGTAAGAGGGAAAAAAAGAGTATATTGCTGAAATGATGAAGTATGTAAAAGGAAGCGAAGACGACGGTGTTCATGAATGTGATGGAAATGATGATAAACGATGGAGATTGAGAAAGTGAGATGAACTGCCGAAGGAAGAGAAGCCAAATTGTGAAGGGAAAACAAAACAAATGGTTGCTCCACCAAACGAGATTTGTTATAAATGGATGCTATATGATTAAAACACTGACTAGGGAACCCAAAAACTCATGGGCGTGTCGTATCTAATGGGCAGAAGGTGACGATCAACTTGAAATTTAGCTGATTTTCTCCAATTCAAAAGTGGGATGTTTAAAGAAGTAAAATAAACTGACGAAATTTATTATTTGATTTTAATTTACACCGTAATGTACCAAAAAAAGCCTGTGGTGGAAAGAGAGGAGTGGTAGGGGATGAATATAGAGGTGAAAGAAAGGTAAACATTTGAAGAGGAAGGAGGTTAGCAGGTAATAGTTGGGGAGCGGAGAAGAGAACGAGAAGAGGAAGATGTAATGCCTGGATACGGAGCTTGCCTTGTGTTGATTTCATGGCCTGAAATCCACACATCCATGTGAATTATGATACGGTCAGCCCCTCCCCCCAATACTTAAATTATTGTCATTTTTATTGTTATTGTTATTCAAATAACTTAGTCATATTTTTTAATTGTTGTTGTAAGGAATGGATATTTGAAGGGGCATAGATAGATATAAAAAATAGCTAAACGCAATATTTGAGAGCGACCTCTGATTTGTTTGAGCGTTGGGGACACCCGTTACCTCTCGAGTCTGACTAACCTACCCTCTCCCCCATCATTTTCACTCCCCGCCCTACCATCCATGTTTATTTTCTTTCTTTCTTCTTTCATTTTTCTTTTTTGGAAAAATTCTTTCTTTTTATTTAAGCAAAAAGAAAAAGATTTCACGGGGTATATGTGAGGTGATGATTTTGAAAAAGTGGTGAAAACGATAATCATTCTGAATGATCAGATCACCACCTTTTCCCCTTTTATTATTGGGTACATGAATGACCAAAAACTTCATTCGACAACAAGATCTAAAAAAATTGCATTCGGCAATGGCCATATGGTCTCATAACAGTCAGCTCACTTTATTGTAATCGCAAAATTGTGAAAGTTGAATCCCACCAACTATTCTATGTAATTGAAAAAAAAAAGGGACAACGCTCTCATCCCTCTGGAAATATACAAAGCTCTTTTTACTTTGTCACTGCACTTGCACTTTGAATCAATAATTTGCAACTAGCTCCCAATTGAAATCTCAGTCGCTACACTAAACAAAAAGAAACAAAAAAGTCGTGTGTTAGGGAAATAGCTGTAAATCGAGATTCGAGCACAGAAGCAACAACTTCGGTCATCTTAAAATATGGCTAACTTAGCTTTCCATACAGATTTCCCGCTCGGCAGGAAATTTCTCGAAGCCTAAGTAAGAACCAGCTCATGAGCTGTAAGGCTGTTCGATCGGATACGAAAAGTAGATTGCATATCTCAAGTTTCGGGTTTCACAGCCACCGACCTTTTACCCCCAGGTAACATAAAATTCTGACAACTTACTTTACTTGATCTTGTTCCTTGTTTGGTTATCGGGTAAACAAAAGATTAGTTATTAATTATTTGCAGCTTGGCACGCTAAGCTTACTATTTATTAATGGCAACACAGGTCCTCATCAACAATCTGGGCTGCCACGTCGCAATCGATGATCTCATTGATGAAAGTGATAGGAGATCAATGCACCTGCTAATTCCCAGCTATCTATTTCCCCAAATTTCCCACTGCCAACTGTCCCTTTCTCTTTCAATCCTCCTTATTAGGAATCTGGCGCCTTCTTCCCTCCCAGATTATCATTCCATCCATGCACATCATCCCTCATCTCATTCCAATCCAAACACTACCCATTATAACAACATGGTTCTAAATACTGAAGCTCGGACATCTTTAGGACTACTTAACGTGCATTGATATGCAAGGCCTTCTACTTGTCATTCACCGTTTCGGCTTTAATTCTGAGATTCAGGCGACGCTATGAGTGAGCTGTCCCAAAACTGAATCGTAAGACCGCGACAGACAGCAACCTTAATAAAATCCCGAAACCAAACTTACCCTCCTCCGCTGTAGATACATCCTTCATTATGGATGGGACCCATTCATATGCCACGCACAATAATTAAATGATAGCTCATGAAACTTCACTTGCGTTTCGAGTCACACGTTCAAGTTTCAACCACCGAAAAGAGAGACAGAGAGAGAGATAGAGAGATCCCACTCCTCCCTTCCCCTTCTATTTATAAATTCCTTCGACCCCTGTTGCCTAAGCTCAATAGAATATCAGCCCCTGTTTTCTTAACGGTGATTCTTTCTCTAAAACCCTGAACACCCTAACTTGCTGCATCGCATACATTACATTTTGTTCAGAATGGCTAGGCTTGGTTTGATTTTTCTTCTGTTGGCTCAGATGTTGGTGCTTCAATCCGTGGCAGAGCTGAAGCCATTGCAGCTTAAAACCCAGACACAAGTTCAGCCTCATGAGAAGAACGGGCATGAAGTAGCAGAGCAGCCAGTCTCTGGGAGTAAGGTTTCGTCGGAGTATGAAGGAGCGGAAGCTCCCGAGTATAGGAGGCTCGGGAAGCATCGTTCCACTGACAAGTCCGTGGCGGGTGGTGGTGTCATAATAGGTGGTCTTGTTACTGCTATTTTCGCTGCTGTTTTTTGCTACATTCGGGTCACTAGGAAAAGGGATCCTAGTTACTGAATGTTCATTTACGAGTGTTTTTCAATTTCCAGTTCATCTAGGAAAGTGAAACGGAAAGATTGAGATTGTAGTTACAGTGTAAGTGCGACTATGATAATTATTTATGAGTATATAGTCAATATGATTATTAGATTGGAGCTCCCTGTTTCTCTGAATTTTCCTCCCTCCTTGATTCCTTTTGTTTTGTTTGGAATCACTTTGGATCACTGCCTCGTCCTGTCCTGTCTTAAAAAAACGAAAAAAGGGGGATGTGGCTAATATACCAAAACTAGTTGAAACCTCGTCCGTGTTTTTCTACAAGACGGTAAACCTGTGTTTTCCGTCAAGTAGTTTTTTTTTTCCCCGAATCTTTTTGTTTTATTTTGCCTTCTCCATTCTTGTCATAAAACTGCCTCAAGACTTAAAGAATAAGAATCAAACTGCAAAGCTTCAAGTCATGATTATGCGTTGTGCCTCAATTTCATTGGCTCCCGCGAAGCATGTTTCTAGTCATGAAACTTAATGAAAGTAAAAATTTTAAGGGGAAGCATGTAACATACTTTCAATACCAAAACAGCCAAAAGTAATTAAAAATAATTTTACTGGGTCTACAACAAATTTTAAAGAGCAAGTTCAAGAATTCCTGGTCTAATAAGATGGCCCGTCAGATATTTCAAATCTGTGGGGCTCAGAGCTGCACGAGGTTTGGTTAAAAGTTGGGAACTTGATACTTTTACCAGAAAAAAAAAATTGGAAACTTGATTTGCCTTTTGGTAGTTGGAAACCTAACACTAGTACTCTCTCGTTTCTTAAATGTAAGAATTAATTGAAAGGTTAATTTTGATTTTAAATGAAAAAATTCAAATTCATTTTATCTTCTGGATTTATTATCTTTTCCCCAAACTACTACCAGAAGAACAAAGAAATGTAACAATAATTCAAATGTAACCATGTATTTTCCTGAGGTATTTTGGAGAAATCCAACCACATTTTTACTATTGACTAATTCATTCAACTTCTTTAATTTATATGAATTTTCACTAAATCTATAAAAATTAATCAACTAGCAGCTCTATTTAGCATTGGGATGAGAGTATAATGTTACAGAGTTGACATATCATCAAATATCAAACCATGAATTTTTTTTTCTGGGGTAACAAATGCGGCTGAGCCCACTTAAAAGAAAACATTAATACACAAGACAAGGGTCCAAAACCCCACAACGTCTTGATACAACAAAGAGACAATCTCCTTTAGAGATGTCTCAATAATATTAAAGTTATCAGCACTATCTACACTCTTCTTAGTAGGCCAATCAACACGTTTGTTGCCTTCATGAAGCATATGCTTAACCAAAATTTCAATATCACTCTCCAAAGCGTTAACTCCATGTTTGATTTGCCAATAATCAGATTGTCATGAGTTGAGGACGGCTTGAAGTTGTTGGCAGATAGTTGTTGAGTCACTCTCTACAATCAATTTCTTAAAATTCAAATCTTTTGCAATGACGAGACCATGATAGATGCTCTAAAGCCCAATTTCTAGGGGAGAACGGCGGCCCATAAAACCAGCAATCCACATCCTTTGCTCATTGCAAAATAGCCCCGCACATTTTGCATGTCCAAGCTGACCTTGCACCGACCCATCCACATTTAGTTTTGTTCATCCACAAGGTGGGCATTCCCACTTAGCCTCGACTTGAGACAATGAAAGACCAGTAGAGACAGTCTCTGTCAAGCAATTATAAAATAATCTTGCATTAGCTAGTAATTTGTTTAACCAAATGATTCGATCATTATGATGTTTCTACAAACCAAAGCATGAACTTAATATCAACTAACACCAACATTATGAGTTTACAGGACTTGCAGTGAGAATAAATAAAACGAATCATTACTTCAATGTCAAAACAGCAGAGTCTGGCTGCTTAATGAAAATGATTCCACTACTTGATAACCACCATTTCCTCCGTCCTTAACAACTATATCACTTCTTATTTTTTTCTACAAAAACAAATACCATTATCTGCTTTCTTCCCGAACTTGTAATTCATCTGAAAGGGTTTTAATCAGTTAAATGTCTCACTTCACCAGAGGGGCCGTGCCCAGCAGATGGCACATTACACCACATCCCAATTTACACAATAACGGCATATCTTAAACATCAAATTAGTATTCGTAATTTATATATTTTAGATTCAACCAATGAAGCTTAAAACTTATCAGTAATTCCTTTGATGGGGATGGGGGTAAAACATCATGCTCAAGAGCAATAGAACACGAATACATCTTCCCCAGCAGCTAACCATGATAGACACCCAAGATCCTATTACGGAAAAGCTGAGAACTTACAAGCCCCAAACAACTGACAAAGTAAATTAAGACATGCAACCCGATCTAATACAACAGCCCGTCTAGATCTAGATCTAGATCTAGTTGTAGGCAAGGGCATAGTCCGTACAATATGCAATCTCTTTTAGCACCACTTCCAAATGTGAAAAACTTTACATGAATCTAGTCTACACTAACCGCTGGAAACAGTAGTAATACCTAATGCAGGAGCGCTTCATTCAATTTAAAGCATCATCGAATTTACAGGGGTATAACCAACGAATGAAATGTAGAGTACTTGAAAATAAAAAATTTAACCAATGGTCATCAAGAATTTCTTGTTTTCATAATAATACTCGTCCTTTTTAATCGAATAAGAGTAACATTATTTGAGCTAATGAATCTTGAATTCCTAAACAAGCCCGCAATCTCCTTCACCTCATCATCCCCACATTCCTCAACTACAAGCACACATACCCCCCCGGCCTCAACCGCCCTTTCCATCTCGGACGCAAATCGTGATGGGAACAATGCCTCGGCAAAATGGGCAGTGAAAGCAAAATCAAACGAATTGGTAAAGAAGGGCAGGTTATGCGGATCAGCCCGAGCCACCAGTGGCGGTGATTCGATCAACTCGACTCCAGTAACGTCGAGCACGCCCATGTTGGTGAGAGCCCTGACCTCGTGTCCGGCTCCGGCGGAAACACAGAGGGCTCTGGAATTCTTCTGGAGAAGACCTAGATCTTGAATGGATATGAAGAATTTAACATAGGAATCGACCTTCTTGAGCCATTCTCTGGAGGACCAGAGGCGTTTGTTCTTCTTGTCGATGGGAACGTAGACACGAGGGGAGAAATCGCAGGAAGATTTGGGGAATCGGAGGTGAGGCTTGGAGGGTGCGTCTGGAGGAACACAGGTGTCAGGGGTTTGAAGGAAGAGAAGGAGAACGGTGAAGGAAGCAACGGTGATGCAAGCCCATGAGAGGTTCCTCAGAGAAACCTGTATTTGCCTATCCATTTCCCCCATCGGATGTTTCTATTGCATCGTCTTCACTCTTACCTTCAAAGGTCATGAAAAGCGATTGGACCGAAGGCTTATGGAATGTTCGAAAGTATACAATGAAATGAAAAGGAACAATCGCTACTGGAATGGAATGCGCTATTGGAATGGAACGGAAAGGAACGACCGCTAATGGAATGGAATATGCTAATGGAATGGAATGTGATGAAATAGGATGGAGTGAAATGAAAGGAAATATTTTGAAATTATTTAAAATTATTTTTATTTTATTATTTTGAGTTCTGTAGAATATATTTTAAGAATAAAAAAATAATAAAAATAAATATTTTTTTATTTTTTTAATTTTTAGAACAATAATCACAAAATACTTAAAAGTTGTTTTTATTTTTCTATTTTTCAGAATAATATTTTATTTTTTTATTTTTTAAAATACTTTTTAAAAATACATTACCAATCGAATTTTTTTATTTTTTTTGTTTTGGAAAACAGAAAACTGTTCTCAGGACAAGTTTCTAAACACTTTTATTGTTTGAGAGTTTTATTAACAAAATAAATAATTTTATTTAATTATTATTTAAGAATAAATATAAAATTAATATATTTGAATAAGATATAATTATATTTTTTAATTTTAAGATAAAGGGGAGTAGAAGAAAGAGAGGGAGTGAGAAAGATAAAGATAATTTTGTAAATAATATTTATATCATATCATTTCATTCTTTACCTTTCAAATTAAGAGGTTAAAAAAATGAGTTTAGAATGACAAGTGATGGTTTAAAAAGTCTCTCCAAGTCATTCCATCCTCTTTTAAATTTTTCTTTTAAATAATGGCACAAAGCTTCTAACCATTTTATTTCACTTCATCTTAAAAAAAACTCATAAACATTACTTTAATTTTAGATGCAGGCAAGGGATTATGAAGGCAATGCCATATTAAAATGAGACCAAAAGTTAAGCCATAAAAAAAGTGATAAATGCATCTGCATTTCGTGATGAGTATCGAATTCTCATTAGAATAAGCAATAATTTTAACCCTTTATTTCAGTTTTATTTGATCTTGTGGTTCATTTAAATTAATTTTTTTAAATTTTTTTAATATTATATTTAATAAAATAAAAAATAGAAAAATTTTAATATTAAATTTGGATTATTTAGAGTATGTTTTAATGATCAATTTATAAATTTTTTATATTTTTTAATATTAAACTAGGTCATCTAAATTATATCTGAACTGTATAGAGTTTATCTGTGTAGTCAGATAGTAAAATTGTAAATTTTTTAATATTAAATTGAATTACTAGATTAAATATGTACTGGTCAGATTGGTAATAAACAGATATATTAAAATTTAAAACTTTTTATATCAATAAATATAATATTAAAAATATTTTAAAAAATTAATTTAAATGAATGGCAAAGATTAAATAAGGCTGAAATGAAAGGTTAGAATTGCTCTTGGTCTTGATGAGCATGCAGTACAATTCTATGATAAATATTTTTATTTTTTTTGGATTACCTACCTGATATCTAGAGTTTTGTCTTGACTAAACCAAATTCGACCTATACAAAACTTGAGTTCTTGCTTAAACAAACTTGAGCCGTTGTCCACTCGGATCAACCCTCATTAATATAAAAAAAAAAAGTGATAAATATTAAATACAGCACGAGATGAAGAGTCTGCAAATGAATTGTTACAAAAAGGGGGGGGGGGGGGGGAAGAGGGCATGGATACTTTTGGGCTTCAGGCGACATAGAATGGGCAATTGAGCAAACTTTGACTTTATCCATATTTCGGCCACGGCCACAACTTGGACTAGAACAATGTGGGTCGAACCTTTATTAAATAGGTTCCACATGCCAGGTCAGCTCTTTGAAAGCTTACCGTTTCCGGAAGAATTTTAAGCTCCTGAATCCAAATCGGTCAACATAATTTTTTTAAGAATAAATATTATTAAAATGTTAAGATTAATTATTTATGTTATTATGTTTGCATTAGTGAGAATTTAAATTTAAATTTGACTTAAATTCATTATTTAAATACATAAAATTTAATAAATTCAGATTTGATCCAAATCCTAGTTAATTTTAAACACCTGTCCTATTCACATGTCATACAAGTAGGATAATTCTTTTTTATTGGTGGAATTTTATTATATAAATATATGTTTTAAATGTGATATTTTAAATTTAAAATCTATACCTAAAGTCATCTATGCAAACTTCAACTAACAGGATTGCCTGAATTTCAATAACAACTTGAATTATTTACAATGAGACTTCTAGTCACAACCACGATGCAAAATTAAATATATTCAGGCGTATAAAAATCTATCTATTATTGAATGAGTTGAACTTCGCCGATGACAAATTGCCTGAGCGGGAATGCTACCTTTTTACAAATTTGAGGTCCAATGTTTGAACCTTGACACTTGGGTGTTAGAGTTGTGTGTTTAATTGATCCCTTCAAAAGAAAAAAAAATGAGTTGAACTGGGGGTTCATTTTTTTTCCAATTAAAATAAATGACAAAAAAGAGGTTACATGCGGTTTGACTTGTCGGCCAAGAAGGGCTACTTTGATTTTTGAAATATAGTGTTTCCATGAAAGTTCCAAGCACACTTGCATTGAACTCCATTCACTATAAGATTTATGCTTCAAATCGTACGAAAGATTCAATTTCATGTACTGTAGTGTTTTACAGCTGTGTTTTGTTCATACCCTGTTATGGAGTAGCCAGCTTTTATTCTAACAAATTTCAAGTTCCTTCGTTAAGAGATCGATTATTTCTCATAATTCAGAACAAACATGAATAGTTATTGAAGCTGAAGATCGGAGTGTAGAGCATATTTTCATATATCATGATTCACAATGATCAGATAAAGCTCTGACAAGAAGGAAAATGAAACTAGGAAACAAGAGAAACAATGAATATTGAAGAATCATTTGGAAGAGAAGTGATCGAGTTCATCTTGGAGAGCCTGTTGGAGCCAAACCCAAGAGTGATTCATCAAATCAGGGCTTAATCTGAACATGAGGACGCAGAACTCCATCTGAGACAGAGCACCGTCGCCGTCGAGATCGCCTTCCTTCATCATGCTCAATAGCTCATCCTCCTTCAAGTCCTGAAGACCCAGAAGAGCAGAGTTTCTCCTCAAGCTGTCCAGAGTGATCACTCCTCTGTCTTTGTCCATCAGCAACTCAAACCCATTACACAGCTCCTTTATCAGACCTTCTCCTCCAAGCTTATTTGCCATCACAGGCAGCAAGTCTTCAAACCCAATCTTCCCCGCCATGGACGACTCTCTCTGGAAGGTGTTGTTATAGGAATAATGTGTAGAGAGATTTTGTGTTGGTCAATTTGCGGGTGAAGGCCGGAAGGTGGTGAGTGATATATAAATAGAACAAGGCATGGGAAAGAGGGGTCTAATTAACGTCTCAGGAAGGGTTTCAACTTTCAAGGAAGGAGAGAAAAGTAGAGTCAGTCCATGAACGTAAGTTTATTTATTAGCTGATGACAGACTTTTGATTCGTATTCGCCACACATGATGGCAATTGCCTCCCTCCTTCCGAGAAGCTTGTCAGGCTAACAGCCCTCCTATAAAAGCTCACGTACGTAATTGCATTCCTTTTATCTAAGCAAAAATTCATTAATTTATATTCCTTTCATTCTTATATATAATTTTTTTATTTTTAAATATAAAAAATTATTAATATATTTTTTAATGAATAGACTATTATATTTTTATTAAATTAAAAATAAAAAATATAAGTATTCTCATTAATTTATTTTGAGAAAAGAGATTTTTTTTATTTATAATAATTAGGGGCAAAATTAAAAAATTATTGTGCTTTTAATTAAATAACTAAATTTTATTAAATTATATAATTGAGTTAAAAACATCTTATATATAAAAATGGTAGAGTAAGTAAGGTTTTTTTTTGCCAACATTAATTTATAAGTAAGTTAAAAGATTAAAATTCTACCAAAAAGATATATTAAAATCACCATAATTTATAAAATGAAGCCGGCATGATATTTATGGATGAATGCTTAATTTTTTTTAAATAAATTGACGGAGTGTTTTACTCATCCACTCTCTTTTCCCCAAGATACATAAAATATTCCTAGTTGCACACCACATCATGTATACCCCGTGTCTGTGACAGTTGACTTTGAGCTGTTAAGACCTTTGGCAACAGCATAACAATGCTTTTGTTGTGGTCCGGAAAAAAAAAAAAAAAAAAAGCCAACAAGAAGAAAGCGGAATTGCCGATTGCGGGTACAAAAATGTGAACACTCACGGGGACCAAAAAGGACCTGGTCAAGGAATTGTCAAATGCTTAGTTGGGAGGGAAATTGCGAATTTCTTCTCTACTGGAAACACCCAACCACTTTCCCCTCAACTACTTGTTAAAGCTAACATACAACATTCCACACAAATCTCTCTCCCTCTCTCTCTGGCCTCCATTGTGATCTTCCTCCCTGCTATAGTGTCGGGAATAATTATAAATAATGTGACTTACGCAATATGAACACAAAGCTCCGCATCACATTACCATCTATGAAGGGGCATGCACCTTCCCTACACCTATCATGATTTGACACGTTAAAAGAGATGAAGGACGGTGACATATTTAGGAAACCCAATTACGGCATCACTCTAAATTTATGGGCAACTTCCACACTTGATACCCAACAGTATTCAAATCACCTTGTTATACTTGGAGTTATAAATAATTACCGAGTTTAAAAATTTTATTTAAATAAAAGTTTGAATTTTAAAAATTATTATTTTTTAAATAATTAAGTTTGAGGACCTGACCTTAATAAACCTTATGAAAAATAGTATGGGCCTGGGTGGCCCTTCAAGCTTTAATAAGCTTGAAGCAATCAAATATTATTACTCAGTGATTGATCATTTGAATTACTACAAGAAAGTTAATAATATCAAGTAAAAATTGTATTCTATTTTTGATCAATACAAAGATATAAGTGAATCTTTAATTAATCTTATATCAAGTTCAACTTTAATACAAAGTCAAATAAGCACAAGTAGAAGGATGGCAGAGAAGAAAAAGGAGCCGATCATGTCTTAGACTCAACTTTATAGTGCAAATTTTCATTTGTGTAATTCACTTTATCTCATGGTTGTTGGTTTATAATTGCTTGTTTGATACTTTTAGATTTTTTTAAATGTAGAATTTTCTTAATTTCAAAAGTAGGGATGTTTCTTCTATTGAAAAATCTAAATTAGATTATTATTTAAAAAAAGTTTTCTTTGATGGCTATCAGTTTCCAAAATTAGATATATTGCATTAGTAGAAGACTCATCAACAAATATTTCTCAATCTTTCAAGAATGACATGCGATATTTTAAGTACTCTGATCATTACAATAGCTAGAAAATCATCTTTTAGTATGGGCTCTCATGTTTTAACAAAATATTATTTTCACCCCTTCCAAACAATGTGCAAGCATTAATTTGTACTCGCAATTGGTTAAATGGTTTTATATCATTTTATAGTAATTTTTATATTTTGTCTTTTGATACATACATACATACATTTAATTGATAATGATACAATTTATTTAATATTTATTGTAGGTGATGAAGAAGAAGTTGTAGAGATAATTGACATTAAATCTCTACCTCCGTCTTCAATAAGTTGACCTTCATTTGAAGGATTTAGTATTTTATTTTTTGCTGATGATGAGGAGAATTTAAATTTACATTGATTTTTATTTTAAATTAAATTTTAAAATATTTTATTTAAATTAAAATATTAAATTTTTTAAAAAAAGAGGGCCAAAGGGCTTGGCTTTGAGCCTTTTAAATAGGGATCAAGCCTTAAAATTATATATATAAGGGCCCTGAGTCCTTTTATATCTTGTGTTGCAATTGCTGCAAATAAAGCTTTTTCTTTGCATACAAGTTAGGGGATTTACATTTATGGATTTCAAGTTTGGGAAGGGTTTCTCTTAGTAGACGAGAAGATGCCCTGTCCTTCCTCATGTGGGTGATGGAGAAAACAACTACAGTTAAATAATGTATTCGCAATTATTAAACGATAATTTTGAGTGGAATCTGGGTAACAATAGCAGACCAAGGCAAGTAATAATATGCTTTATGGTACCTTGTCTTCTTGAATAAGAGGACACCATGAATGAAGCTCGCACTTCATCAAGCTTCCATGTCCGACAGATCTCATTTCAATCTTTTATAAATACTTGTTCCAGCCTTTCAAGAACTTGACATACAGAGAGGGTGTGCTTGTAGATACTTAAAAGTTTTTAACCTCATGTGTTGACGTTAAATTGCAAGATCAGAGCATTTTTCGAAAGCTCCCAGGAGACTGGCACGGAGGCCAACTTGACATTTTCATCTATGTGGAGAATAATAAACGATGTCTATCAGGATCAAATTAAGAAAATCCTTGTATGTATTATCGTGAATCAAAACGAGGCTTAGATCTTGACGTAACATTTATCGTTATGCAATTTTAGGATATGTTTGGATAATTCACTTTTAACTTTTAAGAAGTGCTTTCTTATTTTTTAAATGTGGGATGTTGTTTGGAAAAAAAAAAAGGAAATAAAAGTGCGCTCTTAAAGTACTTTCAAAATGTCATGGAAAATGAATTTGGTGAACAGAAGAGGCTAAAGCTTTTGAAAAGTTAAATATTATTTGATCATGTTATTCTAAAGTTAATTTATTATTCTTTTATTTAAAAAACATTGTTAATTCAATAAAAAAATATAATAATCATTTATAGGGTTAATGAATATCTTAGACTCTAAACTATTATTTAAATAGTATTTTAAATTCTAAACTTTGAAATTCTAGAATAATGAAAAATTGGAAACTCAATTAGGGCAAATTACCCCTCAGCCATGTATCAGTACAATGTTGATCATTATGGATAAGATGGTTTGATCAAAAGTTGCCCAATTGAAATGCCACATGTGAAAGTTGTGTCAGGCAATGTTTTAAAATTCAGACCAGACATCAAATTAAAAAGAGTAATGGGTTATGATTCTCATAGTTTAATTGGTTACATTAGTAGTTGAACCGATAATATAAAAATTAAATAAAAATATTATGAGTAAATTAGTCTAATTTTTTTTGTTGCTTTGAATCGGGTTAATCCACTCTACTTTTCGGGGTCAAATCCTATTCTCTTAAAACCGCTTGGGTCAATGCAGGTTCAAATGCAAAAGTGGTCCAAATGGTTAAACCAAGCCATTTTGTTGACCGATGGACAGTCGAACCGTCTGATCTAGTCTAGGTTTCAAAACACTGGTGTTAGGACACATTAGGTTTGATTGGGCCTTACAAAGTTAAAAGTAATGACAGTTATATATAACTTAACGATGAAGGATAATTTGCTCAAAATTTATAAATTTAAGAGAATTTTTGCTCATTTTAAGAGTTTATGGTTTGGAGTGCTATTAGACTAATAGTCTAGGATTCAAGATCTCATTAACCCTCATTTAAATAATAATAATAATAATAATAATAATAATAATGGATCAAGTTTTTAGTATTATAGATTGAATAATTAATCATATCAATTTTTACCATTGGTGTATATTCAACTATTTATAAATTTTTTGTCCAATATATCAAATTTATATTTCATACTTTTATTATTTAATATATCAAATTTATGTTATTTAAAGTTATTACTAACTGACAAAAGGTTTATCCACTTGGTTAAATTTTTTTGAATAAAAATTGAAATAAATTTATCATATATATATTTTTTGAATCATGTTAATTTTCAATATTAATGTATGTTAAGATATTTATTATATAATTTTTTTAATATATCAAACTATATATTTTTTATTTTTATTATTTAGAAAATCAACTTTTATGCTATTTAAAATTTTTATCACATTTTTTAAATATTTTAAAGGGTTAATGAGTGAATAAAACTCTGAACTATTGCTTAAAAATCATCCTAGATCATAAACTCTTGAAATATACAAAATAATTTTAAACTTTTAAATGTATAGCAAAACAAACCATGACCGCTAATTTTTTAACACTATTACTGTTCATATAGAATTGTTTAGGGTTTGTTTTTCTATAAATTTAACTCTAATTGTTATAATACCAATGTAAACAGTAATAATGTTAAAAATTTGGCAGTCAGGGTTTATTTTACTATAAATTTAAAAATTTAAAATTTATTTTATATATTTTAAGAGTTTAGGGTTTAGGGTAATTTTTGAGTAAGAGTTTAGGATTCTATTCACTCATTAACCCTATTTTAAATATATTACATTTGTATTATAAAATTATAAATTATCATAAATTAATATTCTTTTTGATAATTGTACATTCAAAAATATATTTTTTAATTTATCAAATTAATATTTTAAAAAATATATTTAAATATAAATTTTGTTATAATAATTAAGTTTTATTAAATTAATTTTTGTTAAATAAATTTTTGACAAACAAAAAAACAAACACGTACTTAATTCTTAATGTTTGTCACGCCCTTGAATGGTTAGCACTTGAAGCGATTAATTTAATAGGATTTTAGGTAAGTGATTACTATGAGAACAAGCATCTAAGAGACTAGAATGATACTTTAATCACTGCAAAATCCCATAAATGGGTTACCAATAGCACCGTCTCACCATTTTTACTTGGTCAAAACTACGGACGAAGAAGCCAATGTAATTACAGCTTTGAAGGCAAAGACATGAAATGGGTCAAAACGTTGTGGGACAAATTGGCTAAGACCTTTCTCATCATAGGCACGTGAGCATTGTGACAATTTCTGGTTTCCAATTGAATTGAGACAGGAAATTCATCAGTGATTACCTCATCAGCTTGGTCAAAAGCCATCCTAAATACAGGCAGATGACAATGAAAGGGGCGAGAAAAAGATATATTTTAGGGTAAGAAATTTAAGAATCGCAAGTCCTATCTATATTGATCATATATAGCTGGAACACGGGGGCATCACTAACATGGAAGTTGCGCTTAAATAAAGAAGAAGAAACAATATGAGAAGTAACATTGAAAATTCCAAAAAGGAAACCTCTGGATATAATTCATAAATTTTGTCATAACTAAAATTCAAATTAGCTCATTTTCTTCAGTCATCAAATCTCTTTCTTGGATTAGATATCCACATACAAGGATGAAACAAAAGACCATCAACGTTACATTTGGAAGGTTATTAATACAAGATTCAATTGAAAACAAAAATTCAACGCTAAACAAAACCTTGCAGGAATTCTGGGAACAATATTTAGGATAGATAAGCTACCTACCTTTTTCTAAAGTGACAGTCAATTCATTATGTGAACAAGATTCCATTTTACTGGTAGTAGAAGCTCTGCTAGAAGGGCATCTTCTAACAACAAAGGCTGGCTGCTTGGGAGTAGGAAGAGTACTTGAATCACTTCCAAGCATGAAAACTACATTGGACATGGTGGGACGGTCATTTGGATCTTCCTGTACGCATAGCAATCCAACATTCACGCACTTCAAATATTCATCAGTTTTGCCTGTCTGAGATAGTGTCTGATCCATAAAATCCAGCGCTCTTCCTACTTTCCATAAATGCCACGCCTGAAATTCAAGTTCAAGTGTAGATTGAAATTTGTCATCAAGCACGTGATGCTGTACAGATTCTGTTTAGGAAGAATCCTTCTATGGTGCCACAACTGAGAATTCAATTAGAGTGAGATACCTTGCTCAGTGATGGACTGAGCAAAATTTAACCTTCATAGCCGAAATTTTACAAACTGCCACATTTTCTTTTTGTTATCGGTGAAACTACCTTTGTATTAAACCAAACATTCTCTTCAGTCAAATGCAACAAGCAACTGAGAAAACTTGAACAAGAAGGTTCTTCTTTGTATATTTATAATCTATATCTAACTCCATTTGTACAAGTGACTCATTTTTGCTCATGTATGGAAGTTGAGATCGACACATTCGAATGACTTCAGTTAAGTTGAATCTTCTGAATTGCACCACTATTTTGAAGTATTTCAATTTCAACTAACGAAATAACCAAGCAGAAAAGAAAAGAAAACAAGATCCCTACAACAAAAGGATAGGAAATGGGGGGAAATGCTCCATGCGTTTCAATTTACAAGAATACAGAAAATCAACAATCTAATACTGTCAGTTGAAAAGAGTTATGTTTCCCTTAATCAACAAAGGAATAATTATATAACACCTCTATTGTCACCCCCCCACACACACAATACTTCTACCGTTTTGCTCTTCATCAACACCCCAATTGCAGTGATAGTGGTAAAGACGACTTAAGAATACAGTGGTTGGATATGACACATTCTTCATAATGATTCTTTAATCTAAATTTGCATGCAGTCTTTGATTTCAGTTATAATGGGATGGTTCAAGGACACGGAAAAAATTTGAATGCAGCAACTGACAGAAGGGTTATATCATTAATAACTAAATCATGTGGCATGTTATAGAATTTCAGCATTTGTTTGAGTGGGACCTAACATTATTCAATGCGTCTCATACTAATTGCATGGTTAGTTATAGCACCGGTTCCACCAGTGGCATTGTAGAACCATCCAACAAAATGAGGAGGGAAAAAGAGTATGAAAACTTTGTATACTCACATAGCCTAAAAGACTCAATTCATGATCTGCCTGGTAAAATCCTGTGTTCCTTTTTCCACTAAGAATCTCAAGTACCACCACGCCAAAGCTAAACACATCAGACTTGACTGAAAAAAATCCATCAAGTGCATATTCTGGAGACATGTAGCCACTGCATTCCAAAAAAAAAAAACGAGAAGTGCGTGCGTGTGCATGTGTGTGTATATATTAGTTGGAGCAAATCCAGAAGATGGCTGCAACCATTTGTAAAGTAGAAGGAACTACTGCTGCAATCTACTAAAATGGCACACAATTATGCATTTTCATGAAACTTACTAAGTTCCAACCACTCTGTTTGTGTTTGCTGCTGTTTCTTTTCCTCCAAAGATCCTAGCTAAGCCAAAATCAGAGATTTTAGGATTCATTTCTTCATCTAGTAGAATATTGCTTGTTTTCAAGTCTCTATGAATGATTCTTAGCCTTGAGTCTTGATGAAGGTAAAGAAGCCCTCGAGCAATCCCCAAAATAATCTTGAAACGCTTGCCCCAATCTAATACAACACATGATTTCCGGTCTTGGATACCACAGAACAATTGGGAGCATGGCTTTCCATGTTAGTGCTTGTCCAACAAGAATTTCCAAATACAAAAAGTAAGTTAAAAAAAAAATTAGAATGTGTGAAGAAATCTTACCAAATATGAAAAAATCTAGACTTCTATTTGGCATATATTCATACACTAACATCTTTTCATCTCCTTCAACACAATAACCGAGAAGCCTAACCAAGTTTCGATGTTGAAGCTTGGCAATCAACACAACTTCATTTTTGAACTCTTCTAAGCCTTGTCCAGAGCAACTCGAGAGTCTCTTCACAGCTATCTCTTGTCCTCCTTGAAACTTCCCCTGATAGTTTATCGAACATGGTCCTTTCTCATCAATAATGCGTTTAATATGAAAAATCAAAGGGTATTAGAGAAAACTTATCATCACCTTGTAGACAGGACCGAATCCTCCTTGTCCAAGCTTGTTTGCACTTGAAAAGTTAGTGGTAGCGTCAAGTATGCTTTCCAAATGAAAATGTGGGATGTCTATGGCATGTCCATCATCTTCTTTGAACCTACCCGATTCAATCAAATCTTTGACATATCTCTCACTGTCATACAGACTCCTTGCTGAATTTTTCTTAATATACACCTTGATTTCTGAAGTTAAACAGATGAACTATGTGTTTTAGTAACAGAAAAGTTGTTGAATTAACGTTAAATATCAAGAATGTTAACAGCAAAGGAAAGGAATGACAAAATCTTATTGCACAAGTATATCAAGGTACAGATGAGGATATATATGTATATAGGTCCCTTGGCCTTCAACTAACAGCTTCTAACCACCATAACTAGTACCTACTATTATTACCACACAACAGAGAAAAACCTTCCCCCCCTAGAGATTCAGAGGAAATTGATTTACCTTTTGCCTTGGTCAGCCTTCTCCTCCGAAAGTAAACATAGGTTACAGTACTTGATGGGAGAATTAACACACTCACAATAGTGAAAGTGACTGCAATAATCAAAGGAACAGACAAACGCCTGCCTGTTTGATTGCTATGGCTGCCTTCTGCAAAGAGTTGTAAAGGGCACTTCTTACAGAAAGAAACACAAAATCATTTTTCTTTCATGGTAGTGAATTTATAACACAAACTTATTCTAATTACAAAATCGATGGTCAAGTTGGATTCTCGTGTCATCCACATTTGATTTAAAAACACCTAAAAAGTTGCAATGCTGAATTGAATCCAGATTTGGGATCATGCTGTGACAATATTGACAACTCTTTGAAATGAAACCAAAGCTGAAATTCGCTTACTAACTGTTAAAGCCAGGCAAGAAAAGGTACATATTTTTTCAGAACTGAGTTCCCACAGGTAATATTAGGCCGCTAAATTACATAAATAAAGCCATTCAGTAATTCACCAAGTCCTTACCAAAGGTACAATTTAAAATCAAGCCATCCCAAAGAAAGTTTGTTTTGCAAAGACATCTCTTTTCCCCATCTCTGGAAGTATTGCAAATTGAGTTTGGCCAGTCCTTACAGTCTGAAAAAGAACGACAAAGCGGCTCTAATGGTGGATCCCAGCTCATTTCTATTTCCCCACCAAGTTTGGCAGGAGCAATAGGATTAAGGGTGCTTGGTTCAGCGTTACACCTGCCAGTTAGATGAAAAGGAGATGACTGGTTTGGACGCAGAAGCTTGTCCCTCAAACTTTGACCCTCACAATCAATTATGTCTCTGCTGCGAATCATGAATTTTTGCGTTTCAGGTGTTATGCTTATCACTTGATAAGCGCCCCCAGGAGTTTCAAAGCTAAGCTCTCCTGTAGTGACGTTACAGTGGAAACTGAGGTACATGGGATCGCCACAACGTGCTCCTGTGCTAAGTGGATATGGAATGAAGTTTGTACCACAAGTCCTACAGGTCCTGCAATTGGATGCTGCAAAAAGAGAACTCCGGCGGTTTAGAAAATAGTATTACTCAAAATAACATGGTAAATGAAAATCAATTTGCTTACTTTATTCATTGATGAAGTTGGTATACATTCAGCGTACATGAGTGGAGAATAAACTGAATACATACAACTAACTACCAGACTAACTAATTAAGTTAAAATAACTAATACAACTACTAATAGAAACAATCATTTCCAATCATCAGTTAATCTTCCATTTTGCGTGCCATAACTAACAATTTTATGACCCCTTTTTTTCTCCTGAAGCTTGCTATATTACAGGGTGATTCAACCCTTATTCTGTCTGATTTTCTCTTTAAAAAAAAAACAAGAAAAAGAAAACAGCAAGATAAAACGGAGCCAAAACCTTGAAGAAAGGAATATGAACCTTCTTTTCTATCAGCCGTCAAATAAGAGCCAGCTAAATAGCAGAGAATTTAAGAGGGGAATAAAGAAAAGTTTTACCTATATCATAATATGCCACGCGCACATGGAGATCACATCCATGCTCATACTCCTCTTGAAGATTGTTCAAGTCTTCAGTCCAAATCCAGCACACTGCATCACCACTAGCACCCCGCCCTGTGATTGCAGGATCTTGATATGAATATGCATAGCATTGGCAATTGTTAAGACATTCTAAATTGCATTCCATTTCATTCTTAGCATTAAATTGAGCATCCGGGCTCCCTACTTTCATCATTTTTAAACTCAAAAATGTGTCACTCTCAGCGTTCTCTCTGCACACATTTGTTTTCCTGCTGCATCCACCAGAGAAGTCACCGGAATCCCAATTTTCCGGAGAGTTCGGCGAGAACCCTGGTAAACACTTGCACATAGAATCATACTTACTATTGCAGCTGCCAAAGGTACCACAAGCATTATACACGCTGCATCTATCTCGTGGCTCTGCCCAAACCAAGGACCAAACTTTCTGTGAATCCATCTTCAAATACTGAAGCTGACCAGAGTAAGTCATAACCAGCCTTGTGTCGCCATACAGAGATGAAGTCAGAAAGGGTACAGAGTTATTTGGAGATATTCTCTGGGTGAAATTCGACAGCAAGTAAGATATTACAGAAGACATTTCACCTGACCCAGAAAACGTACCGGTCGCACTGCTTATCCAATACCTGATAGATCTTTTCCATATGATATATTGGTTCTCTCCTTGATCTTGCCGAAATGAGAAGTTCCCTGGCGCTGGATCATCATGACTTCTCCAAGAAGTAAGCACAAAATTCTCATCCATTTTCATGCCTGGGAGAAATGTATCTGTTGGATTTGCAAAACTCTGCCAGACGATCTTCACCGAGTGACTTCCTTGTTCTTCATCACTCATGATAAGATTTCCATTATCCATTAGCTTAGCAGTCCTGTGCTCTGACGATGACATTTCAAGATTTGTACCCCAGTAAGATCTCCGACTTCCATCCAAAACTCTGAGATTGCCGTCCTCAGCTATGATAAGAACACCACCAGCATCAGAAAGCGGATTGTCTCGGTTAGCAACCCACACAACTGTGGGTGGATTTGACTCGTAGTACCATATTCCCACATATTTTCCACCACCAGAGCTTCCATTAAGGGTGAAGAATCCTAGTTCAAATCTTTCTCCAGCGGAAATAAGAGTATCCCCTTCCCTTTCACTCAAGGAATTGTTAATGCTTATGGTATCCCTAGCAGAGCAATGCATAAAAGTGAAAAACAATGCATGCAAAAAGAATACTGGCAGCATGTGATTTGCAGACTGGTTGAGCATTATTTTCCTTCTGATCTTTATCCCTGTGTTTCCCATAGGACAGACTGCAAAAAGCTAGTTTTGCTTTCTCAAGTACTGGGTAGTGATGACTGATCTTCCAATTTTCAGAGTTACCCTACTAATTGAAATAAGGAACCTTCCTGTCTCCGGAAACCCTCTTTATGCATGTCCTAACATAAGAATGTCACTTTAGTAAAGTTTTGTTAGGGGGCAATAGTAGGCTTTAGGACTTCATTGGTTGAGCAATTGACGCATATTTGGGTCGGATGTTTTTAGAATCCACTCAAAGTGTCTGACATTTAAAATGTCGTCCAAATCACACTAGGGGAAATGATGCGCTTTAATTAAATATGCATGATTTTGGAGGTAGTTCAACAAACTGTCATGTTTAGGGCCATATGAAATCCGTGTCCAAAACCACGTCATAAGTATTTACTTGAAGTTGAAACTAAGAATGTTCAACGTTTTTCCCCCAGGAACTTTACCAGGAATACTGGTGTTATCCGTCCCTTATCAGAAGGCACAAAGCCATCTTAGGTCAAATATAGCCCGGTTCCCTGCGAGCAATGAGCATAACCGGTAGCAGGGAAGCCGAAAGTCTGTCGTTGGTCTATCTGCTAGTGCCATGCTATAGTAATTCGTAGTGTGATTGGTACGTTATGGCCAAAGTTAAATAATTGATGGAAAAGGCGAGCTGAGTAGTGCTGTCAAGGTCACCCCATTCTGTCAATTTTATCCTCCTTTATATGGGCCCCCTTGGCTTACTTTTTTGTTCATCCTGTTTGAGCTTTTAAAGAAATTGAGCGGGGTTATCTTTAATCAAGCATTGTATGACTCTTGGCTTACTGCTTATATGATGTAATAATCAAGTAATTGTCCATGTACAGCCTTGATAAGTGTGGTTGATGGATGTGGTCTTCATGACGCAAACAGACCAATACCAGCCTGCCTAGTCGCTCTGCCATTAGAAAGGGGTCATGAAAGGAAAGAAAACAGTCATCCAATCCTAGTAAATAATGTTGCAACAACCTCTTAAATAAACATGATCTCTCAAAAGCAATTAAACTAATGTTATGTTTGAAGGCGTAAGGATTTAGATTTAAATTAAATTTATTATTTAGATTTATGAAAATTTATGGATCTGATCCAAACTTAAATTTATAAATTTTAATTCACATTCAATCACCCTCTGCCATCACCACTTGATAATCCATCCGCGATATGTTTACCTTCGTCATCCGGCACTAAATGTTGTTGTTAATTAGAAATGGTCTAGTACCAACTGCCACTATAACCCATGACTAGACTGCCAGTATTGGCCAGGATCAGACTGCCAGTGCCAGTACCGACCAGAACCAAACTACCTACTTCAGTTAGGACCAAATCATTGACTTTGACAAGAACTGGATAGCCAATGTCATCCAATTTGCCTTTAAATTCAAACATAGGATTTAAAATTTAAAATTTTACTTAAGATTTAAATAAAACATTTAATATTATAATTTAAAATTTTTTATATCATCAGAATAAAGAATTTTAAATTTATGAATTTCAAATCTAAATTCTTAACTTAAATCCACTCATTTAAACACAACCTAAGTTAATTGTAAGAAAATATTTACATAAGTGTCTCAAATAATGAAATAAATTTGGACATGATTTATTTCTAGCACACACACAATAATAATTAACTTAATTTAATTATTTTTATAGAGCAACCACATCTAAACTTCTATTAGGTTACTTGCAATTTGGACAAGCAAGTCATGCATTTCTTTAGAGATAGATGGATAGATAGAAGGCATGTGGATCCTACCAAAACTGTGGGACCTAGGGAGGCGTACATTTACATTTGCCCTCCCTCCTGTGTAAGTGTGACGTAGGGTACCAATTGGGTAAACAGTCTTTGACATTTGAAAAGTAATTTTGAACTTTTTTAATATTAAAAGTTGTCCTAAAAAATTTTAGCTAAACAAAATGGCTTTTGAGATAGAGATTAAAATACAGTTTGGCAGTGAATTTTGAAACTCTATTATAAGTTGGATTTCAAATGTTAGATGTGAATTGGGCATTTAATGATGAGAATAAACTTATACTTATTTTTTTAATTTATCATGCTGATTTTTGTTTTTAACTTTCGTCATAGAATTCACTTCATAGTCCTCAAATTCTCTTTCATCCCTATTTCTCTCACCACCATCTCCATTCCTTAGATTGAATTTCTCCCATCTCCATCTCCTCACCGCCGGTGCTCCCTCATCCGGTAATGAATGTTAAACTACTATTTATTATATAATTTTTTTTATTGAACTACTATTTATTACATAATTTTTTTTCAACATATTAAACTTCATATTTCTATTCTTATTATTTAACATATTAAATTTTATGTTATTTTAATTTTTTCACATTTTTTAACATTTCTAATATATTTTATTTTTATAACAAAAATTACAATCCATCATAAATCAATATCCTTTTTAATGTATATTCAAAAGCACAAATTATTATCAATTTATTAAATTAACCTTTTAAAAAATATCTAAATATAAATTTTATTATAACAACTAACTTTTGCTGAAATAACTTTTGCCCAATAAACTTTCAATAAATATATTTTTGGCAAATTAAAAACTAAATACACATTTTGTTCTGCCCATCTATTGCGGAGAATTAAGTTGGCTCACCTTGTCAGGAACACTGAACATTTACCGTGACAAGCTTGAGCTATTTTAAGATCAATGTCTCTCCAGGTTCTTAAAAAAGAGAGCTCGGAGCTCAAGGCATGGCCGGCCATAGACTTTGAACTCTAACCAAGATTTTGGAATGACATTGTAGGCAACAGTCAAAAAACACGATCAGATAAAAAGAATAATATTCATTCATTGAACACTCTTATTATAATGAAGCATCTTATATAATTAGATTTGCATCTAATTGTAAATTGTTGGTGTCAAGTCGTTTACTATTTCTAGCAATCATGCGAGGTTTCTTGCCTTACCCTATGGTCTAAACCAATTAAACGAGAGTTTTTACATATCCAAGTTCCTCCTAGTAATGATTTCTCCAAGGGCATCATCTTCTGGACAATGTTTGGAAGATAAATACACAAGCTGATAAACTGAAGTAAATTTTGTTCTTTCCAAAGTAAAACTAAAGTCAGGCCTTCCCTGGTCCAGTGTTTACTACCCCGCCTGTCTTGGTTGACCCACATAGGTTGACTTGTAATTCTTCTCTCATGAACGCACAAATGATCAGCTGATAAAAGTAGAATAGCACCAATCAAAAAAGTACTAAAAGACAATATATACGAAGATGAAAGAAAACGTCTTGGATTTGGATTTTATGCTCGTGAGATCTAGAAGCACTTTAAGCGGATCATAAATCTTACCCAGATGTTTAACATCTAGTAGCCAGCCGCATTATTTTTCAATCATAGTGCAATTGTCACGAGATCAATCCTATTTACGGCCAGCCGACACAGCTCAAGCCTCGAGCAAAGGCACTACACTGGGTTACTTTTGACGTTTCATGACATTTTTGTCTTGTTTAGTTACCTGACAAACTCCTCTTTACTATCATATACCTTCAATTAGGATGAGATATATCATATAACAGCCAATAGTGAATATCTTTATATGATAAACCTCCTAAATTATGTGTGTGGCCAACTGATTCATGAATTTTCAACCTACGAAATTTCTGCTAGATCCTCATATTTCTGTTAGCTGAAGCGTGGTTTCAACTTCCACCGGAAAGAGAGAGACGCACTAATATGCGTATGGCTTAGTAAAATGGAAGGTAAAGAGTTGTCCAAGTCATATATGCTATTCACAAATATGGAGTTTCAACTAAAATTGACACGTAAGACATTCAGATGAAGGAATTGAAGGCAAGGAGGATAGTTGCAAAATATCAGATAAAAATCCAACCCAGGAACTTTGAGTCATCATAAAACCCAAAAATTTTCCATTTTTAGATAACGATATTTGGGGAGGAGTGAGTTCCATAAGAAGGACCGAAATGGTTATAACTGTCATTTGAGCATTTTAGAAACACCAAGAGTTCAAATCAACCTTCTTAATGTAGGAAAATCTTCTGTCAAGCTTTTATATCTTGAGGATTCGACACGAAGAATAAGACGCAGTGGCCAGAAAAAAAAAAGGGGGCGGAGAACAAATGTAATAAAAAAAGGGAACGATGCCAGGTCATGCTGCATCATTAGTGACACATCGTGGCAAAATTAAAGCCCCATTCGGAGTGGCGAACAGCGGAACGGTAAATAGTCAAAGTCGTCGAGCTCTTCCCAATATTTGACTGATGTTTCCATCTACGTTACGTTGTTCTCCAATTCTGTGGAAAACAATAGAAGCGTACAAAATTGGATTCTATCAAATTTCGACGCAACAAAATCAATGATTACCTTTCTGTCTCAGTTGTGCGTCGGAAGGCTGAATTGAGACTTTTTATCGATGTAAATTTGGACTTTTTCCCTATGGTTTGTGAATTGCGATGAGCTCGAAGCCGCTGGCCATTTGAAAACTACGCGTTCCGCGCACCACCGAAAATGGCGGTCGCTATCCCTTGAAAAAGCAAGCATTTTTCACCTTAATCAAACACGAGTGAATCTGCTCGTCGACTTATATTTTTGTTATTAGACTGGCTCACAAATCATCCAAAATGGTCCTGAATGAACTACCAGTGACCTCGATCGATTTCCGAATGGATCACGCAAAGGAGATCAAATTAAGGGTGTGTTCTAGTCTCGACTTTTGAGAAATAGAGTATTTGGAATATGGGATGTTATTTGAGAAAAAAAAAAAAGAAGATAAAAGTTTATCATAAAAGTGTTTTAAAAATGTTATTAAAAATAAATTTAGTAGATGTAAGAGGATGTAATTTTTAAAAAGTGAATTTCACAAGTGAGAATATGAGATATTAATTGATCATATTATCTCAAGTTTAATTTATTATTTTTTATTTAAAAAATTGTTAATTCATTAAAACTATAATCATCATTTAAACACTAATACTAATAATAATAATATTTAGATATTAAGTTTTTAGCATTTCAGATTAAATAATTAATCATGTTAATTTTTAACATTGATGTATATTCAACCATTTATAAAATTTTTCTCCAATAGATCAAATTTATATTTTATACTTTTATTATTTAATATATCAAATTTTATGTTATTTAAAATTTAGTTAAATATAACTTTTAATTTTTTTATTTTACTCGCATTTTGTTTTTGACCCTTACACTTTTTTTGATATTTTAGATTCATATATTTTATTTTTTATTATTTTTGGTCTCTCTAAGAGTAAAATATAGAGATTCTGAAAGGACTTAAAACAATACAAAATTAAAAATATAGGGACTAGAACACCCAAAAAAAAAATATAAAGATTAAAAGCAAAATGTGAATAAAGTACTGGTATCAAAAGTTATATTTATCCTTAAAATTTGTATTAAGCAGCAAAGATTTGTCCAATTGATTAAACTTTTTTAATAAAAAAATTTATCATGTATATTTCTTTAATCATTTTAATTTTCAATATTAAAAAATATTAAACTATTTATTATATGATTTTTTTTAATATATCAAACTTTATTTTTTTATTTCTATTATTTAACATATCAAATTTTATGTCATTTAAAATTTTTATTATATTTTTTAAATATTTTATATTTGTATAATAAAAATTATAAATTATCATAAATTAATATTTTTGTGGTAATTGTGTATTTAAAAACATATTTCACTCTAATAATTCAAATAACTTTTAGCTTATCAAATTAACTTTTAAAAAAATATATCTAAACATAAATTTTATTATAACAACTAATTTTCATTAGATTAACGTTTATCAAATAAACTTTTAATAAATTAACTTTTGACTAACAAAAAATCAAAACACAAATTAAATTTGTTAACTCAAAGATATACTCCGTAATAAATAAGAAACAAGGAGAGAAGAAAATTACACAAACTAATTTTGAGTCTCGCTACCAATCTTTTTGAAAAGCTTAAAGTCCGTTTGGTTGCTAGTTAGAGTAAAAATAAAATGGATTAAAAATATAAAAATAAAAAGTGAAATGATTGAAATATGAAATGAAAATGGGTCAACCATATTTCTAACGAGAAAGAATAATTGAATTCATAAGATTGAGGTAATAATTTATGAAGGGTGTAGTGATTATCACATCCATAATATTATTAAATTTTATCATATTTATCATTTACCATGAGAAAAAGGATAATTTAATTATTTTTATTTTAAATTTTTTAATCCATTCCATTCTCAATTTCTCACCCTCTTTACCAGCCAAATGAATTTCATTTGGGTGAGAGAAAAAAATACGAAGGAAATAAAATCAAGGGAGAGAATTCCTTAAAAAAATTACTATTTTTACAAAATTTTTCTCCTAGATTTTCTTCTCACTTTTCTCTCCATCCAAGCAATTTTCATGTTAATAATGTTTTATAGGTTTTACATCAGCTCACTCCCAATTTATTATTGGGAAAATCACAATTAAGGATCCCTAAAGATAATTAATTACATTGCAGGACCAAATAATTTTAATATTACTTTACAAAATCAAAAGACCTAAATATAATTAAAATTTATTGTGAAAAGATAAAACTTTCCCTCATGTATTTTTATTGTAATGGAAAAATTAATTGTTATTAAAATAGAAATGAAACTCATTTTTTAATGGAGACTTGTTTACTAGATTATAATAATTTTTCTGCCAAATTTATATTTTGTTGTTGTTAATGAATGAATTGATTGTTATTAGAATAAAAATGAAACCCTTTTTTTAAATGAAAACTTGTTCACTGAATCACTACATTTATTCTTCTCCATCACCAAGTTAATTTCTTAAAGTTATTAATTCAAGAATTGGTTGTTAGAATGGAAATGAGACTATTTTTTTTCAATAGAGATTTATTCATCAAATCACAACATTTATTCCTTTCTATCACTAAGTTAATTTTTTCTCCTTGTTAATAAAAAAATTAATTGTTGTTAAAATGTAAATATAACTTTTTTTTTAACAAAGAATTATTGTTAAAAGAGTATATAATATATATATGAAAGATATTTTTGTCTTTTTATAATAAAAGTAGGGTAATATTAAAATCATTTAATTCTGTACCGGAATTAATTGTCTCTAGGGTCCTTCATCGTTGTGAAGTTCCCTTTATTATTTCAGCTAACCTAAATCTTACGTGTACAGAACATTCAACACACGATTAGGCACAGGCAAACTGAAGGGTTTTCTCACAAGCTAACGCATAACTTACCAAAGACTATAATCTTTTCAACAGTGTCAGGAATGCTCTAGGTAAATCGCTCTCCTCAGAATGCTCTTCAGACATTTTCAGTGTACTCGAGCATATTTTGTTCACTGTTTATTTTTCTCCATGTCTTCGATCCCTCTTTTAATATTTTTCACAATGATGACGGTTTGAGTCAAAATTCTTCCATAATTTTTTGATCTTCAAAGTTCTTTTTCCTTTCACATAGACAATGTTTATTTCCCCATAGCTAGGTTCCTCATGAATGATGGAGCATCTGCAGAGCAGCTCTCATATTGCAGGTTTGTTCCTGGCTCACTTGAAGAAGCAGCTTAATCAGAAATACTCTCCTCACAAAATAGCGTTGGTTTTGCAGGACTTGGGAAGCCTGCAATTACACTGCCAACTGTCGAGCATTATCATAACTTTTGACACGGTAGGCCTTTCTCTGGCCTCAATTTGCAGACCAGAGAAATTGATTGGCTTTTATCATTGCAAGTTTCTCTCACAGATTAGTCTTATCTATTAAGATAAGATATTGATAGAAATTCTGTCTAGTTTTTGTCTTCCTCTCCATGCCTGATACAACATTTGATAGAAATTCTGTGAATGGACAGGACCAAATTACATCAGCAACAGAACAACACAAGACGCCCGCATCACCCGATAGGCTAAAATATGATGAGTTCTTTCTAATGATGATTTTAAGTAGAACTACACCAAAAGTGAAAAGGTCAGATTTAACAGGCAAAAATCAATCTATTGCCAACTCTGGACAAATATATTCAGCATAAAAAAAGTTTGTTTGAAAAAGGAATCTTTCGTTTATAGTAGTATATCCTTATGTGTTGTCAAAATAAAAGCTAGAATTATAGAGGCAGTTGAAGGTGGTGATGGTGAACGTTGATTTGATATTCGCATTGATTAAAAGAGAAAATTTCTTAAAAGAACAAACAAGAAGTAGCTCATGGCCCCTGTAGAACTGAGTGCTGTTTCAGACAAGCCTTCACGGCACTAAACATTCTGAATTGCTGGTAAGTTTTTTGACTAACCAGTAGAAGCCATCATTTATGGAACTTCTCAAGCACTATTGACCTTCTTGATAGGTACTCTCAACTGGAATACTTCCTTCAGGTTTACTGGAAGAAGTAGAGCTAGAAAGGCCTCTTGTCTTAAAAAAGGTTGGTTGCTTTGGAGTTGGGAGGCTTGCAGTCTCGCTTTCAAGCATTATCACTATTTGTGACATGGTGGGCCTTTCTCTTGGTTCATCTTGTACGCACAATAAACTCACTTGCACACACCTAATGAATTGATTTAACATCGCAGCTTTCACTCAAAGATGGACCATTACATCCAACAACTTATTATCTGTCCATAGCCTCCATGCCTGCATATTCATGCTCATAAACACCATAATGCAAAAGAACAATAAGCTAAGAGAGGAACGGGATGAAACTTACATAGCCCAAGAGATTGGAAATTAAACTTGCTTCGATTGAAAGAATTTCATGTTCCTTTTTCCACTGATAATTTCAAGTACCACTACGTTGAAACTGAAAACATCTTTTTTTATTGAAAGTAATCCATCAAATGCATGCCCTAGAGTCATATAGCCATTATGAAATAAAAAGTAAAAAAATGTAACTTCCTTTCTTGTAAATGAAGTTAAGGGTCAGTTTCATTATAATTAAATAGATATCTCAAACTAAGTTCCAACTATTCTCTCCATGTTGGCTTCAATTTCTTTGTTTTTAAATATTTTAACCAAACCAAAATTGAAGCATCGAGAAAAATATTACTCATTTTTAAGTCTCTGTGAATTACTCTTAATTTAGAATCTTGTTAAAGATATAACATCCCTCGAGCAACTCAAGAATTATATCAAACTGCAACTGCCAACTAAACTCAGACTTTGTGTAGTATTTGTATCAACATTTTCGTTTTCCTTAAGTCCATCAAGCTTATGCAATGCATAGAAAGCATTAAAAGAATTTGGATCTAGTGATCATTTAGGGAGATGATCATATAAGAACCATGCTCATCTTCCTCATACAATCTAGATTTGGTTTAATTTTTTATTAACTGTTAGAAGATCATGTTTTTCTTTCTGTTATTTCTTGTAAAATAACAGATATCAAAATTTGATCAAATATATAATTTAAAACGTCTAAAGTCTAATTTAGATGGTTTATGTTAAAGATAAGTATAATGCTTATCCTTAGATGTGCACCAAATCCTACAAGATCCTAAAGCAACATCAAATCCAAATATTATCAAAAATTAACGCATCTGAAACCTGACCGAACAAGAATGTGTCCAAGCTCTTGTTTGGCAAGTATTCATAAAGTAAGATTTTTTCATATCCTGTTATGCCATAGCCCACAGTCTGACGAGGTTTCGATGCTATTGTTTGGATGTCAAAATAACTTCATTCTTGAATTCCTTTGAACCTTGTGAGGAAACATTTGAAAGCCTCTTTGCTGCAATATAATGTTCTCCTGGTAATATACCCAAAAGAAAAAGAATATCTCCAAAAGCCATCAGCGAAAATTAAATAGTCAAGCAAGATGAGTCAATTACCCTGTAAACAGGGCCATAACCTCCTCGTCCAAGCTTGTTTGCATCTGAAAAGTTATCTATAGCAGCTAATATGGTTTCAAAATCACAATATGGTACCTCAATGCCTTCAGTATCATTTTCTTCTAATTCTTGCAAGTCTATCAAATCTTTCACTTGTATTTCACTGTCATACATGTGCCCTCGAATTCTCTGAACTCTTCCCCTGTCTGAGTAATAGGAAGAGAGATGTATATTATAACTTATGTTGCTTACAGAGAAGGAGTGAGCAAGCAATCCATAATGCATAACTAAATATATTACCTTTCTTATGGACCATTTTCGTTTTCCATAGATAGGCAAAAACAACCATGCATGCCACGAAAGCCAAACTTAAGAGAGTCACCACAAGAATTATCGTGAGAGGCTCTTTTTTTTCTTCCAGATGGCTCTGGTGACGTGGAAGGGACACCAGCAAAATAAAAATTGATATTGATCAGAGCAATGAAAAACTAGGACTAGAGAGTTGCAAGAGGAACAAAATACAAAAGACTACCTAACTGAGCTGCAATTTGAGTTGAGTTGTTTCAGTAATAGTTTTTATTACAAAGACACCTTTGTTTTCCATCCTTTGAATCATTGTTGCAGGTTGAATGGGGCCAATTGATGCAGTCTACAAAGTTATGACAGAGAGGTTCTATTGGTGGTAGCCAACTAACCTCTATTTCCTCTTGACCCTGGCAAATTAGCACCAGTTGGTTACAATAAATGGTGAGTCAAGCTGAACTCCTTGGTTCTCTTTATCATCACTGATGTATGGACCTTGAATTTGGATCAACTTCCGATCATCTGGATTTATTTTAGCCAACGCGATTCGGTCCAAGTTCAGGCATCGTGAAGTTAACCTCGCCTGTTGATTTGTAGCAATTTAACTTGAAGTACAAGGGATCTCCACAATTTGGCCCAGTGCTCAGTGGATATGGAACTATTGTTGTGCCACAAGGTTCACGGGTTCTGGCGTTTGATGCTACACAAGTGAGAATTTATGAGTATTCCACTTTAGTTTTTGGTGTTTGTAAATCATGCATCTTTTGGGAACAAAAAAGAACATGAGGAAAAACAAATATGTTAATTTTTTCAGTTTACTTTATGCGAACTTCTTTTTCGAAAGTTCATCTAAACATCTTCCAATTTTGATATTTAACGGAATTTGAAGCATGCAGTGATAACATTAGCTTTTGAACCACAATTATGAAATTAAGCATGGTGCATACCACGCACATTCTTTTTTAACACCAAAACAGACAAATAAATAAATCTGACCTTTGTCTGAAATGAGTAACCGACAGAAAAAGAAATGCCTTTTTGAGGGGAATGTTCTTGAAGAGTGGGTAAATCCCGAGCCCAGATAATTCTAGTATTATACGAATATGCCTGGCATTTAGGGCACGTGTCCAGGCATGCAAATTGGCAGTCTGCTTCGCTTTCTACTGCGACTTGCGTGTCCGAGGTTCCAATTTCAATCTTCGTTAAGTTTAAGAATGCAATGTCTTTTCTTTCACACGATGTTGTGTTCTTTAAACAGCTCTCCAGAGGAATTATCTGGTAATGACTTCAGATGAAATCCAGGCAAACACTTGCAGACAGGGAGATTTAGATCATTGCAGCTACAAAAGCTCCCGCAAGCGTCGTGTATCTTACCCTACTGTCCAGACGGTCCAGGGATGCTCTCAGCAGCGTCTGCGTCTCCCTCAGCGTCCCAAATCTCAGCCCTTTAATAAATATCCAATGTGCTGTATTTTGCCACGTCATCTCACATAAAAAAGTTTTGTTTTTTATTTTATTTTCTATTTTCAAAATTTGTTCTAAAAATTTTTTTAAATAAATTTTTATTAAATAAATCAAGTCAGAGTTTGAATAAGTCAGACCATAAATATTTACTTACGATCTAATTTATTCTGTAAATTTTTTAAATAATTTTTTAATAAATAATCATGTCAGCATTTAAATAAGTCAGATTGTAAGCATTTCTTTAGAGTTTAACTTATTCTTTAAATTTTTTTAAACAAATTTTTATTAAATAAGTCAAATTAAATTTGAATAAGTTAGATTATAAATTTTTTTGTAAAAATTGAAGGGTAATTGTTTTGAATGAGTTTTGAAAATAAAAAATAAAATAAAAAATAAAATTATTTTTATGTAAAATGATGTGACAAAATATTAGATATTTATTGAAAGGCTTGGATTTGGGATGCCGAGGGTGACGTTGGTGAAAGGATGTGCATCCGACGGTTCACTCAAGCCCGCCGACCATTCACTACCGAGACTATTGTCGTACCTGTGTAATCCATGATTAGCCTTGTTAGATTATATAAGACTTCCAGGTTTGTATAGTGAAAGAATTTCATCCAAGGACTGTAGAAGTAATTTATCTTTAAGTGATTTTTAAAAAATTTTAAAATATTAGTTCAGTTTTATGAGACTAAACTAAAAATAAATTAAAAATAAAAAAATTAAAATACTCTCAATTTATATATATATATATATATATAAACTACCACTATTGTTGTCAGTAACCGAAGTTTTGTCGGCAACAATAGCCACTGGAACTCAACCTCTGGTTGAACCATCATCATCGAAGCTTCGATCACCAGCTGGACCACTGTCGGCGATGGCTGGAAAATTATGAGAATTAATTTCTCAAAGGTAGTCAAATTAGGTGTAGAATCCAAGACTCCTTAGTTCACCAAAAAATTTTGGATCACTAAACCATTCAACCCATTCAATTATACAATGTATAATATATATATATATATATATATATAATGAGCCTTATTTTTAAACCACTTGATAATTATGTTACTTATTAATCGCGTAACTTTACTTGTTAATAACTTAAAAAGATTTGTTAATTATTTAACTTTTCCTATTAACCCCACGACTCTTACAATAGAAATAAATTACTTGTTAATCATGTAACTATACTTGTTAATACCTCAACGAGACTTGTCAATTACTTAACTCTCCTTATTAAGTTCATGACTCCTACAACAAAGTTGCATTACTTGTTAATCACGTAACTATCATTGTTAATACCTTAATAGGATTAATTAATTACTTGACTTTACTTGTCAAATTTATGACTGCTTCAACTAAACTGCATTACTTATTAATCATGTAACTTTACTTGTTAATTATGTAATAATATTTGTTAATTACCTAGCTTGACTTGTTAATTCCATAACAAGACTTGTTTAACTATTGTTTCGAAAAAAATAACTAAATTTTTTAATTACATAACTTTACTTGTTAATACCTCAACAATACTTATTAATTATCTATTGTTACTTTTTAAATGAATATATAATTTACATAAAAAATTAAATTTGTCAAATAACGAAAACAATGATAGTCAAGTCTCATTTATCAGTATTAAACATACTTGTTAAAATATATTAGGCTTTAATTGTATAATATTTTTCAAACCTCTAGTATGATCAATATTCATCAAACTAGGGCTTTAATTGTATAAAAATTTTCACACCTCTAACTTTAATTATATAACATTTTTCAAACCTCTAATCTGATCAGTATTCATCAAACTAATGCTTTAATAGTACAAGAGTTTACATACCTCTAGCTTCATTGTGTAAGATTTTTCAAACATCTAGTCTAATTAGTATTTAAAGCTAGTGGTTTTCTTTCTTTTTTTTTAATATTGAACTGAGAGCATTTTAATTTTTTTTACTTTTAACTTATCTTCAGTTTAGTTTTATAGGACTAAACTGATATTTTAAATTTTTTTTTAAAAATTATCCGAAAATAAGTTGCTTTTGCCGTCTTTAAATGAAATTGTGCCTTGCATAATTCATAACTAGACTCGTGACGTTGTTAAGTTATTTTTATTCTTCAATTTGGATGGCCTCGTGACACTATTCTTCAACTGGGGGGCTCTGAGTGAAGTTTGTCAACAACAGGCTCGATACCGTCCGAAGTTTGCCAGGGAAGTTGGACTTGGTCTTTCAGAATGATAGAGCTGTTGTCCCCTGCTCGAGCAAGCCGAAGCGCCCAGATGATGGATCATCGAACCTTCTCCAATATGTCAGCTTTATGTTTTTATCCATCTATCTTCTGTTATCATAGTAAACTATAATAGATTTTTACTGTTTTTCAAATCATTTTCTTAAAAAAAAAATTTAACCATAAATTTTTTAAAAGCATGTTTTTAAAATAATTAACAACATAAAAATTTTTTTTAATCATATTTTTATTTTAGCTCTTTTTTTAAATTTTATGAAATTATGTTAGATTTTTTATTTATTTCTTTACATTTTATAAAAGTTTATATAATAATGAATTATAGGATGTGAGAAAAGAGACAATCAACCCAACGAAGTAACATATACATAAAATATATGCATCTAATACATAAAACACATGTATCTTCTATTATTATAGTAAAGTATAATAGATTTTTATTGTAAATGTACAGTAAAATTAAAATGACTGTAAATTTACAGTAAAAAGGAATTATACATAATATTTTTACTTCTTTTCAAATCATTTTTTAAAAATATTTTTAATCATGAATTTTTAAAAATAATTAACAACATAAAAAAATTAATCATATTTTTACTTTAGCTCTTTTTTTGAAGTTTATGAAATTATGTTAGATTTTTTATTTTTAATTTTTTTATTGACTTATAACTATGCATGATGGATATGGCGGTAAATTTTGAGGTATAATATGTTGTTAAAATTTTTAATTTTCATGGGGTTATAAATTACTAAATATGTTTTCGCATAATTGTTAAAATTTTATATTCTTAATATGTAAAATAAAAAAATTATAAAATAAAATAAGTTATTTCTTACATTTCTAACATGCAATTGATAATAAATTTTAAATTGCACCTTGTTATTAATATTTTTAAAAAATATGCATGAAGTTAAAAAATTAAAAAAAATATGATAGTAGGTGTTATTTAAATTTTTGGCATCATTTTAATCTATTATTTGTATTATGATGAGTTTGATTTTAAAAAAGGGGGAAAATATAATTGAAAGCTTTTAATTGATTTTTTTTTCTTCTTATGTTTTCTATTTGGTAAAATGTCATAATTTTCTTTGTCTAAATTTTTAAATTAAATTTAACATCTCTTGTTCCTTCCCTTTTTTTCTCTCAAACTGCATAGAAGATCAATGTCCTCAATGCATTATATGGGATCTAACATATTTTATTGTTTAATTATCATCGTTCAAGTGATATATATATATATATATATATATTTGCTTTCTTATGTTTTTTCAATTTTATAAAAATTTATATAACAATAGACTAAAATATGTAAAATAAAAAATAATTAACTGGGTTAACATATACGTAACATATATACATGTAATACGTAAAATTAAGATTTTAAAAACTAAATCGGTTATTAAACTAGACGAGACGTTATTCACTAATTAATAATTTAACCATGATCGAACCGTGATGTTATGTCTAATTTAATATTTTTAAATAATAATAACACTTATAAAAGTATGAAAAAGGTAACATATAATTATAAAAATGACATTTAAATTGAAAATAAAAATATTTATTTAAAACTAAAGGAAATTTATAAATCATGTTATATAATTTATCTTTTAATTTGTTTAAAAAATGAAAGTATGTATTTAGCATGATTCATCCTATTTATTTCGTAATGTAAAAGGCACTTAATAACATTAAATTGAATTTCTTTTCTAAAAAAGATTTTGCATTGACACGAAAATCAATTAATTTTCCCCTCCTCAATTGCTTTTCCGCTTCCGCTTCCATTCTTTAATTTTAAATTTAATATTATTAAAAATTCAAGGCAGCACGTGCTCTGAGAAACATCATTATTTATTTTATACTCAAAGACAATACATCCATTGTGTTACATTCTTTCTAAACAACCCTCGTCTTCCTCCTTTCTTTTTCACTCAGTCGCGGCGTCGGTCGTCGCCATGAGTCTCCAAGCAGGTTGAAGATTTTCGCGAGATCTAACTATTTTTATTGTGGATCTGACACTCCAGTAACTGCAGAAGCACGGCTAGGATGATGGTTCGCTGCAAAATAACTTTTTTGTTTTTCCTTTGCATCTCCTTCGTTCCCTGCTTTTTATCCCCCTTTTTTTCTGGCTTCTCCTCTTTTTTTTTTTTTTTCCGATTTAATGCTTGAACCGGTAAGTCAGCAAACCGTTCGGTTTTCACGGTTTTTTCAGTTTGTTGACCCGTTCAATCCCTTCCCAGTTTTTCCGCCTTGGCCAGACCAAACCAGTGATTGATTTCCAATTGAACTGACCGGTTCAGTCCAACTTCTAAAACATTGCGTAAAATACATGTAATTGTAGAAAATACCTGAAGAATAAATAAATTAAAAAAATAAAATAGCAAATTGACATAAGAAAATCACTTTAAATGAAATAAGGTATAAATTTTATTTTCTTAAGCACCTAATTTTTTTTTAATAAACCAAACTACCCATTAAAATTTTGATTGTTTCATTTTCTTTCCTTATTATTGAAAATTTTTAGCAATAGCTTCTTCTTCATTTATTAAAAGAGAGACCTATTTCTTTCATATATCATCTTATATAGTAGACTCTCTTAAGTCACAATATAATTGCATTTACATGCTTTAGATATTATAATCATCCTGAAATAATATATAATAAGTAACTAATATTAAATAAATAAGAAAATAATAGAGGTTGAATATTCTAGTAAACAAATTGAAGGAATAATTGTATTAATATACAATAAACTAATATTTTTAAAATTATAATATATCATATATGATGAAATCTTTCTCATGCATCGCGCAAGGATGAATTCTAATTTTTATGAATGGTAGAAATGCATCCGTTGGGATGGGATGCAAGGGACTAGGGCATGACACCTCTTAACTTTTTAATTTTTTTCATAAATTATAAGAGTTATATATTTTAACTCTTAAATTAGTATATCATATAAACCTCAAGACATTAAATAAAATTCTTATTTCAATTCTATACATAATGTTATACATGTTGACAGTCCAACTATTTTGATAGCTTGAGAATATATTTATCATAAAATTTACTTATATTCGACAAGTAAATATTACACTTGTTATTAAAACATTGACATCATTTAATTTTACTTTTATTTTATATTTAATGAAAAAAATTATAAAAATTATTACTCACACTCTTTTTCAAGTGTTTCAACAATAATCCTAAAATATATTAAATGCTATATACTTGATTTACCATAAAATCAATTCTCCAAAAATTAAGAAGTTATAATTAATACATATTCTTCTAAAAACTAAATTACTTTATTTCCATAATAACCAAGCAATTAAAATTTTTTATATCAACAGTTTTATTAAGATAAAATTAGATCCCATCAACATAAAAAATTTATGACAATTGAATACTGTTACCATATTGATATATTTATTTATTATAATTATTAATTGAAAAATTAAATAATAAATTCAATAATTACTACTATAAAAAATATTTTTATCATCATTTTTTTAAACCTTTTAAAGTCACTATTGAAGGGTTATAATATTTAGGGAACATAGAAAGTTAGACTATTCAAGTCACTTTTAAAAATGATATGGTTAAGAAAAATAAACATCACTTTTTAAGGAAAAGTGATGCGGAAATGCCCCTTTCCACGGGCGACGTAGCTAATGCCTAATGAAGTTTTCAAGTCACTTTATTAAGAAACAGATGTAAAACAATCTGACATCTTTTTTAAAAAAATAAGGGCAATTTTTTTTATCGGCCTCAATCCAAACAAAAAACCTTATATTACTAAAAATAAATGGAGAAAAATAATAACTTGTCACAAAGTTTTTTTTTAAAAAAAATTAGTATACAACCACCGATAATCAAAACCAACAAAAGAAAAATATATTTTATGAATACAACCTATAATCAAAACACAAAAAAATAATAAAGGATTGACAAATACAACATAATCACATGTTGGATTTCTCTTCCCTCTCAAAAGCCCCAAGAAAGGAAAAAAGTTTATGCTCCACCAGCTTTTTTCTAACTTACTAATTCTTTGAGTAAAAGTTTTGTTCATATGTCCATCCAACACAATAATCAAGAACAATGAACATAAATTTTCACTAGAAGATAGGCTGACAAGTGTAACTTACTGTCCTAGGCAGATTATAGATAATCACAAAACTCATGATATTTGCTAGAGCAAATATCTTTTTAAATTATAGATTATAGTCAAATAAAAGTTCCTACTGTATGTGACACATTGAGAGCCACTTGCTTATATTTCCTAAGCATGTTTCTTTCCACAATCCATCCATCTTTCCCCTTTCTTGTTCAATTTGTGAGAACATATTACAACATTACTTGGCAGTTATTATCCTGCTAAATTCCTCTCAAGATGATGAAGACCACCAACACAGAAAAATAAAGCTAGTCAATGAAATTGTGATTGCTCAATGATGTCCAAATCAAAGCAACTATCCTTATCAGTTTAGAACAGATTTATATATATGGTCTCTATCTTGGAATAGAGGATTCTAGAATTTTAGTGAAAGGACAAACAAATAAGAGAAAAATTTGATCTAACCCAGATTTTAGTTTCGAGCAAGCAAAATTGACACCATAAGGCAAGCTTTAGGATGTTTTCTTGAATCTGAAGCTCCTTTTTAATCACAGGCAAAGATCTCTACTCTTAATTTTTTAATTAATAAATCCAACCTGTTTTTTTTTTTTTCTGCAAATAAAAGAGTGAGAACAACTACAATCCCAAATGATAACTTATAGAAGACTAACCTGGATGCAAGCACTATAAGGCACCCCACAAATGCTACATAACAACTTCTCGCGGTCCTGCTCATAAAGAATTTAGGACACTAAAAAGAAATAAAGTTACATACTGTTTGTGGGCACTAATTCCTCATATTAATAGTCAAGAGACTTAAACATCAAAACAAGTACAAAATATTTATGAAATAAAAAAGCAGCAACAATTTTAGGGAAAAGATAATCAATGTTGACAGTACCAAAAGAGACATAAAAACGACACACAAAGGCCTACCTTGCTGATTCTACTTTTCCCATCAATAGGCTCCATCCGCTTGACATCAGCTAGGCGATGAACTGATAAAGTAGCAGGGCTTACCAGCTGATCACTTACTATAGGCATTGGCTCACTTATTAATTATTTATTAGCGGCAAATATGCTTTAGTTCTGAGAAAAAGCATCATAAAAACTTTAAGGAGATCATACCATCATTCTACATTTGTCAATGCAGAAACAGATTGTTCTCATATTCCTACAAAAACTCACATTTAGTAAGCGATAGATACAATTAGATTATGATTTAAAGATCAAGAAAAAACAAAGTCTTTTCCCTTCAGCAAATAGAAAGGGGGCAAGTAAAATAGGAATTTCATGTAGCAAAAATCACACATGAATAGAAAACTAGTAGATACTCAAAAACGTTAGAAATAAGAATTGTACCTCATCCATGTGACACACATTGCACTTATATCGAGGTCAAACCAATCAATATAAACCTGCCTATAACCAACAGGCAGATCACATAGTGCATCTCAGTTAAAGTCTTTTAGAAGGTAAAAAAGAAGCAACTTTAGGAATGGGAAAACCAAACATATCAGTTCCTGATTTAAATCATTAAATCATTTAATAAGCATCTGATAGAGTTTCTTAAATTCAATAAAATTTTAGATTCAAATGATGTATTTAAATCATTTAATGCTCATGAGATAGTTGAAATTTTCACCAATTTAATGATAGTTTATGTTAAGAAAGAAATTGATAAAAAGTTTATTATAGGCCTGATAACTAATTATTTTTATATCATGAAATATCAATAAACAAAATTTAAAGAATGAAGGTATATATTTATTTTTATTATATATTTATAAAATTGAATATAAATATATATGTTAAAATATTTATATTATATTGGCGATATATATATATATATATATATTTTATCTCAGCCTTCTAATAAAATTTTTCGCTGCTCTAGTTGGATGTTCAAACTTCAAAGCTTTGCTATATCAATTAGGTTTCCTGAATCCATGAGCTTCACTACATAGTTTAAGGATAAAGACCATATAGTCCCAAAGACTACTAGCTTTTCGTTGATGTCTGAAACTATAAGATTTTCATTGTCTGTGATTTGAAAAAAAGTTTAATATGTAATTTGAATTTTAAACTATAATCTAAAAGTAATTTAAACCCTATACTATTAATTGATACATTTTAAATTCTAAACAATTAAAATTGATGCATTCTCACTCCCATTGTTAGTTTGACATTAATGATCATTATTTTTTAAACATACAGTACATAGAGAATGCAGGCTCTATCATGCTTAAAAAGTAAAGGCCTTTAGTTTTAAATTAATAGTGGGGTGAGGATGCACCAATTTTTAATTGTTTATTGTTCAAAATGTCTCAATTAACAACATAGGATTTAAATCACTCTTAGAGTTATCCTATACCACCGCCCAAGGCAGTAACCCGCGGTACCATATTCCCGAGTACTTGGTTGGAATCTTATTGAGGGGAAAAGAAACCCAGCTCAAATTTGCCTCCATCTGAAACAAGGGTCTCATTGCCACTAAGCTTTTCTCCAGGCTTTAAAGTATCAAGAGCCAAATGTAGTGCAGAAAAGCAAAGCAGCCAGTTTGCGGAGAGAAGAGAACCACTGCAACAGTTCTCACGTTACTTGATGATGAATCTCATTATGATCCTCTTCTTTTCTTTTTAACCCTTTTTTCTGGGTATAGGAGAACTGCTGGGGGGAAGTGGAGAGGAAGAATAAAAAAGCTTATTCGCATTAATTTGGGGATGAAATTTCAATGTTGGGAACAACCGATCAAGTGCTGACAAATTGCATAGTCCTACCAAATTATATTTATGGTTATGTGATGGACTTATATTGGATGGAAATAATATTGACGTGTCAAAAGAAAGATGACTTGTATCCCTTCTCATAAGTAAATATAGGTAGAGGAAAAAAAATTAAAAAAAACAAAATAAATAAATATTTTATATATTTATGTTTTTATCATCAGACAATACGCAGATAGTTTTTAACTGTATAAAGAATATTTTATAATCAGTCATTTATTAACCTTAAATAAATCAACTCAACTGCAGAAGTTTTGGAAATGGATAATTCACTAGTTGGCCTGGGTTGGTTTGTTTTGTTTTTTCATGTTCTTCGCTTTCTTTTCTGTTCTGGCCTTTGCTCGTTTGTCGTTTTCGCAGCGTGGTGTCTTTGTTGATTGTTTCTCCTTGTCCTCTTTTGATGATGTTTAATGGAACTTCCACTTGATCACCCAACCAGAAAAAACTGAAACTTTTGTGCCATTCTACTTTGTTAAATTCTGATGGTAAAACAGATGCAGACTAATAATTGTAAAGTTTTTTTTAACATTCTTTTGACAACAAATTTTTTGTGGAATTTGAATTGAGAATCTGTCTCACACACCAATTTTTCCTTGTCTTCCGTTTTTTTTTAGTTTATATAATTTAAAAAATAATTAATAGTCAAAATATGTAAGAGTTGATATTAAAATTTGGATACACAGTCTTCCTTTTTTTTAAAAAAAAAAAGATAAGCAAATAAATAAATATCTACCCTCTCAAATAGTGGACTTTTATACTAGAGAGTACGAGTTTCACAAAGTGTCATATCTTTTATTTGTCCTTTTTGGAGTGATGATAGTACCTTAGTCTTCATATCTTTCACCCCTCAGGTGACATTATCACGTGAAATTCTTCTTGATACTTTACAAAAATTCCTCTTATACTTGATAGACAAAAGCTAATATGGTTAGTTGTTTGACTTGCATGGCATATTGGAATTCAGGTTTATTCTGCTGGTTTAATTGGAGAAGAAGATGAAGTAGAAACCCCTCTCCTCACCAAAAGGGGGAAAACGGTTGGTTCTTGCTTTACAGCCCAGTAGGACTAAAATCTCTCTCCTACAACACATTGTCACAATGTCTGACATGGTGGGCCTACCACTTCCATCATTCTGTATATAAGTCTGCACGGCTAACAAATTGATTTATATCACTACAAAATTTTATACTACTCTTTAGTCTCAAATGCTTGTCCATTTGATGAAGGCACCTACATAAGCTAGTTCGCTAGAATATCAGCAGGATTTATTGAATATGATGATCACAGCACCCTCTTAGATCAAAGCACTTCCCTTGTTTCACTTTTAAAATTATCAATATAATCACAAATTGCATTAACATGAGGAGTGTAATAAAGATAACTACCATTCTGAAAAGTAATCAGAAGAATAGCAAAAAATGAATATAACATTTATTTGATATATGTATGTATAGTGCTTCAAATAGTCATTCTCTTACAAGAGCAGATATCCAATAAGTTCAATGAAAAGTTGCTTTTAGGTTTTCTAATAGGATTCAATCCAATGCGCGTTGAACACATCATGCACTACCGACTCTCTTGATAGGAACTATCAGTTGGAAGAATTCCTTCAGGTTTACTAGAAGAAGTAGAGCTTGAAAGGCCCCTGGCACTGGTCATAAAAAAGGTTGGTTGCTTTGGGGTTGGGAGGCTTGCAATCTCACTTTCAAGCATTATCAAAACTTGTGACATGGTGGGTCTGTCTCCTGGTTCATCTTGTACACACAATAGACTAACTTGTGCACACTTAACAAATTGGTTTGCATTGCAACTTCCACTTAGAGATTGATCCATCAAATCCAACAAGTTATTCTTTGTCCATAGTCTCCATGCCTGCATATTCATTCACATAAACAGGGAATCACCATAATGCAAAAGAACATTAAGCCAAGAGAGGGACAAGATGAAACATACAAAACCAAGTAGGCTGGAAGCTTGCTTGGATTGAAAGAATCCTGTGTTCTTTCTTCCGCTAATAATTTCAAGCATTATTACCCCAAAACTAAAAACATCTGATTTAATTGAGAAAAGTCCATCCAATGCATACTCTGGAGCCATATATCCACTACAAAATGTAAAAGAAAACAAAATCATAATGTTTCTTGCTGTAAACATGCTTGAAGATTAATATTCAATAAGGTAAAGACTCATCAAGCTTACTAAGTTCCAACTATTCTCTCAGTATTAGCCTCTGTCTCCTTGCTACCAAATATTTTTGCGAGTCCAAAGTCTGAAATTTTTGGTTGCATATCCTCATTTAAAAGAATATTACTTGTTTTCAAATCTCTATGAATCACCTTCAACCTAGAGTCTTGGTGAAGATATAATATCCCTCTAGCAACTCCTAGAATTATGTCAAATCGCATTGGCCAATCCAAAATCATTCTTTGTGTACGATCTGCACCAACATTTTCTTTTTCTTTAATTTCATCAAACTTGTGTCATGCTTGAAGCTATAGAGAGTTAAGCGTTGTAACTTACCAAATAAGAATGTGTCCAAGCTCTTGTTTGACATGTATTCATAAAGTAATATCTTTTCTTCTCCAGTTATGCAGTAGCCCCGAAGTCTGACAAGGTTTCGATGTTGAAGTTTGGATATCAAAACAACTTCATTCTTGAATTCCTTCAATCCTTGCGAAGAAACACTTGAAAGCCTCTTTACTGCAATATCTTGACCTCCTGGAAGCTTGCCCTGTAAGAAAAATTATCCATATAGTATATGTCTGTAGTTTAGAAATCAATTAAGAAAGTGGAACTAAATCAATCACCTTGTAGACAGGTCCATAACCCCCACGTCCAAGCTTGTTCACATCTGAGAAGTTATCTGTGGCTAACAGGATGCTATCAAAATCCAAATACGGCACCTCTATCCCTTCACTGTCGTTTTCCTCTAATCTCTCGACATCCAACAAATCTTTGAGATATCTCTCACTGTCGTGTAGGCTCTTCCTTGTTCTTTGAATTTTTCCCTTTTCTGAACACGTATAATACATGCAAACATAAACGCATAATAGAATTTAAGACTTATGATTATAATCTTAACAGTCAGATCATGTTGAATGCTTAGATGTTAGTAAGCAAAAAATGTATTACCTTGCTTAAAGGCTACTTTTCTTCTCCAAAGATAAGTAGGTACAACGCAAGCCAAGAAAATCAAGCTTGAAAATATCGCTGCTAATATCAAAATTTTAGACCTGATTCTTGAAGACACTATTGACAAAGAAATGTATTAGCTTCTACACAAGATATTGAGGAATGCCATTGAAATTGTAAAACCAACGTGTACTTCATTTGCGGGCGCACTAATAATAGTAATAATATTTTCTCGAGCATTTTGGACTGTTAGAGAATCATAATATATTAAAGCTTGACAGCAATCTGAGTACAGAATAGTTAGCCTGACAGCATTAAGTTGCGTCTTGTCAACAGTAGTTAAACTTTCTATGTCTCCATCTATTACACTTGCATATACTGTAAGATTGATGAGAATACTATCAAGACATTCTTTTATACACAGAGACACATATTTATTGCCTCAATATCTAGTCATTCCTATCATTCATTTATTGTTCACGGTTTCTTCTCTAAATAAAAAATGGTGAAAGGTTCAATATTTGTAAAACCAAAGTAAAAAAGCGCACTAGATTCCTTAGCCTCGTATGGAAGCCAAATCTCTATGAATTGAGGCTTGCCATAAGCGTACCGTTCCTTTGTTACTTCTATATCGTCTAGGCGTTATATATATTCAGTAAATTAAACTGAATGGTTGTCATTGGCTCAAAAGGCTAAAATACTCTAGAAATTAGGCATGCTTACTGAGTTCGTATCACTTGGCTCAAACCAAGTAGAGGAATAGTCAAATATGAAAGAATTTAAATACAAACAACAAAGAAGGTTACTCTAATCATATAACTAGGAATTCAATTATATCAATTTTCGGCAAGACAAGACAATTAGGAATTTCAATACTAACAACAAAGAAGGTATCACTAGTTATGATCCTCCACATCAATCTCCTACTCCCAACAATCTTGAAGCCTCCTTGTTTTTGGCCACAAATCCTAATGCTTCCCTACTTGCTAATTCCTGTCCAGGTTACGCTCAAATCATTTTTATGGCTTGGTACACTTGAACAGCTCCCACTTGAGTATATACAGGTACTCTAACATGGAGAATCTAGATAATAATATAAAAAGCCTAACATATCATGACATTTATAAGTTTTTATTTTATTTTATTTTATCTGATCATAACATCTATAAGTTACAAGCAATGCAAGGGCTCATTTCTGTAATTCACATTACCCACACAAACAGGGGTGCAGTGCATGGAGAATGTGCAAAGCCTTTACCTGGCTTACAGCTTAAATCGTTGCCATTCCATCGATAGTTTTTAGCACAGAGGCATCTTCCAACTCCATATCTGGCAGGATTGCAAGTTGAATGAGACCAAGCATTGCAGTCGAGGGAGTTATTACAGGGAGGTTCTTGTGGGGGTAACCAACTAATCATTACCTCGCCTTCACCATCACACTGTTTAGTCACACTAAATGACGGATCAAGCCGGCTCGCAAGATTGCTAGCAGCGCAAGAAGACGAATCCCCGAATTGGATAGAGAACGTTCTCGAGACTGGATCAATGTAATTAATTCTATAACTATCTTTTTCTGTATAATTATCTTTTCTCACCATGAAGTTAACATTCCCGGTTGACAAGTCACAGTTGAAATTGAAGTAAGCGGGATCCCCACAACTTAGCTCAGTGCTCAGCGGATAAGGAATTGTGTCTGTACCGCAAGGTTTGCAAGTTCTTGCTGTTGATTCTGTGCCAGTTTCGTGTTAGACAATCTAAGACAGAATAGATTAAGTAAAGCAAGAATCTTTTTGCTGAGATTATATGGTGATGATTTATAAGTACCTATATCTTGTTTATTTACCAAGACAGAAAGATCAAGGCCCTGATCAGGAGACTTATGAAGAGTAGGTAAAACAGAAGTCCAAATGAAACACGCGTTACTACTGCGATCGGCACTTCTTGATGCATTGTATGAATAAGCCGTGCAACGGAGGCAATCACTAAGGCACTCAGATTGGCACTCTGTTGCATTCGCTGCGTCGACTTGTTTGTCTGGGTTTCTTACTTTCACCTTCTTCAGGTCTATGAATGTTGTCGTGTTTTCCCCACATGATGTTTTATTCCTGATACAGCCTTTGTATACTTCTCCAGGCACAGAAGACTGAATCTGATTCTCCTCCGGCGCCAACTCAGGAAAGAATCCAGGCAAACATTTACAGACAAATTGCTTGTTCTTGATATTGCAACTGCGGAATTTCCCGCAGATGTTAAATACCTTGCACTGGTGATCGGGTTCATGCCACTCTAGCGACCATCCCTGGGCAAGCTCATCCCATTTCAGAAGGCTTATCTCTCCTGTATAATTCATCACTAGCCTTGTATTAACATAATTCGAAGGACGTAAAATACTTGGCCTGCTTTCATTTGCAAAAGTAACATTTTTTGAAGTGAAGTTAGTCAGCAGAAAACTTATCTTGCTGAGCAGTACTTCTGGACCGAAATTTGGATGTGTTTCGCTTGCCCAGTAAACTTGGGTCTGGTTTCTGTATATTTGATAGGGATTGTTCCCTGTTTTTCCCATTGCGAATGCGAAGTCCCCACTCCCTGGATCATCAGAAGCTTTCCAAGAAGTCAAGACTAAATCTTTATCCATTTTCATGCCCACCAGGAATGTGTCCGTCGGGTGTTCGAAGCTTTGCCAGTAGGTCACTTGAAATTGATCGTCTCCTAGAATTAAGTTCCCAGAATCCATAAGCTTCACTGTCGAGTTAGCGATAGAAGATGCATGACCGGGTCTGATTCTGGAAGACCAATAACGTGTCCCCTCTGTATCTAATACAATGAGATTTCCATCTTGGGAAATTTGAAAATTTCCAGCTTTTGAAGCTGGGATGGGATTGTCCCTGTTAGCAACCCAGACAACTGTATGTTGTTCTAACCTATGATACCTTATTCCAAGGTATTTGCCGTTTGAGCTTGCATCAAGGGTGAAGAAACCCAGTTCAAAGCTTTTTCCAACTGAAACGAGCTTGGAATGTTCACTGTCAATTAAGTTTTCACCGATCTTCAAAACATATCTAGCTAAGCAGGGCGGAGCAAGCCATAGTAAAAAAGCATAAAGTAGAACAACAGTTATCATGTTAATACGCAGGAGACAAGAGAAGATTATTCACTTTCTAATCCTTCTTCTGGCTACCGTTGTAAGAAACTCCGATCGAAGCAAGCTACACGCATGTGAGAGCGTAGATTGAAACACAATTGTTACGCCACTTTTGTCTTACCTCCCTGTTACCTCTTCTATCTCTCGTTTGTAAGGATTTTTTTTTTTTTTTGTGTGGCGGTGAGCTGATCTTTCTATCTATCTTTCTTTGTTTTTTATATGACTTTGATTATGATTCTTCTTTTGCTTGTATCATGAAACAAATAGATCAAAAAAAAAAAAGAAATCTATGGAAGTAGATAAAGTATTTGTGACGTGGAGAGAGTATGTAATTGCTAGCATGCAAGTCAAGGTCGTCGGGCCTCGTTTACTCGTGAAAATCCACCATGTCTTGCGTCCGTGGCGTTTGTATTTATCTTGGTGGGGACGTTTTAGACGCGTCCAGTTTCGGTGCTCAGCAGTATTCATCATAAAAAAATATTTGGACCATTTTTTATCTAAATGGTTTAGATTTTTTTAATTTTAATTTTCATTTTATAAAAATATTTTTAGTTTTTTAATTTTAATTTTATAAAAATAAAATTAATAATTTTTTGATAAATATTTTCATCATCAATTTTGATAGTATTAATTCAATTTGAGACTCTACGTATTGCTGAGCACCACATTACTCATCATAAAAAAGCATCTGAACCATCCAGATTTTCATCTAGATGGTTCAAATTTTTTCAATTTTAATTTTAATTTTATAAAAATAAAATTTATAAATTTTTTGATAAATATATTTATCATCAATCTAGATAGTACTGATTAAATTTGAATGGGTCAATTTAATATTATAATTTTTATAAATTAACTATCTGAATGTACTCTAAACAGTCCAGATTCAACATTAAATTTTTATCTACAAGACCTAGATTTAAAATTTTTATTTTTATTTTATATTTATTAAAATAAAAACTTATTAAAAAATTTAATATTAAATTTGTCTTGTCCAAAGTACATTTAGATAATCAATTTATAAAAATTATAATATTGAATTGAATTACGTAGAGTCTCAAATTGAATTAATACTATCAAAATTGATGAAGAAAATATTTATCAAAAAATTATTAATTTTATTTTTATAAAATTAAAATTAAAATTAAAAAAATCTGTACCATTTAGATGAAAATTTGGATGGCTCAAATGCTTTTTTATAATGAGTACCACTGTTGAGCACCGCGACCGGACGCCGTTTTAGACAGAAGCATTAATAATGGACTAACAATAAGTGCTCAACTTCAATGCTCATCATAGCATCACACTGATGAGCATATGGTAGTCATTAATGTGACAAAATTTGAATTATTTAAATTTAAATCTGAACTATTCAAATTTTGATTTGGATAGTAAGTATTATTTTAAATTTTTATTTTACTCCTTTCATTAAAAAATATAAAATATTTTTAATTAAATATTATTTTTAATAAAGTAATTATTTATCTTTAAATCAATAATATCCTTTCATATTTATTCGTATTTAATAATGTGTTTCACTTTAAAAAAATATAAAGTCATAAGGGCATTTTTTTAAAAAATATAATAATTACACCTTAAAAAACTTACAATGTCTTACATTTTTTAACATCTAATTCCTTAAAAAATATTTTTAATAAAAGGCGTATATTTATTACAATAAAATTTTATAAAAATTATAAAATATTATGAAAAAATTTATAATGTTTTTGTTATCAATGTGATCTAAATTTAATTTAAAGTGTTCAATTTAATATTAAATTTTTTATAAATTTTTATTTTGATAAATATACTATTTAAAATTAAAATATGTAAAACTGGCATTTTTTAAAAAATTACAAGTTAAAAATTTTAAATCTAGATTGTGTAGGTACATGTAAATAATCAATATATAAAAATTATAAAAATTAAAAATTAAATTAGATCCTTCAAATTAATGGACTAACAATAAGTGCTCAACTTCAACGCTCATCATAGCGTCACACTGATGAGCATATGGTACTCATTAATGTGATAAAATTTGAATTATTTAAATTTAAATCTGAACTATTCAGATTTTGATTTAGATAATAAGTATTGTTTTAGATTTTTATTTTACTCTTTTCATTAAAAAATATAAAGTATTTTTAATTAAATATTATTCCTAATAAAGTAATTACTTATCTTTAAATCAATAATATCCTTTCATATTTATTCGTATTTAATAAAGTATTTCACTTTTAAAAAAATATAAAGTCATAAGGGTATTTTTTTTAAAAAAAATAATAATTACACCTTAAAAGATACAATGTCTTACATTTCTTAACATCCAACCCCTTAAAAAATACTTTATATTTTTTAATAAAGAGAGTATATTTATTACAATAAAATTTTATAAAAATTATAAAATATTATGAAAAAATTTATAATTTTTTTGTTATCAATCTGATCTAAATTTAATTTAAAGTGTTCAATTTAATTGTATAAATTTTTATTTTGATAAATATACTATTTAAAATTAAAATATATAAAACTGGCATTTTTTAAAAAATTACAAGTTAAAAATTTTAAATATAGATTGTGTAGGTACATGTAAATAATCAATATATAAAAATTATAAAAATTTAAAATTAAATTAGACCCTTCAAATTAATTTTAAATCAGATTGACGATAAACAAATTTTTTTATAATTTTTATAAATTTTTATTTTAATAAATGTAAAATAATACTTTAAATATAAGGGTTTACGTTTCTTGCGATGAATGACGCATGATACTCTTGTCCAGTTTATCATGAAAATAATAGATCATCAAATCCAACAGATCTAAGAATTCAGAACAAGTATAAAATAAAATAAAATTTCTCTGCAATTAATTTGGAGATAAAATATTTATTGCAATATAAAGAGGCAAACTATTAGCGTAGGTTACGAGCAAGGGTAGAGTCAAAAAATTTTACTGGTAGCCAAAATGAAAAAGCATACATGATAATTGAAATAAAATTAAATTTATATATAACACTAATATGAAATAAATATATTAATTTATAAATTTATATTTAATTTTACACACACATATATATAATAAAAATAAATATATATCTTCATTTTTAAAATTTTGTTCATTAATTTTTTTATGGCATGAGAACAATTAATTATTATATTTATGATAAAATTTTTAAAAATTTTATTTTTAATATAAACTGTCATTAAATTGACAAAAATTTTATCTTCTCTATAAACATTAAATAATTAATTTAAATACACTTTTAGGATTTAAAATTCTGTTCAATATAAAAAAATTCTATTACTTACCTATTGAATTTATCATTTAATTTTGTCAATTGATATAATATTTATTTAATATATTTTGAAAATTTTTGTTGCTATGCTTTATAAAGTTTGATAGTAATAATTCTTATATTTTTTAAAATATAAAATAAAAGTAAAATAAAATGATATCAATGTTTTAAGAGCAATTATAATGTTATCTTGTTGAAAATAAGTAAATTTTGTAATAACTATATCCTTAAACTATTACAACAGTTGTACTATTATAAAATTGAAATGAAAATTCTATTTAGTATTTTAAAGCTTCTATAATGTATTAACTTAAAAAATTAAAAATATATAATTCTTACATTTTATTAAAATAAATTAAAATGTTAGGGAGCTATAACCTCTGCTCATCCTCTTGTCTCCACACCTGATTACAATGTAGATGTTATACTGAAAAAAATATATTCTGGTGCGAAGAATGCCTTGCACATAATTAAAAATGGTTGTCTTCGAATTGGGATTCTCTTTCCTGCACACTCCTGTTTGTGATTGTTAGGATCGGCTGCAGCGCTTCTCTCAGTGCTCTGATGATGAATCCCATCATGATCTCCTCCGCGTTTTTCTATGCATTCTGCACTGCAAACAAAATATTTGAACCATGTGTGAATTTTTTGACCTTTTACTTTACATGTCAAAAAAACAGAGAACCTTATACATTTATTCAATTAATTAAGTATGTATAATCTTGAAACGCCATGATAAGTTTTTACAAATTAAGATGATCAACTAAGTCTAATACCTTTACTTAACTCATCGATTAAAAATTTTTAATAAATAAAATTGGGAGGGAGTGTAATTTATAAAAATGTTAGTATTTATGCACTAATTTACAATAGAGGATACAATTCAAAGAGGTGGCTTAAAATAAAAAGAAAAACAATACAATTCAAATAAAGGACGGGTTGGTTGGCGTTTGGTAAGCAAGGCCAAGATCGTTGACTCAAGGTCTGGCCATTCCTCACTGGGTCCGCCTGGCCCTTGGTCTTCGCTTTCTTTTCTACTCTTCGTTTTCGTGATCTTCGTCTTTTGTTCCTAGCTCGATTCTCGCGTCATTGTGATAGAGAAATTTTGTACCAAGAATAATATAATATTGGGAGATTTTTTTTTTTTAATATAATACAAGAGCTTAAATCAAGCCCTGGCACCAGGCATGCCCTTGTTCAATAAACGAAAAAGACAATCTGAGGGTAAACTAATAGTATAAAAACCGCGCTACATGACCAGAACTTGTTGAGCAAGATGGTGGGTAGCTGCGTTTGCAGTACGCGGGAAGTGTGAAAGTTGCAAGGTCCAATCTCGCCTCCTAAGATTAACGATCTCTGCTAGAATGTCTTTATTAGGATTAGCGCTAATGTCTGTGCATGAACTTAATCTTATGGCTTCCGCGGAGTTCAATTGGAGTTTCACATTTCGAAAGCCCATCTCCCAAACAAAGTGTAGGCCGTGGAGAATTCCCAAGAGTTCTGACAAAAGACTATCTCCTTCGTTCATGCTATGGATAAATCCTACCAAAAAATTTTCTGTGCGGTCCCTAACTATCCCTCCACATCCTGACTTTCTTATTAGAGTTGAAAAACAAACGAACCTAACCCAGATGAGTTTGGCCAAGTTCAAGCTTTTAAGCTTGATTTTTTTAAAATATTTTACTTTTTAAAACCCGACCCTTTTATATATAAAGTTCAGGGTCAGGCCCGTAAGCGCTTTTTTTTTTGAATTTTTAAAAATTAAATTTTTAATTATAATATTTCATATGTTTTTAAAAATACAAATTATAATGTTTAAAAATTAAAAATAAATAATAAAAATTGTAAGTTTAAAGTATAAACATATATTCTAAAGTTTAAGAAAAAATAAAAACGAGTCTAAAGAAGTCACCCGAGCCTTTTTTTCAGGGCCTATCAGGGCCAAACTTAAAAACTTAATTTCTTTAAAAAATGTCATTTTTTTAAAACCCAAATTCCTATAAAAACAGGTTTAAACTGACAGTCATTCAAGTCCAGCTTTTATTCTTGACTCTATGTATCAGAGTAAGCTCCATCAACACAAATTGAGACCCAATCATGCTCTAGTGAAGTCCACGTCTAATAGTTATTGCCGAATTGCCCCGCTCCAATTTATACCCGACGCCTTCCTTCTAGCACCAGTCAAAGACTTGTAAATACCATTGGCTTTTGCTCAAAGGGCTTTGTTAAACTTGAATTTTCCTTCAAAAACTCTTTCATTTCTCCTCTTCCAGATAAGCCAGCGCACAACAGTGAATAAAGCTAGCCTGTCCACAAAAGCACTGTTACCCTTCCACTTAAGGTTGCGCTTGATATAAGCTTCTTTCATGAAGTTAAAGAAATCATCTCGTTTCTCTAGGTCCACTATATTAGTCCAGAGAGACCTTGAGCTAGGACAATCTCGTAAAACGTGATAATTTTGGGAGAATTAGGATTAGGTTGCTCGTCACACAATTTTTTTCCGCCCTAACTCACAAACACAATTGTGTATCAAAAAATTCATTGACAACTAATACCATAAATTAGCTTTCAGCTTTTGAGAGAATATTTGAAGATTCGACTGAAAACATCTTAGCTTGGTTTTGGCCCTAACTTAAATTTTTTAACAAAATATGAAAATAATTTTATTAACTAGCAAAATATTAGATGTAGTAATTTAGGCCAAGCTCAACTAGATAACTCAAATAAACTAAAAAAAGCTTAAGGCCAAATTTAAGAGTTTAAAAAATTTTATTTACTTTAAGCTTATTTGATTCTCCCGAAAAAATTTAAGCTAAGCCCGAATATTTAAATTTATTTTTTATTATTCATAAAATAAGAGACAAATTGAAAATATAATTTTTTAAAAAAATTAAAATTAGGTAAAAATAAAATAATATAATATTTAATAATTCAAGTGTTCTAGCCAGCCTGAAAACCCAAGAGGTTAGGGTTGGGCTTATATATATGAGCTTTTTTTACATGTTTGGGTATTTTAAGTTCGATTCGAATTAAGCTTGAGCCACTCGAATGGCTGGCTCTACAAAAAATATAATTATAATTACTTACAATAGCTTTTTTATAAAACAAATATTAGAATTTAAAGTATTAATTTTTTTACATTATATATAATTAACAATTATTCATTATTTTCATATGACATAGAGTTAAAAACTTCAATTTTTAAAAATATTAGGAAATTGAGATCATAAAAAATATCCGGACATAAAAGTAACATAACACATAAAAATATTAAAATATTAAGTGAAATAACACTATAAAATAATTAAATTTTACAAAAAAATTGATGAAAAACAAAATACAAATATTTTTTTAAGTTGGGGCTAGCCAACTTCTCCTAGCAAAGTGCTAGGCTATAGTTAGGCAAACGAGTTATAAACTAACTAGCGAATTAGCCTATACAAATGAGGGTTTGTGTAGGTTAGGTTGAGCTAACCTACCAGGGATTAAAAAAACTTAATCCAACCTGCACACTAGTGGGCTAAGGTCAATTCACAAAATGTAATTTTGATTTTCTTTTTTTTTTGGCTTGGAATGATTTAAAGTTTATAATCAACATATCATATCATATATATGTGTATGTATGTATGTATTCAAATTAAATCACTCCTCTAAATCTTATTTGATAAATCCCACATAATAGGCTTTATTTTATTACTAGTCTTAAATAAACTCAAGTTATTTTGGCCAAGGCCATTGCATCAAATCCAATTTTTCTAATGCCAATAAAAATCTAAAATGGCCTGTTATGCATTCTTAAAAGGCCATTGCACTTAAAAAAATTTAGAATCCAAACCTTTTTGACTTGGATATCCTATTGAAAGTAAATTTGAATAATACAAATAAAATTGAGAAAAAAAAAGAAATAAAGATGAAATTGATAAAGGAAAAATAATTATACTATGAAATAAAGAGAAAATTAGTAAGGAAAAGGAATAACAAGATAAGAAAAATTGGAAAAGGAAACGAGACATTTTATTCACTTAGAGATCTAATGCTTTGTATATGGCCTCTATCTAGGCCTTCAATTATTAAAATCTAACCCTAATGTTATAAAGGAATAAAGAAAATATAATAGTATAGCATGTAATTTTTGAAAGTTATAAGGCATTAACCATGAGAAAACTCCTCATAAGTCATCCATTAGAAGGTTATGAAAAATGAAGAATCCTAAGTATTAGAAGTTACAAACATCTACTCATATAATCATATAATACTCATAACAATTAAAAATATTTTCAGTATCACAAAATATTTAAATGTAATTTTGATATTATTTTTACTTGGTTTTCATGGATTATGTATTAAATAGAAAAAGGAAACCAAAATATTAAAAATATTTTGCTAAATTTTTAATATTAATCATCTTCTCTCCCAAAATTATCTTTTCCATTGAGAAAGAATATCTAGACATAAACCCATATTAACTTTTTCAACAAATTCATATTCGTAATTTCAATCAATAGATATTCCAAGATCAACAAATAATGAATATTTAAAATATTTTTAAAAAAACTTATAAATCATAAATTCACAGACTGTAGCAGAAATTTCATTTATAAATTGTAAGAAAGATTTATATTATCATTGAAATATAAAAAATATATTTAAAAGTTATAAATTATAAATTTAAAAAATATTGTTATAATTGTAGATTTATAAGATGATACATTGCAATTGAAAAGATTAATTTTTTTTTTCAAAGCTAGCCTGTTTAATCTCTTAATTTTGCAAGTTGAACTTGCCTAGGACATTTAAAAAAATTAATTTTTTAACCCAACCAGCCGCAAAGTAAACTCATTTTTTAACTCCATGCCATACCCTATTAGCTCAGGCAAGATTAGACTGATCGGGTTGCTGAGCCATTTGTACGGACCTTGATGTAATTTTGCAGTGACCTTGGGCAAACTCCGAAGCCAAAAGAGTAAATAACCCAATTCGATCACATAATGTCCTATAACACACGGCGTGATTGAGTTCGGTTTAATAACAAGGATTTTGAATCAGTCAAACATGAGTTATCAATGCACAACAATAAAAATTAAAATAACTCATCATCGAGCAGGAAAAAAATGAGGGGGGAAATTAGAAGGGAAAATTCTTTAAAAATAGTGAAAAAAAATTATTATTCTTGAAAAAAAAAATGCTCATAATTTTCTCATTTCTCTTTTTTTTCCCCCTTTTTTCTCTATACAGACCAAGCCATTCGTTGCCCAAAAAGTGTGAAGTCCAGTGCCTCCCAATTTGATAATGTTTTCTTTTTCGAGCTCACTGTGAGGTCCAATGCCTCTCCAGCGACGAAGTGTTAGTTTTCCTAGTCTCACTCGTTACCCATCGATATCTTTCCCTTTTAAATCTTTTTTTTTTTTTTAGGTTTGCTCGATTTTTACTCATACTCTTTGTTGTTTAGAATCTTTTTTTTTTTTGGCTAAAAATAAGTACGTCTCAATATGCCATTTATTTCTAAACCAAAAATTATATGATACGTTAGATCCACCATCAAATTTCAATAATTTTCCTAGCCCGCAAAAAAATATATTTTTTGTTAATATTTTAATTTCACGAAAAAATTCAATAAAAATATCAATGAAGTGTGGCATGATTTTGTCCCCAAATTATATCGACTTTAAGCTTCCTCCCCACTTCACACTTCCCTTGTTAGAATAAATTTCAACCATTCAAATATTTTATAAAATAGATTTTCTTTCTATTTTTTTCCTTTAATCCTAATCTGTTCACATCAAAATTTTAGCAATGTGAATTTCTCGTTTAATTTCTGGAGAACAATAAACAATATAAGAAACATATGTTTTTATTATTATTTTATTTTCAAAATATATTTACAAAACGTCATGAATAAAATAAAAATAGTTTTAAATAAACCTTTGCTCTCCCATTTGCAGCATAAAATTTCAGTGATGTCAACAGCTGGCAAATTACGTAACCTGCCAAATTATGATGGATTCAATAATATGGACTCATGTAAGATCAAAAATCTTCACGCGTCAAAAGAAAGATGACTTTTATTTTGCCCCACGATGAGTAAAATTTCTTAGTATTTTTTACCAGCAAGTTAAATTTCTTACAGGTCAATAGAGATATGGGGAGAAAAAATATTTTATCTCTATCCTAAATCCTAAGCATAAGACACTGTCTATAAATCATTTATATTCCTTAATACGAGTCTTTTTACAAAATATTTGAAGCATTTATGATTTTTTTCTTAAACTCTTCATTAAAAGTAAGATTTTTTATTATATATGTAAAAGAGAGAGAACCTCATATATTATTTAATTAAGTATGATTTCGAAACGTTAGATTAATTTTTTAAAATTAAGATTATCAACTAATTTTGATAACATTGCTTAACTCTTCAATTAAAAATGTTTTACGAATAAAATTGGGAGGGAGTGTAATTTATATAAATGTTACTCTCTCAACTCTAAATTATAAGACAATTTGAGAAAAATAAAATTTTATTAATTAATCTCTCTATTAAAAAATATAAAATATTTTTTGAGAAGTTAAATGTTCAAAAATATAAGGTATTTTTAGTCTTTTAAGGTGTAATTATTACCTTTTTTTTTAAAGTGCCCTATTGATAGTAATTTTATATTTATTATGGGATAGTTAATAGAGGTAAAATAAAAAAGATAGAGTTATTTTGAAAGTAGGTGAGAATTTTATTGAGGGGTGAGATTCAGTTAAAAATATTTTATATTTTTAAATAGAGGGAGTATATTTTTTTAACATTACACTTCAAGTGAAGAGAGAATTGAAATGATATTCACATAATTTAAGAAAATTAATTAACTATAATAATTATACCTAAAATTTAAAAAATTAGACTAAAGCCTGTATTAATCAATATAAGTATGTATTAATTATTTTTAATTAATATAAATATCAGGAGTAATTTAAAAAATTTATGACAATTTTTTATTGAGATATGTGATTCTACTTATAAAAAATACAAATCAAAAGTGATAATTTCTCTAACAAATAAAAAAAAGAGAGTAATGATTAAGTGTGTGCATGCATTCTTAAAAATTATAATTTTATTTTTAAAAATAAATTTAGAAAGTGTTATTCTTGTATTTTATTAATATATGTGATCTTATATTAAATTATCTTATAATTTAAAATGAAAAAAGCATTATTTATTTACTATAGAGAATACAATTCAAAGAGGTGACTTAGAAAAAAAGGATAATGATAAATAAGATCTTGTAAAAATATTACTTTAAATTAATATTTTTTAAATATTAATGTTATCAAATTTTAATACTATTTTTATAGTATTTTAGTATTAAAATTTTTAATTTAAAAATAATATTCTTATAAGTTTTGACTTGTCATTCTATCTGAAAAATACAATTCAAGGTGGACGGGGGACTTGGTAGTTGGCAGTTGGCACTTGGCAGGCAAAGTCTGGGCAGTGCCCTCAAGGTCCCGCCACTGCTCGCTCACTTGGTCGTCGTCTTCTTTTTTTTTTGAATGAAAAGACACGGACAAAACCGTGTAAGGGTTACAAAAGTCAGACATATCAGAGTCTAAAATATTCCTACATCCCATAAGCGGAATATTATAGATAGAGAGATCGTAGTGGTCATGCAAAGATTCCCGTGCGAGCATATCAGCACAATTGTTTGCCTCTCTAAAAACGTGGTCAAAAGTAATCATCCAGCTTCTTATAATAAGCTCCCTTATTTTCTTGATGGTTGCCGCAAAGGATGGCTATCAGAGAAATTATGTTGAATAAGAGAAAAGGCTTCCATAAAGTCAGTGTATAAGTTAATCTTGGTAAGGTTAGCATTCCAACCAATCTAAAGACCTTCTAAAATGCTGATAATTCAGCTGTAGTACAGGGTTGATATCCAAGAAATTTAGAGAAATCGATAATCTAATTTCCTTTTTCATCGTGGATGACTCCACCACAAGTTGCAACTCCGAGAGAGTTAATAGAACCGTCAACATCAAGCCTACCATCCTTCCTTTGGAGGATGCCATTTAGACTCAAATCAAAGTCTATTGTTATTTAAAATATTCATTCTTGATAGAAGCCCATATCAGTTATGATTTGTTCAACTTTTCGATGATCTTTGTCTTTTGCCTGATTCCCGTGACATGCATGCGTTTTTTTTTTTTTTGTGGTACATAACATGCATGACATGCATATGTTTATTCGTGTCTCAGGGCAGAGAAATTTTGCACCAAGAATAATATAATGGGAGAATCTCATCCGGCCATCCAATATACTCCTCTCAATTTTTTTATAAATTATTTTTATCAATTTTATTAATATTAATATAATAAAAATATAAAAATAAAATAATTAAAATTTTAAATATAAATTTCAAGTAAAATTAAAAGATAAATGAACAATATAATATTAATTTTTTTATCCGTCTTGCTCTTACTTTTTAAAGATAGTTTGGAAATTTCAATTTCAAACAAAACAATCTCATCAATTAATGACTTACAAAGTGAATCAGATTATGCTTCTAAAAAGTAATTAATATATATAGGATTGAAGGAGTATTCTAAAAGTATTTTACTTGTCCAACGATTTTTTTTTTTGGCAAATATGTTTTAGGGGGAAAAGACACAATAATCCTCTATGAGAAAAGACAACAAGTACAAGTTTAAATTTTTACAATTGCATGTTGACGAATTCACAACTCTAAGTTTACATATTAATAGGTAATTATCTATTATGAATGAAATTTTGTTTAGAGTTAACGTGTTCGTCTTAGCCAATTTAATAAATTTACAATTTAAACTTTAAATATTTACAAATACATGGTCATCTATTCATAAGTCAAGGTTTAGAATTTATAATTTTATATATTTAAAGACAAGGTTCATCGATAGTAAGTTTAAATTTTTTTCAACTACATTTTCACCAACTCACAAATTTATATTCACATATTAATAAATAATTGTTCATTGATATTGAAATTCTTTTTTCATAACAAGTTTAGATTTTTATAACTAAATGCTCACAAATTTCAACTTTAAATTTACATGCAACAGGTAATTATTTATTTATAGTAAATGTAAAATTTTTTTGCCTCACTAAGACAATTGTATCTTTTTTTCTCAAAACTTATTTGTTAAAAAAACCTTTAAGCCTATAGAATAATTTCAAAATGTATTGGGCCCTATTTGTAATGTTTTCTTCCTTGGAAGCCTTAGGTGAGATTCTTTCAAATATAATTTCAGGAGAATTGGGCAAAGGCATCTTGCGATATAATTAAACATTACAAGATTCATTTACATTTAAATATCATAAAATCTCGAAGATTCAACAAAAAACATCTTGATTGTGACAAAAATTATATAAGTCCCAGTGATTTCGTTGTTTTGTTTTTTTAACTGTTACCACGTCCATCTTAGTCAAGGAGAATCATATATAATTGAAAACCTTTAAAAAAAATAATATAAAGACTTTAAAATTGTAAGTTTCTCAAAGTTCAGTCGTAAAAAATACTTGATATTTTTTGAGGGTTTGTATTTACTATCACCCTCCAGTTAATTATAGTACGTTTGAGTTATTGTGCCGCCGCCCACTTCGGAGTCATTATCGTTTCCATCTTTTGGAAGGGACATTATGCTTTGTAATTAGATTAGTGGTGTGTGAGAAAAGATATTTAATGCTCCTGGGATCATAATATTTTTTTTTAAAAAAACTTATTTACTATTTCTATATATTTGAGATATTTGCTTTTAATTAAATCAAGACTTGTAAATTTTTTATAAATTATTTATTTTATAACAAATTCTTGTTATTAATATTATTAACACAGTAAAATTTATTTATCTTAAATATATTAAGTATATAAAGTAAAGCAATTAAGTTTTAAATTATTTTATAACAGCCAAATATTAGTTTTTTTTTTCTTTCTGTTTTTTTTTGAATACATAAGACCTAAAATAGTACAAGATAGCTTGAGAAATAAAAGGTCTAAGAGTAAGGCATGGAGGCCTCAGGCCAAAATCGAGCAACAGAAGCTGCTGGATCCTATCAGGGGATTTAACAAAAATATGCGGCGAGTGTTGTCCAGTGTAATGCAATTTAGATATAAATTGCGGGGAGTCTCGTGCAGTCGTGTCCAGTGAGTTACTTCGGCTCCCCAAACTTCCACGAGGGGAGTCCTGAACTTCTGATCACTTGGACCCCCTTGATTACAGTTGAAAAACAGACGGGCTCTCGATTCTTATGAGCCTGGGTTGGATTTTTCATTTTTTCATTCTTTTTTTAAAATTTAATTTTTATTTAAAGAGTTTAAGGTTGACCCTTAAGTTTTATTTTAAAAAATTTAAAATAAAATTACATTATAAAGTAATTAAAATATTTTAAAATTAAAATAAATTTATAATTTTCTGGAGATTAAACAACACATATTTAGAAGTCTAGTAAAAAAATTTAATTGATTAAAAAAATTTATTTTTATAAATACACAAATATAATAATTATAAAAAAATAAAAAATATTAAAAATTTTATATTATACACTAATATTTATTAAATTATATTAAATTAATTTTAAAATAAAGTAAAATTAATAATAATATAAAGTGTGCAGGAGCTTCAGGTGAGCAAGTCCTTCTTGATTTTAAATACGTGTTCTATCAAAAAAAAATTAATAATAATATAACAACGTTTTAAGAGCTGCTCGATCTTAAGCCCTTTTTTATAGGATTTATTAGTGTTGGACTTGAAAGCTCAGTTACTTTAAAAAAAATTAATTTATAAAGTCTGAATTTTTATTTAAATAAAACTTTTAAACTCAATTTTTATTTTCAACTCTATCCTCCTTTGCGATGTGACGGGTGGTATCTCTCCTATAAACGGAAGCAATCGCTTCCATGGAATCCGAAGAGATTTGGATTTTCTTGTAACCCTTTTGTTTTACAGATCTGGAGCCCATCCCAACCTTGATGGCTGAAATTTCCGTTTCCATGACACTATCATATCCAAGACTTCGTGCAAACTGCAAAGCCCAATTACAACACCCAATTCCATCACATAATGTCCCATAATCTATGGCGTGGCTTGAGTCCGGTTTACTAACAAGGTCTTCGATTCAATCAAGCATGGCTTATGAATACACAATAATAAAAATTAAAATAATTCATCCTTGTATGGGAAGAAAAATAGAAATTAGAAAAAAAATATTTAAAATGATAAAAAATATTATTCTTCCTTTTTTATTTGGGGGAATTACATTAAAATTTCATATAAAAAATGAACTATTTCAAGATTTATTAGTAATTGAACTAAGGCCATTAATAAAATAATCCTATAGTAGTGAATTTCCTTATATGAAACTTGTATGTATTCTTTTTATTTAATATTAATTATTAAATTTAATTTTATTCAACGAGAGACTTTGTATATCCTTTAAGGTCTATTTACAATCAGACAATTAACACTTCCTCAGCTACAAAAGGTGTGAAGGCTGCGTGAAATTGTAGTTTTCATAGTCTCACTAGTTACCCATCATACCTTGCCATTTTAAATCATTTCATTTTGTTAAGTTTTCTGAATTGAATGAGGTTCAAAATGACCTTTTGTAACCGTATTAGGGCTAGCAAAAGAGAAAAGCAAGGAGAAGAAAGAGGTGTAAAAAAAATAACTTTTTTTTTTGTTTGGATAAAGTGAGAAAAATAAGAGGAAGAATAAATTTGGAGGAATATAATACGTGAGACTCACATATTTTTATTTCTGATTTCTCTTTTCAAATATGAAAAGATTTTAGAGAGAAAAGTAAATTTTTATATTCACTCACAAGTCTTCATTTATTGCTAGTTGCCTCCCTCCATTTTTTACCTTATTTTATTTTATTTAGTGAACAATTTATAATAAAAATTATATAAAAATATGTTAAAATATTAAATTGTATTAGATATAAATATCTTTCTATAATAATAGTGTTATTATTATTTATATAAAATTAATAATTTTATCATCCTCTCATTTTTTCTTGCTCGCCCAGGCATATAGCGAGAAAATTACATCCATTCAATTTTTTCTTCTCTTCATTTTGTCTCCTCACATTTTCTACTCTCCCTGCATTATCTTGTGAGCCCAGCACAGCATAGATGATTACTCTTTCAAAATTAAATTATCATAAAGCAACGTGTGAAGCCTAGCCCTCTTAAAGGTACAAGGTGTTGGCTGATAAAGGTAGTGTAAAATTATGAGCGTCTTCAAATTACATTTTAATAGTACTTTCAGCAAAAGCCATCAATTTCTCCTTCTCACAAAGGTTGTCTTGACTTTTTTGTGTAAATGTTGAAAGCTAAATCCAAATGCGGTATCCAAACATGTTATTAAAGTTTTACTTAATATTTTTTTTTCTGTTTGGAATCATTTTAATTTTATTTTTTTGGCTAAAAATAAGTTCGTCTCAATATGGCATTTATTTCTAAACCAAAAATTAAATGATACCAGTAGATCCACCATCAAATTTCAATAATTTCCTTATTCTGGAAAAAAGCTAAATTATTTTACTACCTTTTAATTTCACAACAAAAAAATCAATAAAAATATCAATGAAGAGGGACATGATGTTACCCCCAAATTATATGGACTTTAAGCCTCACTTATTAGAATAAATTTCAACCACTCAAATATTTTATAAAATAGATATTCTTTCTTTCTTTTACTATAGTCCTAATCTGTTGACATCAAAATTTGTTTCCATATTTTACCAACAACCTTACAAAATAATAAATTCAAAGGGTCCAGATTTAACCTAACGAATGGGATGAGAAGTGAAGTGAAGAGGAGGTGGAGGAGCTTGGACAAGCCTTCACAGTTGTGTATATTCATAGGAGGCACTAACGACCTTCTTGGTAGGTGCTCTCGGTTGAAAGAATTCCTTCAGGTTTGCTGGAAGAAGAAGCTGAGCCAGAAAAGCCTCTTGTGATAAAGAAAGATGGTTGCTTTGGAGTTGGCAGGCTTGTAATCTCGCTTTCAAGCATTATCACTGCCTGTGACATGGTGGGCCTGTCTCTTGGTTCATCTTGCACGCACAATAGGCTCATTTGTGCACACTTTACGAATTGGTGTGCATTGCAACTTTCATTCAAAGACCGGTCCATTAAATCCATCAACTTGTTCTCTGTCCATAGTCTCCACGCCTGCATATTCATTCACGTAAAACAATTTCATGCATAGTGACAACAACATATGTAAATAACAACCTATCATTGAAATTAAATTATAGATATACAGCGTAATTGTTCCATATGATTTTCATGTTTTGGTGAAGTTCGATGTTTTTTTTCATTTTTAACACAATAGACATTTCTGCCCCTCTCTCTATGTATAGCCAAGCAAACAATTGTTCGTCTTTGACTCTTCATCAAATTTACAACACAGAAATCTCTTTCCACTATTGTCATTGCCATGGTTAAATTAAGGCTAATTGCAAACATGCCAATAGACATATACAAATATACTTCCCATTTTTACAAGCTTTTTATACAACTGTGTGTGGCCTTTCAATTACTCAAATCAATCAAAATCAATTATTAAATAAAAATGTTAAAATATAAATATTTGGTGTATAAAATAGATAATTAATCATGAATAATATCACTAAGTCTATTAGAGACAATTAACACGCCCGCCCACGCAAACCTTGTGGCTTGGGGGGTGACAGTGTTTTGCTTTCACATGTCAAGCCACAAATCGAATTCAGGCACTCTCAATTGGCAACACACCCACACCCACACGTTATTGAGAAAAAATATAATCGTTAATCCTTATAGTTTTATAGAGTTTTGTTTGAATTGAAAAATAAAATCACACAATCTTTCTAAAATTACAGGAGTTGAAAATATTAAAAAAACTATACAAACTAAAAACAAAATTTGATGAAGTTATAAAGATCAAAGATTATATTTTTTCAAAAAATTATTAAGGAATGGGAGGCAAAGTAGTGGGGGTAATTGTCCCCATTCTTCACAACATAGATCCATCAATGAATCACCATAATGCAAACGATCAAAGATGCTGAGAGAGAGAATAAGAAGGTACATACATAACCTAAAAGGCTGGAAGCTTGTTTGGATTGAAAGAATCCTGTATTTTTCTTTCCACTGATTATTTCAAGAATTACTACACCAAAACTAAAAACATCTGATTTGATTGAGAATAATCCATCCAATGCATATTCTGGAGCCATATATCCACTGTAAAATAAAAGTTAAAAAAACAAAAGAAAAATGTAACTTATTTCATAAATGAATCAAGGTTCAATTCTATTATAATCAAATAGAAATTTTGAACTTACTAAGTTCCAACTATTCTCTCAGTGTTAGCCTCAATTTCTTTGTTTCCAAATATTCTAGCCAAACCAAAGTCTGAAATTTTTGGTTGCATCTCCTCGTCTAGAAGAATGTTGCTGGTTTTTAAATCTCTATGAATAACTCTCAATCTAGAATCTTGATGAAGATATAACATTCCTCGAGCAACTCCTAGAATTATGTTAAACCGCAACTGCCAATCTAATATCAGATTTCGCGTACGATCTGCATCAATATTTTCATTTTTCGCAAGTTCTTTGAGCCTTTGTTATGCATTGAAAGCATTAAGAATTTGGGTTTGATTTTTGACCATTTAAGAAGATGGGCACTGGTTGCTCATCTACATCTAAGTAGGTGATGAGCGCATGCTCATCCAAATTTGTTTTCTGTTTTCATTTTACTTTTAAATTAAAATCATTATGTTTTTAGTTGACATGGTTCGTGCATTATGTTTCTTCCTAAATCAGATTTAAATCCAGACTGAATATTATAAAGCTTATTCATTGAGAAAATGAACATTATTAAGTCTAGTTTAAATTAATGCATTTGAAAACTAACCGAACAAGAATGCGTCTAAACTCTTATTTGGCATGTATTCGTAAAGTAAGATTTTTTCCTCTCCCGTCATGCAGTAGCCCCGAAGTCTGACAAGGTTTCGATGCTGTAGCTTCGATATCAAAACAACTTCATTCTTGAATTCCTTCAAACCTTGCGATGAAACATTTGAAAGCCTCTTTACTGCTATATGCTGTTCGCCGGATAATATACCCTAAAGAAAAAGAATATATCTCCATAAGCCATCATTCGAAATTAAGCTAGCAAGCAATATGTGTCAATTACCTTGTAAACAGGTCCGTAACCTCCTCGTCCTAGCTTGTTGGCATCTGAAAAGTTATCTGTAGCAGCCAGTATGGTTTCAAAATCATACTGCGGTACCTCTATGCCTTCGTTGTCTTTTTCTTCTAGCTCTTCCAAGTATATCAAATCTTTCACTTGTCTCCCACTGTCATACATCCGCCCTCGATTTCTCTGAACTCTTCCCCTTTCTTAGTAACAAGAAGAGAAATGTATATTATTGATTGTGTTGCTTGCAGAGAAAGAGTTAGCAAGCAATTCATAATGCATAACTAAAAATATTACCTTTCTTTCGTGCTATTCTCTTTTTCCATAGATAAGCAAAAACAACCATGCAAGTTATGAAAGCCACGCTTAAGAGAGTTGCCACAATAATTACTGTGAGTGATTTTCTTCTTCCAGATGGCTCGTGTAAGGTGGAAAGGACACCTGTAAAAGAGAATTGGTAACGATCGAAATGTTAAAAAAATTAGGACCAGCAAATACGCTGCCGGAGGTACGTAATATTATAAAAGGTAAGTACCTGGGGTGCAATTTAAAGTTGAATTGTTCCAGTAATAGTTCGTATTACAAAGGCACCTTGGTTTTCCATCTTTCGAATCATTGTTGCAGGTCGAATGCGGCCAGTCGTTGCAGTCTGTCATGCTATGGCAGAGAGGTTCTGATGGTGGTAACCAACTAACCTCTATTTCCTTTATACCAAAGCACCAGTCGGTTACGTTAAAGGGTAAGTCAACCTTAACCTTTTGTCTTTGATCTTTGCCATCACAGAAGTTGAACTCATTAGTTTGGATTCGCAACTTCCGATTATCTGAGTCTATTTTAGACACCCGAAGAAGCCCAAGTTCAGACATATTGAAGCTAACCTCGCCTGTTTTTGTTGTGTTGTCGCATTTGAGCTTGAAGTACAAGGGATCCCCACAATCTTGCCCAGTGCTTAGTGGATATGGAATTATTGTTGTGCCGCAAGGTTCACAGGTTTTGGCAATTGATGCTGCATAAATTAATACAATTGATGAACATTCCATTTTAGTTTTTGGTGTTTGTAAATCATACATCGTTTGGAAACAAGGAAAGAAAAAGAAGGAAAAGTAAAACTATATATTTAATATTTGACGGTGATTGAAGCACACGGTAACTGCGTCCTTTTTAATTTGAACCTCGATTATCGAAGTAATCGTGGAACATCATACCACATAAACACTGCTATAATTTTTTTAAAAAAAAAAATATCTTCAGGCCGGAAAAAAAAGGGGGGGTGGAAATCTGACCCATGTCTGAAACCTGTAGGCGGACGGAAAGAGAAATGCCATATTTAGGGGAATCTTCTGTAAGAGTAGGTAAATCCTGAGTCCAGATCAAGCAAACAGGATTCCGAACCGATAATCTAGTATTATACGAATAAGCCTGGCATCGAGAGCAGTCGTTGAGACACACAGATTGGCACTCTGCTTCATTTCCTGCTGCAACTGGTTTACCCGAGCTTCCCACTTCAACCATCGTCAAGTTTAAAAATGTAATGTCTTTTCCTCCACACGATGTAGATTTTCTGACACACCCATTATCCTGTTCTCCGGAGGAATTTTTAGTTGGCAAAGGATCGAATCCGGGCAAACACTTACAGACAGGGCGATTCTGATCATTGCAGATGCTAAAACTCCCACACGCATTGTATATTTTGCACTCTGTAGGTTCGCTAAACGCCGCTGACCATCCACTTTCGAGATTATCATCGTTGTACCTCTGCAATTCGATCTTCCCTGTATAGTTCATGACTAGCCTTGGATGATCAGTCAACGGCTGTTGCTGAGAGGAGTTTGTCAACAATCTCAATAATGACAGGGGGATTGGCTCTGAAGGTTTCCAGAAAAGTTGGCGCTGATTTTTCCAAATTGTAAAGCTGTTGCTCCCTGTTTGAGCAAGCTGAAAGGTGTAGTTCCCCGGGGATGGGTCATCAGAGCTTCTCCAAGATGTCAAGTTCATGTTTTTATCCATTTTCATGGAAGGCAGAAATGTGTCCGTTGGATGTTCAAAGCTCTGCCAGCGATTATTTGTTCTGACCTCGTCATCTATGAGTACCAGGTTTCCTGAGTCCATAAGCTTCACTGTACGGTTTAAGGATGAAGATCCCTCGAGCCCGGAAGACCAGTAGCCTTTTCCATTGGAGTCTGATACTCGGAGGTTTCCATCGTCTGCGATTTGAAAAGATGCCATGGAGTCTGGAACAGGGGGTCCCTGTTCGCAACCCATACCACCGTTCGTGGCTGTACTTGTGACTCGTTGTACCATATTCCTAAGTACTTTGTTGAATCTTGTCGTGGGGAGAAGAAACCCAGTATAAATTTGCCTTCCTTTGAAACAAGGGTGGCATCACCAGTAATCTCTTCGCCAGGCTCTAAAGTATCTTGAGCCAGATGTAGCTGAGAAAAACACAGCAACCAGCCAGTGAAAGAGAACAGAACGACAATGACAGCTCTCATATTACTTGATGATGAATCTCGTTATCATGATCCTTTTCTTCCTTTTGGTATGATTGAATCCGATGGAAACAGTGGTTGTAGCTCTATGAACCTTGAAAGGTAAACGAGTATCTGTGTGTTTGTATGTGTGTTTATTAATTGCAAGTGAAAGCAAACTAATTTCAATCCTGTTTGGATTGTAGCTGCAACTTGATTTCAAATTGACTAAAGCAACATTTTATGTAAGGGATAGTCTACGCTGGAGGCCTTCAGCTCTGCAAGCGTGTTTCTTTTCTTGTTCTCTTCCATTTGGAGAAAATAAATTAAGAGATGGGAACGGATGCTCTCAAATTGCATACAAAATGGCATATTATAATTTATATAATATTTGTTTGCGTTAAAAGAATCCAATGCGAAAGAAGGATCGAACAAGTGGCCACTGGCCAGGTGACAGGCCAAGTAAGGTCGTCGCGTGCCTTTCCCCTCCGGTCGTCGCTTTTACTTTTTCTTGTCTCGTGTCAGCATCAATAATCAATATGATCATAAAAAACAAATCATCGCTTTCATCAGCATCATTATATCACGTCCAGAGTAAATCACACGGGATTCATTTTTTTACTTTTTTCTCTAATGACTTTTAAAAAAAGATTGTTTAATTTTTAGATATATTATGTGTATTTTTCTTTCAAAAAACTTTTGATACGATTCTTACTTTAAGATTTTTAGGGCTATTTGAATATTTGTCCCTATTTCAATAACACCTTATTTTTTCTATGCATATGAATAAAGTTTTTTTTTTATAACTAAAACTGGAAATATATCATTTCACAGCAAAATATAAAAACAGTAGAGAACTACGAATCAACATTACCAACCTCCTCTCTACTATAAGTGGGTGATTAAAAGAATTAAAGTCAGAAATTTGATCACCAACTGACAGAGCCAAAAATTAGCTTCCCATTTAACATGCCAATTCCTATTTAAAAGTCTTCTAGTTGAGTCAAATAATATTAAAAGAAATGATGGCCACAAAAACCACAAAAAAGGCATGGATCTATAAACTATAAGTTTGCACTTTGCACAACCACCCAAAAAAAAAACTCTCCATCTATACTACTCCCTTTTATTTAAAATATAAGCGGTTTTTAAAAGTAATTTGTATACCAATAAAATCTCTATTATCACAAACATATATATATATATATATATATTTTTACTCTTAATCTTAATTATCAATATACTCTCTGATGACTGAGAGATTACATTTATATAAATATTTAAGTTAATAAATATAAGGCATATAATGACATATATATATATATATATTAAATTATTTATATTCTGAATTAAAATTAGTTGGAAAAACTGTTTATATTTAAAATAAAAGGAGTATAACCGTTCAACCGGCAAATTGGCTTTCATACTATAAAAAAAAAAATTATTTCTCACAATACTACACTTTCAATAATATTTACCTGAATACTACAAATTTAAAAGTTGGCTTGATTAGCACCGAGTTTCAATTTTTTTTTTGTCAAAAACGTACATAGAATCTCAAGCCAAGTTCTATTTAATATAAAACAAAAATTATCTGACCTATCATCTCTCTCTTCAGCCATTTTTTTTTGTCAGACATAGATTAATTTTAAAAAAATTAAATACACATCTCATCTCCTCTCTTTTCAGCCAAGTTCTAATCAATTATCTAGGCAAAATTTAAATTATACAATCATTATTCTAATATCATTAACTTCGTTAAAGACTAAATAATCAATTGAAGTCCCTAATCAATTGAAATTGAAATGTTAATGTCTAATACAACATTAGACGCTTGGATTAACCGAACAAATCACCATAAATCTCTAAAATCATTAAATGAGATGTTCTGAGTGATACTAAATCATCATAAGTAAAAATAATAAAATTGCTAACATATTTTAGGTTATACCATGAGTGATGCTAAATTATCATGGATCTCTAAAATTGTCAATCAGGATATTATGAATGACACAAAGTTATTATAACATCTCTATTTTTACTCTTCAAATCTAAATAAAAAATTTATAATCATATAAATATTAAAGAAATTGTGTTTATTAAAATACACTAGTAGAGTTTAATTTTTAAGATGTTAAGAAAGTACTATAAAAATTGCATAATATGTGTGTGGGGGGAGGGTTTATAGATTATTAATTTTTGAAAAGAAAAGAACGAAGAAGATTTGAAAAAAAAAACAAAGAGGAAAGAGAGAATGCATATCAAAATGTGGAGCCAATTAACTTATTTTATTATTTCAATCCCATTTCTTTTTCTGCACGCATCACTTCCTCTTTCTTTCTTCCTGTCTTCCTCTCACTCAGTGCATGATGATAAACTAAGACAGAGAGTGAGCAAAATTTTAAAGATGGGGTTCCATAATAAATACCTTGAGTATGATTTCAAACGTTTTCAGACTATATAAATGTTCTAAATATTTTTTTTAATCACATACTTTCTTTCGTTTTTGATTTCTTGATGATAAAAAACCTACGGTTTGATGTAGTTTTAGTTTTAAGAGACTTCAAGTGATTATTTAGTTTTTAATAAGTTAATAATGTTGGAATAATGATTGTATAATTTAAATTTTACCTAAATAATTGATTAGAACTTAGCTGAAAAGAGAGTTGATAAGATATATATTTAATTTTTTTAAAATTAAATAGAACTTGACTTGATAGAAGCCAAGTTCTATATCTGATAAAAAAAAATTGACTGAAGAGAGAGATGATGGGACAGATGTTTGTTTTTATGTTAAATAAAACTTGGCTTGATAGAAGTCAAGTTCTATGTACGTTTTTGACAAAAAAAAAAAGTGAAACTCGGTACTAATCAGGCTAATTTTTAAATTTATAGTATTTAAATAAATATTATTGAAAGTGTAGTATTGTGAGAAATAAATTTTTTTTATATAGCATGAAAGTTAATTTGCCCCGTTCAACCCATTTCAAATACGTTTGAATAACCTTGAAAAAGGAAAGAGAAAAGGAAAGAAAAAGACGTGGCGCAAAATTAGGCCCGGTGGTCCTGTCTCTTGAGCCGGAACCAATAGACCACCTACTTAGTGTGTTTGGATAGCGGTTTTAATCAATTATTTGAAGAAAAAATTGATTAAAAACCAAAATTATCCAAACAGTTATAAAATAGGTTAATTATTTTTAGGCCAAAAATTGATTTTTTCCAGAAGCTGGGAATCCGAGCTTTTGTCGAAAAGCTAACAAAAAAGCATTGGAGAAAATTACAAAAAAAAAATTCAAGAAAAAATTGCAAAAAAATACATAATTTAATAAAAATAAAACTAAACTCTCTTTTCTTCTCTTTTTTTTTAAATAAAATTCAAACTTTGTATCCTTAAAAAAGTTATTAGCATAAGTTCCTGTCAATCATCACACTTCACTCAGCACTTATTATAAGACTAATTCAAATAAAACATTAATTAGTAGAAAAAAATTAATTTAAAATTTAGAGTCATGACAAAGATTGTTGCAAAAATCTAGAGAGAGAGATTTTGCATCATTTGTGACATTGCTACATTTTCTATATTGTCAAAATTTTAAGGCGGTGCTTAAGGTCTTCGTCAAATATGGCTCATATTATAATATCATTAGAGATTAATTTATATATTATCATTTTTATTAGTTTTTATAAAATTAATGTTTGATATTTAAGAATTAAATATTTTTCTTTTATTAAATTTATTTGAACTAAAATATATTGAGTTATTTATTTGCGTAAATTTTTATAAATAATTAGACATGTAATTTAAATAATATATTTTACTTCTTAAATAAAATTTAACAAATTTAATAATATTATATACGAATATATTAATAATTGAATTTTGAAAATCAATGTCATTTATAATAATTTATATAGCTAAAATTAATTCTGATTAAATTATCTAAACATCTTTAATTCTGTCAAAATTAATTTTAAAAAAATGGTATGCAAATAGATTACTTTATAACATAATTAATTATAATTAAAATCTATCATTTAATCAATTATTTTTATAATTTATTATACCTAACTAAAATTCAAATGGATACTAAATATTTTTCGGTTCTTGCGTTGCCTCTATTAAAATGGCCCAGTTTTTCTTTGACCAAAAAAAAAAAAAACCAGTGATTCAGCTGGCGTCCTGGCTCCCCTCCCACCTAAAGTAACGACATTATTTTGGGTAGAAGTTACAGTTTGATATTTTGCCAACTAAATGTGTGTTTGGATTGATTGAATAATCGATCCTAAACCCACAAAACCATAGTTTTCTATTTTTTTTTTTTAAAAGGACCCCAATACCCTCTCTTGTTTGTTAATCGATTTTGGACTTTGAACTCCATTTTTAAAAAAGCTGACAGCACACCTACATTTGCGTATTAATTATATCTTTTGCTGAATCAATTGTATGTAAAAAATTTGAACAATTCAAATATACCCCTATGTTTGGCTTGTGAATTTTGAAGTGAAGCACCTCCATATATTTTTCCTTACATGAATGCATGCGAAGTCCTCTCTATTGATAATTGCTATTTGTTTGATCCGTAAAGTGTAAATACTTATATACATTTTCCCCTTTATCATACTGCCAAACTATTTTTTTAATTATATATTGGGAGATTCGTTTTTATATATTTTCCCTCTTAATGTTTTTTCTAGTATTTAATATTTTTTTTTACTTTTGTTTTTATGCCAACCGAACATTACAATATAATGCAATTTAAATATTAAATGAATCATTATTATATATTTATTTGTTAAATATATGAAAAAGGATTTAATAATATTATATGCAACTTTATTGATATTTACACTAAAAAGCTCATGTCTTTTATGGTAATTTGTGCATTTAAAACTGACTCAAATTAAATCATTTAAACATTTTCAATTATGTTAAAATTAAATTCAAAGAAACAATATTTAAACATAATTATAATATAATACAATCAATTATAATTAAAATTAATTATATTAATTAATTTTATTATAATTAATTATATTCAACTAAAATTCAAACTCAAAAAAGTTGAAGAGATTCCTATCAAAGAAGAACTGAGAGATATGCTTCCCCTTTATTAATATCAAAACAAATATAAAAATATATTCAGCTGCGTTATTTACCCTTTTTTTTTCACCTGACACTGCAATTCAGTGCTTACCATTCGTAAATTCGTACATATTTTTTATTTCCCTAATCCAATAAATTATAAATGCGCATCTATTGTGGGTCTGGATCCTCTCAAATTCCCGTCCCTCGATGGTGAGAAAATCCTGACCCTGCTTGTGATGATAATTCAAGATGATTTTTTTAATCATTTTTTATTTTCAAAACTTGTTCAAAATATTATTTTTTAGAATTTTTTTAATATATTTTTGTTAAATAAGTCAGACTAGAGTTTAAATAAGTCAGATGTAAGTCCCTACAAGCCTATTCTATAGATTTTTTCAAAAAACATAAATATAAAACAAGACATACAGTCTGATTTATTCAAATTATGACTTAATTTATTTAATAAAAACACATTCAAAAAATTACTCCGTAGTTTTTTGAACAAGTTTGGAAAATAAAAAAATGATTAAAAAATCAGCTCAAATCATCATCATGAAAATGTATTATAAAGTAGTGAAATAAAGTGTAAAAAATATTTTTAAAATTAAATTATTTTAATATGAGATGATGTGGCAAAATATAAGACATTAAATATAGAGTGAAGGGCCAGGATTTTCTTGCTGCTTAAGGACGCTGAGAGATGAGAATCTGAGAGGATCCAATTCCCATCTATTATCGAACATACAAATCTGAAGTCCAAGGTGAAAAGCTAAACCCGTTTTTAGGGGAAATAAAGAAATTATTTTTTCCAAGTGGATGTATCTGAGATTCAAATAAATCGAAACATTATTGGTTTTCTTTGAATGTTTTTTTTTTTTTGTTGGGGGGGGGGGTAATTGAGTTCTTGCAATTCTGTATTTTGTGGCAAGGCTGTGCAAAAGCTTGAAGATTCAGTTCAATCCAATTCATCTCGACGCAACGTGATGTAGTCAGATCTTAAAAAAAATGTCTCGATGCATAAAAAAGCGAAAGATCCGACAAGGAACTGAAATGTCAAACCTTCCCAAAGAATTTTTTAATATATCCATATGTATATATAACGTCTTCAATTTTTTTAATTGTATTCAAGTTATTGGGAAACATATCAGGTCAGTTGTTTCACTTGTTTGAATAAGGATTTGCATACTTTCCAAAGCGTCCCAGCACAAAAGTTGGTCTGCAAGATCATGTCATTAGTTGTTTTGCTGTTGCAAATAAGCTTTCATAAATTTTAAGTATGGAGATTTTGTTACCAAGAGCCTTACCAAAAGAATTCTAACTTGAATACTTTTTTGTTATTAAAGATTGTCATGGATTTATTATCATTTAGTTTTAATTTTGTGATAGGCTTTGCATGGTTATAAATATTTTTATTGTCTCAATTGAATTTATTAAGTTAAATGCATTATCTCTCACAAAGAGTACCCCAAAAAAAAAAAATTGAGGTACTAGATTACTTAGGCTAATTTTTCAATCATATAAACCAAGTCTAATCCAGCATAACCCAACCCAACCTCTAGTTCTTTTTGAACTAAATCAAACCATAAACTGTCTAATCCAACCATTTTCATGAAAAACATTAGACTTTATGTTAGGTTGAAATACTGTCTGATTTGGCTAATGTGCAGCCCTATTTTTAGTATATTCTCCGTGGTTATACGCTTCAAATCAAGCATGGTAACTAATTTTATACTCTCTCGAAATTGATATAATTAATTCTCTCTTTGTGTATTTGTTTTGATTCATTAGTTATTACAGCCATTAAGAGAATATCCAGCATTTTTATTTGATTAATGATAACAATATCCGAATATACTTAGAATATATCCCAAGTCCCTTCGGGGACACAAGATATTCAGCATAAAATTTTCTTCTGATATATTTGAAATATATTGGATTGGATTTTCTAACAATATTTTAATGAGAGTAATCTTTATTATTTGAGTAAATGCGTGCGCGTTAGTTTATAGAATATGAGATTCCTTTTGAACATAACCGCGAGTTTATAATTGATTTGGTAAAAGTAATTGATAAAGTTTAGGGCCGGTAATATACGCATAAATAAGAAAAATGCTAACAAGAATCATTAAAAAAAAATATAAATGCAGTGCATGAAAAAGAAACGGGGAAAGCAAAAATTGAAGCATGATTTAGGTCTATTAAGGGCCTGCTTGTTTAATATTAAAAAAATGATTTTTGGATAATTTTAGAGATTTTACAAAAGGATATTTATTTTATAAAAATTTTATAAAAAATAGACATTATCTTATGTTTAATTATAGTAATAAAAAGTGATTATTAATTAACTGTTTTTAAATTTTTATTATATATTCCTTAATTTTTAGTTTATAACAACAATTTATTATTATATTATTTTAAAATTTTGTGATATCTTCGTGTATCTTATTTCTTTAAAACACTCTATCTTGTCTATCGTAATAGATAATTTTTAGAGCATATTCTTAAGATAATTAGAAATCTCAAATTTTGATTATTAGTTTAGACAAACATCACAAAAGCTCATAAAATATATTTTTTCAAAAAGCACTTAATTTTTTTTATGACATATTTTTTTTATAAAACAAATAGGCCCTGAACATTATTATAACATATACATATTACTCACTAAATAGTTAAATTTACATGACAATCTTTGAATGATTTCAAATGCCAAAAGCATGAAAAAAATTTCAGGAAAATCATTCAGCATATATACATGCATAAGTTCTTAAGCTTATAGCCTTGGACAAATCAAAATAGTTTAAGTGTTTGGGTATGCACAAACTGTCTTTACAAATATGTATTGAAAATGATAGGTTTTTATCAAAAAAAATATTTGAGAATAAAATTATGATATTGATTTTACATTTAACTTATCGATTGAGCATTTAGTAACCAGTGATTATAAAATCACTATACTAAGTTTATTTTATAACCATACATATAAAAATTATATATACTATAATAATACATCTAGTGATTCAATCAAGAGCAAGATCTACTTGAAAAAAATATTCACAACAATCACATCTGAAAAATTAATATATTATCTTGAAGCACAATAATTCAAAATTGATGTTGTCATCAATGAGACTAAACATGTGGTGTAATCTTTTTTTTCTTAACCAAGTTTTTGTCCCATTGAGTTTTCTGATAAAATTTTTAATGAGGTAGCATTGGATAGCATGCAACTGAATGATGTGCTCTTTTTTTAAAGTTTTTTTCTCATAGAATTTTTTCTAATTGAAGTTTTTAATTAGGCACATTTTTACATAATAGACATCCAAAGGGAAGTATTATGAATATTAGAAGTATGGATGTCCATGTCACTCAATTTTTTTATTTTCTCCCATGAAATCCTTATCATCATAAGTGTTGATTATTTTTTATATGTTAATATCATTCGTTTAACTCTTGATATAAGCTTATACTTATAAATAAGATAGGGCTGTGCAATGGACTCGATCAACCTGGTCTTGCCTAAGCTAGTTGGTGGTCAGACTTCAAGCCTAGCACCAAATTGGGGTCAATCCCAACCTTGCACTGTACATTGTATTTTCTTTTCAATTTTTTAAAAAAGTTAATATTTTATAATGCCTTTTCACTTAATTTTTTTTACGTATTATATTGATTTTTATGTTCCCTAATCCTCATGCATATTTTTGTTGTAATTTCAATGTTTCTAATCTTTTTAAATATTTAAAATTGATTCTTTACTTCATATCAAGTAAAAAGAATGAATAATCATTAATTATATAAAATTTTAAAAAATATTACTTTAAATTCTAACATTATTTTTATATTTTAATTTTTTAAAAAAATAAAATTCGAGCATCAGGCCAAAAGCTGACCTGAACCTTCAAGTAACTAGATATCAAAATATATACTTTGAATTTTATGCTTATTCAAATTAGCCAAAATATTTAAAACTTTTTAATTTTTTTCTTTATTTTGAAGCAATTTTAATTTTTAACTTAAAATTTTTCAAACAACGTAAACACAACAACACACCTTAAAATACTTGAGTGAAATAAAAAAAATGAATCAATATTAATATCAAAATCTAATTTAATGACCAACTCTTATTTGTCTTCTTTAGTAACATAAGGCTACCTGGCCCAAAAAAAAAAAAATACGATAAGGCTGGCTAGAAAATAAAAATTTGTTTTATTAATAAGGTGCAAGCCGCTTTGATGAGTGAAATTGAGGGCCTGTCTGATTGAAAAAAAGGGGAAGAAAAAGGAAAAATTCTACTCCCTTTTCTTCATTTTCAAAAATAAAAAATATATTTTTATTATACAATAATTAATATATTTTTAAATTGTTATTTTTTATTTTTTTAAACAAGTGTAATTATGAAATTTTTAATAAAATATTTAATAATAAGGATAATTATTTTATATACTTATAACTACCAGTTTAAATATTTATAACTATATTTTATTAAATAATTTTAAAAATGTAAAAGTAAAATTCTCTCTTTATATATATATATATATATGTATGTATGTATGTATGTATGTATGTATGTATGTATGTATGTATTTATTTTTGCTTCCCCTCCTCTTCTAAATTAAATAAAATAATATTAAAACAGTCCTCCACCCTCCAATGCAAACCTTCTCCAACCATCCAACCCTGAGGGTGTGGAGTGCGAGATTAAGAACAATTGCAAGTGAGGATACAACTAAGAGGGAGATCGTGAGTGACACTGAGATTATGTTTGGTATAATGAAAGAGTTTTTAATGAAATCGAAATTAAAATCAGAATCGAAATTGAAATTGAAATTGGAACTGAAATAGAATTGAATTTAAAAGTGTGTTTGGTATGATGATAAAATCCTGATATAATTTTAATAAAATACAAGTACTTAAAATAAGAAAAGACTAAAGTGTCCTTTTTAAAATTAAAAAAATTATATTGGAGAAGAGAGAAAGGACAAGCTGGAGAAAGGGAACCATGGAATCGAATTTCATGATGCATGTGATGGAATTAGATTCTGTCAAATTTTTTTGAATCCAAATTCTAAAGAACCGTAATTATTGCATGTCAAACACACATGTTAACAGATTCTATATTTCTATGTTTAATTTTATTTTTTTCTTTATGATTTCAAGCTACCAAACAAGACCTGAGAGCGATTACAATTGGAGTGAATGGAGAAGATGCGACTGAGAGATCAATTGGCAGTGTCGAGGTCGCGCGGCGACTGGAGAGACAAATGCAGAGGCACACAGCAACAACTACCAAGACTAAGACGCTTCTTAATCAGATCTGGTGAGCATTGAGCAAAGAAGAAATAAGAAGGACGAAGGCAGCCAACGGTGATGATGACCATTGTTAGTTCCTTCTTGTTTGGAAAGAAAAAAAAAATACAAACCAGTTTGAGCTTGTCCGAATTTTATCAGATTTATTCGAGCTTAACAAGCTCGATTTAAAAGTTTTTTTTGTTAAATGCTAAGGTGGGCTTTAAGATTTTTTTTTATCACCTCTAATTAAAATAAGATTAAAATATATTTTTCGCTCTCTGTTAAATATCTTATTTATTAGTGCCCAAGCTTGCTTGAAAGAAAATATAAGAACAAAAATATACTTTAATTCAATAAAATATTACAAAGCTGAATGCAGGGCGGTCTTTCCAAAGTTGAATGCAGGTCTCAGTTGCAGGAGGAGAGCGTGGGAATCAAACGGTGGGGGATGGAGGGAAGCGACTCGCGATCGAGAGCGGGAACAGGGTCAGAAACAGAATGGCCAAAATCGCGTGGGGAAAGCAACCCAAACCCAGAGTGACCAGTTGGCAAAGGATGAATCAGAGGGAAACACGTAAGCAAGAGATGCGGAGGTTGACACGTAGGCGGCAGAAATGTCCTAGGCCATGGGAGGGAGGGCTGAGGAAACATGGGGGAGACTATAGGCAACGCAACAGATAGACCAAGAATCACGTTGGATGAGAAGCACACACGTGGCATCACCATCCACCACAAAGAGCTGCACACTGCCCAACTCTCCAACTCCCACTGTCAAATCGCTATCAAAAGTCATGGCGCCTTTTTTATTTTTTTATTTTTTAAAAAAACATAACTTTTAAACCCCAATACTCTATTTATGTTTTATTATAAATTTTTATATTTTTTTACATTTTAAATTTTTAAATTTTTATTTTTTAATATTTTATGTTTATCTAAAGTTTTTATATTTTATTCATTTAAAAATTTAAAATATTAAAAAAATAAAAATCTCTAATAAAATATGAGTAAAATGTAAGTATTAAAAGTTACAATTTTTATAATTTCATAAACATATGTTAAAAACATACAATTAAAAAATAATGTAGCTATTTAATTATATTTAATTATAGGTAAATTTTAAAAAAATTTAAAATTTTAATTTAGTTTAAGGGATAAAAATTAAAAAAATTTTATTTATAAAAAAATTAAAATATTTTTTATACAAAATCACTCATTGTCAATTTTTTACTCCACTTATTAACTTATTAATATAATTTATAAAATTACACGAACTGATATATTAATAATTATATAAAACTTGATATCAATTATTCAATTATAAGTAGCAATATTATTTATTAAATTATTAAATTTACTTAAATTTACAAATATTAATTATAAATTACTGACAGATTTTATAATTTATTGACATTATTTATACATTACTGACAGGTCTTATAATTAATTGATGTTAGTAAATTAAAATATAAAATTAATAAATTAATAACTAATATTTTTAATTGTCTGACAAACGAATATAATTTACAAGTGACAATGATAAATTAACAAGCGACGTAAAAAAATTAACAATGAATGATTATGTGTAATAAGTGGGGAATATTTTCATTTCTTTATTATTGAAATTCTTTTAACTTTTTTCTAAAATGAACTAAAATTTTAAAATTTTGTTAAACTTACTTATAATTAAATAGTTACTGTAGTACTTAATTGAAATTCTCCATAACATATATTAATCAAACTAAATAGTACAACGAACCGGTTCCGCGAACATAAATAGCAACAACCTTCAAATTGAGATCACATCTGGAGGTTGCTCAAAGATATTAAAATTACACCATGGACCACGAGAATGGGGCATAATTCTACTTCAGGTACACCAACAGTCCAACACCGGCAGGGCCCTTCCGAAGTAAAATATGATTGTCAGATGCAGCCATGCAAATACTCAATAGAGTTGATAGTATGAATTAATTTGTGGCTCTTGCGTTGGCCCACAATGGATTGCAGAATTCATAAGGTTAATTGGCATGATTTGCATCCTGCACAAGCAAAATTACAACGAGTTGGTGGGTTCACGAGCCAATTTATTAATAAAAATGGTTTAATTTTAAAAATTATGAACTTATTTTTTATTAGCTTTTTATGGTAAAAAAAAACAATCATATTCTCTCTAAAAATTAATTATCCAAATAATAATAAAAGTTGTTCAAATCAAGTCATGCTTACGTCATCACTTAAATATAAATTTATTCAATTTGTGATCATTTCATTCTTTAATTTTTTTTACATAACTGATCAATATTATATATATATATATATATTAATAAAAACACAACTTTTGCCTAATAAGTTGCTTTAGTTTGTTTAAGGTAATATTTGAATTGACTTTCATTACTTTCACAATATTTGACCCAAATGTTACACTAATTGAATATAAAAAATTTGTCCATTTGCGAATATATACATGAATTCTTTTCTATAATCCATTCTACTTTTTAAATATTACATTATACAATTAATACCCCAAAAAAATTAAATTATAAAAATAAATTAACTTAACTAATTTTTCAAATATTTGTAAATTAATTATCTAACTTTTATATTTAAGACCAAATGAAGTATTACTTGCATATGATTATCTTTTTTTATGTGTATTTAATATTTTTATTAATAAGTTAACTATAATTAGTGGAACCAAGTTATCCTAAAGAAAGGCCAAGTTTCATTACTCAATGCTATTAGGACCTTTTAAATTTTTTCTGACTCGTAATTTTTTTGATACACATCACAACCCCAACAACTTCTACCTTTATATAATCTATATAATATATGTCTATGTTTGTTTATTGTCTAACCCCTCTTTGTAGACTAAAAACGTATAAGCATCTGCCATTTTTGTAATGTATACATTTTTTCACATAGCAATTGTTATAAAAAGTTGAGAATTCAGATAAATTAATTTTTTTAATATGTTGAATATATAATTTTTTATATTATTTATTTGATAAGTTTTTCCTATACTATTTATATTTATTATGATTAATATGATAGATTTAAATTTTTTTATATTATTTGTTTGACAAGGTTTTCTTATATTATTTATATTTTTATGTAATTTGTTCTCTCAGATTTGTAATGCAATAAACTCAAATAAACAATTAATTAGTATAAATATTAAAAATATAGAAGATTGTATATTAATTTTAAAAATTTGACCCCCTTTACATTTATAATAATTCTATCCCTGATTGTTCTATAAAAAAATTAACCACGTGTCTACATTTGCAATTAAGAGAAATTTAATGTGCAACATATTAATGATTAAATATTAGGATTTTACTAAAAAAATATTAACTTTGATATAAAATTTGAAAAAAAATAAAAAAATAACTTAATTAGATAAAGTGTTAGGCTTTAAGCAGATAAAAGAAAGAAAATGCACTTCAAATTTTGATCACAATACTAACACTGCTAACTAGAATAGAGAAATAAAATTAAAAAAAAAAAGAACTTTAAAGTATGAATGAGAGAGCATAGAAAATGAAGTAAGGATAATAAGTGCATGAATAAAATATTAGAACATTAGGTAAATAAAAACAAACAACAATATATTCAATCTCGCTAACACAAAAATAAAATGAAAAGAGCAGTTATTACCTCCGAATATATTGAAGAAGCCTCATAATATCTAGTCTCAATCTCGCTGCCGGTTTCTTTATATTTTCAATCCTTTATATAGCCAATAAAATACACACACATAAATTTTTTAATCCCACGTGTGAACAGAAAAAGCTAGGGAGTTACTTGACAAATAAAAAAGACTTAACAAAGCAATCACAATGAGACAAAAAGCAGAGATTAGGAAGAAAATATCACATAAGTAATAATAAGTTGAAATCGTTCAGATAGTGAACGATTTTATTTTCAATGAAATAAAAAAATAATTTGGCTCTAAAATTATTTTAGGCAAGAATGATTTTTTCAGAAGTTCAAATTTATTCTTCATTTGAATAATTTTTGATAGAGTATTTTGGTTAATACTCTTCATGGTATAGCATTTAGACAATCTCTTTTATTGTGTATAGTATTTTGGTAAAAAAGCTGCTATTATATAAATGAAGTAGAGTATAATAAAATATTTTATTTAACCTCATCTTGATCACATTTAAATTATATTATATCACTATTTAAATACATGTGCAATGTATTTTTATTGTTTTCTGTTATAATTTAAATTTAAATTAAGTAAATGTAAAAGTGTTAAGCACTTAGATTGTAATTCTACTTGCTTTGAATGCTTTATTATAAACTCAATTTTATTTTTTCATATATTTTTTAAATAAACTAGTTAGTCCATTTGCAGGTCCAAGTTACACAAGGCAAGTTAAAACCGCCTTATATTTAAGTGAATCCATTTTCTCCAATTCAACCCGTACTTTTTTGCAAGTTCCATATTACCGACCCTGCTACTCAGCTTTTTCATTGAGCCATCCCACTTTGGTCCTCAGCTCCTCTGTTGAGATGAGAGAATATTTGAGCCAGTCATATTAAATTTAAATATTTTAAATATAAGTATTTAAATATTTATTTTTATTAATATAAATTTATAAAAAGTATAAAATATTTTAATAAATATATTTATGAACAATTTCAACAATACAAATTCAATTTGAATTGTTTAAATTTAAGGTGAAAGGTTAATTTAATATTAATTTTTTTATAATTTTTACATGTTGACTATTTAGATATTCATTGAATAGTGCAAGTTTAAAATTGTTAACTTAATTTGTTTAGAAGTACATGTTAGAAAATTATCTTTATTTTTAATACTGTATTTACTAAAATAAAAATTACAAAAATTTTGCTATTAAATTCATACTATTTCAGAATATATCTAAATAACTAATTAACAAAAAAATAGATATTAAATTAAACTATTTAAATTAAATTTATAATATCTGGATTAGTTGGTGATCAACAAATTCATCGAAAAGTTTTACCATTTTACCATTTTTATAAATTTTATTTTGATGAGAATAAAAATGAAAACCTTTGAATTCGACGGTCCAAATCTTGTCATTACCCGGGCGGAGGAGGGAGGACTCAGTCGAAAGAAGCTGAGTCCCAGATGCGGGAGGAGAGCGTGTGAATCAAATAGTGGGGATGGAGGGAAGCGGGGAGAGGGTGAGAAAGAGGAGGAGGAAAATCGCGTAGGGGAAGCATCTCAGAGTGAACACGTAAGGAAACGGGGAAGAGGAAAATGCGGAGGACGCCACGTAGGCGGCAGAAATATCCCAGGCCATGGCAAGAGCATACATAGACCACAGAAAGCATGAGGTTAGGATGAGGAGCACACACGTGGCACACCGCCCACCACAAAACCACTGCTCCGTTGCTTTTCCTCGTTACGGTTCTCTCCCATCGCGCTGCCTTACCCCCCGTACCCCCCTGGTCAAATCGCAATTATAACCCCCCCTTTCTTTTCCTCTCCACATTGCCCTTTTTCACCCACACAGTAATAATTTTAAATATTTAAAAATAATCATCAGCATAATCCCCCCCCCCCACGGACACACACATTATAACATATATAAAATGTATACAAAATGCTATTCCGAAATCCTAAATAATGTAATTCATTTTTATAGGCTTTTATGAAAGCAAAATCAATAAACAAAATGAGTCTTTCTGAATCTTTCTCCATGTAAATAATCATTATTGTTAATTGATTTATTATTTTATTAAGGAAACAAAAAAAAAAATCGAAGCTGTTCACGTATAAAATACATTCAAAAATTATTTCCTTAAACAATTATTTTAAATTATTACGATCATAATTAAAGACTGATATTGTAAAAAGTGAATTAGAATATTATTTTAAACAATTTTTTCCCCTTTTGATATGCCAATTGGAGTTTGCAATTTGCCTGTTGAATATGGGGCAGAATAACCCACAGGCTACAAGTTTGTATAGCTTGTTTTAAACATGCAATCTCACTCTACTTCATTTTCTGTTCATCTAAACCTCACAAGATCATAAGACATTTTTTTTAAAAACATTATTCTTTCATTTAAAAATATAAAATATTATTAATTAAATTTTATTCTTAATAAATTAGTTACCTATTATCTTTATATTTATTACTATTAAATATTTTACAATAAATATAAAGTCATTCATTAATAGAGGTATTTTTTTAAAAAGATAATGATTACATCTTAAAAAAATAAAAATGTCTTATATTTTTGAATGGAGGGAGTATTATATTAAAAAATATAATATATTTTTAGCCTTTTAAATATAATTAATAAATTTTTTTAATCTCTACTTCAATGGATATAATTAATAAAAATTTTTAATTAAAAATTTTTATTAAATAAAGATAAACATGAAAAGATTATGTATTTTTAAAAACAATTGAATGATTAATTAGAAAGTAAATTCAATTAAAACAAGTATTTCATACTATTGAATGAAGAGGCTATTTGTGTGTCAATTTGTAGTTATTATTCTCTTATAGCTTTATTATGAAATACCTTTTCAAAAAGATGAAGGCTCTTTATTACAACTTACAAGTTATTTAATGAGATATTAATTAACTTTATTTGGTATTATTTTTATTTAAATTATTAATTATAAAAATGTAATGTAAATATAAAAAAATCATTTAAAAATGGGTCAAATAAAAAATATTTTATTTTCAAATAAATTAATAATTTAATCACATTTCTAATTTCAATTAGATGATTATAGGCGTTTTGTAATGGGAATAAGAGAGTAGTGCTTGTTCAGATATAGGACACCACTCCACGATCCCTCTGCTGCCCTCTGCTGCACTTTGGAGAAGGTTTGGACCATTTATATTTAAACCAGATGGTTCAAATTTAATGTTTTAATTTTATAATTTTAAAACAAAATTTTATAAAAATTATAAAAAATTAATATATTTGATCACCAATATTGATAGTATATATTTAATATTGATGATTCAAATTTAATATTATAGATTTTTATTTTTTTATAAATTGATAATTCAAATATAATTTAGATAGTATTTATTCAATATTAAATTATTTTATAATTATGATAAATTTTTATTTTAGAAATACAATATTTTAAATAAATATAATCCTCTAAAGTGAAATTTTCAAAAAATATTTTTTAAAATTACAGGTTAAAGATTTTTAAATCTGCACTGTTTAGAATATATTTGAATAATTAATTTATAAAAATTTTAACATTTAATTTAAATAATTTATATTAAATATTGACTGCATAGTGATCATACTAGTTAAATTTTTATGAATTTGATAAATTTGCATTTTAATGAATATAAAATAAAAATAGAAATTAAAACATCTAGACCACCCCGAACTTCTCCAAATGCAGTGACAAGGGAGGGACGGTGGAGCGGGTAACCGAGTCCATTTATATAAGAGTTTTTGAAATTCAAATATCTTTCAGCATCTACATCAAGTGATTAATTTTTCTGAGTTAATTAGCACTCAATTCGTACATATCTATCCCAAAAATTCATTGAATCTAATCCCAAAAACTGAAGGAAGTATACACGTATGTTCACTAATAAGTTTGGTGTAATTTTTTGTAAGTTTTCTTTTTTAAAGTGTTCTTTCTTATTTATTATTTCATATAAAATAATTCTTTTTATTCTTAAAAAGGCATAATTTGCATAAATCTACAGATCTGAATTTTAGAAGATTTAAATATTTTATTATATATTTAAATTTTTTATATGATGCAATAATCTTAACAATTGATAGGAGTAGCAACTATTGCCGCTGCTATAAAGTTGGGGTCAATTCCGGGGTTTCACGGAAAATCGCCTCTTTTTTTTTTCCCCTTCTTTTGAATGTTGGTATAAAAAAGAAGCGAGGTTTAGATAAGAGATCGCGCAAAAATAGAATAACAGAAGCCCGGTCCAGTTTTGACACGACTAGAAGATGAAGAAATGTGAGCTGTGCAGGACTCCGGCGAGGATCTACTGTGAATCTGACCAGGCTAGTTTATGTTGGGATTGCGATGCCAAGGTTCACGGAGCTAATTTCTTGGTAGCCAGGCACTCCAGGATCCTTCTATGCCATGCGTGCCAGTCTCCAACGCCATGGAAAGCCTCCGGTTCTGTTCTCGGAAACACCGTTTCTGTTTGCCGGAACTGTGACAGTGGAATGAACTTGAGTGGCGAGGACGGCGAGGAAAGCGAAGGCGGCAATGACACTGAAATAAACACAGAAGACGATGACGACGATGCCATGTTTGACGGAAACGACGACGCCGATGGCGATGAGGTGGGAGGTGATGAGGATGCAGATCAACAAATAGTCCGTTGGTCCTCCACGACGTCCCCACCGCCTGCAAGTTCTTCGAGCAGCGATGAGTCTAGTAACGACAATAGAAATGTCTGCGAATCAAGAAGAACAGTTTCCTTGAAACGAAGGAGTGAAAATGCGTCCGATCATAATTTCCAGGTTCTTCTCATTTTCTCTTTTGTTTTTACTCAAGCTTTTGATTCCGTTATATTTCTAGATTTATCTTCACCTTTGAGTTTTGAAATTGATTGTTTTGGCTTCTGTAAACAATGACTTTGGTCTGAACGATCAGGATCCAACTGATGGCGGGTAAGAAGACCGAGTTCCCGAAGAAGAGGTTGGTGGTGACCATGACGGGCGCCGCTGTGAAGCACGAGAAGGTGTGTCGGCGTCGCATTCGGCGTCTACGTACTGATCGCTGTAGAGATTATCGGCCGAAACAGTTAAGGTTGATCCAGGAGGGGTTTGTTCCGGAGAGGCGAGCCTAATGGAACTCGTACTATTGGATATTATTTTATGAGTTTTTGATAATTGGTCCTTGATTAACTTATTAATTGTACTATTGTTGATCAGACTTCTTATTTCATGCTTTTGAAAATAAAATTTGTCGTTGTGACGTTGACAGTGACATTTACCAGATATTTTTTCGGACTACAGTTACGGAATTACCAGATTTTCGTAATTTTTTGGCGAACTACCGTTTAGTATCCATTATCCAACATGCTGTGGATAAGTGCAACGATTAATTAAAGGGCTGTGTTTCCAAAAGATATTTGTAATTTTTTTTAATACTTGACGGGATCTGCTAGCAAACATGTGGCTATGGGAGCTTCCTGCACTTCTGATTGATTAATTTTATAATAGAGTACGGATTGATCTACATAAAGATATGGATACCTTCATCTGTGCGAGATCTTTATATCACTTCTCCTTAGGATAAATCATGAGTGGGCCCTGCGTACTGTTGAAGTTGGGGACAAATTCAGCTTTAAAAATTACCACCAACAATGCCATTAAACGAGGGAGGAGGGACCCAAGAATATGGAGAATGGCCACCATCTGCTTTGCTATTTGTGTGTTCCACAGTAGACTAGCCCAAAACAATGGCTAAATGGTGCTCCCAAATATCATAATATTGACTGTCTTTAGCTTGAAGTAGATGCGATAGTTAGTTAACGACTTAGGAGAGGCTTCTTGGGTCGACCAGCAAGGAGATTGGCAAATTGCATCAAAGGCTTCATGAAGAAGCTCAAATCTTTACATTTTCGCTGTTTTTTTTTTGAAGGAAAATTCTTTTTTGCATCTGGAGTTTTTAAAGAAAACATTGAGCAAACATCTTAAATGAATAAAATTGATCACGAGATGAGTTATATGATAAAATAAAATCCCAATATTATCAACTTTAACCGATTTTAAATATAGACAATGACAAACTAGTATGTTGAGTTATTGAACAAGGGGCGAGCGTGAGCGTGACCATGTTTTAAAATGGGTAGTTTTCATATACACACACGAGAAAAATCAAGATCAAAGCAAATGGGGAAGTGAAAACGAAAGAGAATTGGGTGGAAAGTCTTAGAATAAGTAGTAAAGGGGAAAATTAAAGGCAGGGTGGTATGGTGGTGCGCAGACTGGTTCTTGTGGTGGAGAATTGTCAGGGAACGTAAAGACGAGGACGAATGTATGGCTTGCTTTGTTGTTTGTGTGGTTGCGATGGTTCCGTATGCTTTTTTCCTCAGTTCCTCAATGCCCTGAGAATGACGCCACATAACCACACTTTACTCTTCATTTGTATTGTACTGTAGACTGTAGTTGTATTCGTCCTACTTATGTCTTTCCTTTATTTATTTTTTGTTTCTTTCCTCTCTGCTCCGAATTCTTGTTTGCCTTGTAGTTGCCCACATGCGTGACCATGTCCTATTATTCCGCTTTGAATAATTGGGGTTCATCTCAATTCCTGGTATTTAATCTTTCTCTGTGACCCGTCCTCGGCCTCCAAATTACCTTGTTTTTTTTAATAATTGTTAATCATAGTACAAGGTTTCATTTTTGTGCTCTCATCCCTAAAACCTGTGGGCTGCCTCTCATAATTGATCGCCCACCAATGACTTCATTAATAATAAACACCCCAAGTTCCGATTCCTGGCTATCCCTATCCCCACACGTCTGTGGCCTGTTCCGGACCTTCAGATATATTTCGTTTTTTTTTAAATAACTACAAAAATCCATATAATTATATTCAAAATGATTTCGAAAGGGTGGGTTAACTTAGAGAATATAACATTTTTCCCCCCTTCCGGTCAAGGACGAAGTCAAAATTTAAAAATAAAAGAGATCAAAATTAAAAAATATATGTATTATAAAATTTTCATAAATTTTAAAAAATTGAAAGTATGTGATATCTATATAACACAAAGAAAATTTTAAAAAATTAGGAGAGTCACAGCTATTGCTGATCCCCCTCACTCTGCCACTGCTTCCGGCATAACTTCATCGGTTATCTGAAAGGGAATATACTTATGGTGTTCTTGGGGCCATCGAATATACTCGCTAGAACCTGGAAGGAAGGATTTGATTGTGACTGAAGTTCAAGAATACTTTTTTATTATTATTATTATTATTATTATTATTATTATTATTATTATTTGAATTTATTAAAAGTAGATAAAAAATATTTTTGTTTTTGTAGAAATGGAGACACACACACACACACACGCATTACACACCCACACAGTCCATTGAGGCGACGACGGAAGCAAAGACCTAGCTGGTCAGTAAGGAGCATTTACTCATCGTCGATAATCGGTAAGCAGCATTCGCTCGCCACGCAAGTCTCTCGTAATACAACAGCGTGTATATTTTACTGTTTTATTTATAAGAATTTTTATTTCAACATTTTTCACTTGTTCTAGAACAATTAATAAATTTCTAACTTTATCCCTATTTTTTATTAAATATACATCACTAAACAATATATATTTCCTGTCACTAATATTTAATGAAGAGTTAAAAACATTATGATAAAAATTTAATTACATGACTTATAAACAGAACAAAAAAGTTATTTGCTCCCTAACTTATAAAATAATGTTGATACACAGATTTATTCGGTTAATATATATTATCCATTAAGATTTACTTCTTGTCCAAATTATAAGTACTTTTTGAAAAAAATTCACATACCAATAAAGTCTTAATTCTTATAAAAATATGTGTGTGTTGTTTTTCCTTTTAATTAGTCTCAATTATTAATGTACTCTATGATAAGTAAGAGATATATTTATACAAATATTTAGGTTAATAAATATAAGGAAAAAATAATTTTTTTTACGTAGACTTTATATTTTAAACTAAGATTAGCTGAGAAAAAAACTCATATTTTGTACTAGAGAAATATTCTATTAAGATTTGGAGAATGTTTTATATTCATTAAATATTATTAAAATATTTATTAGTTATTATTAGCTTCATCAATGTATTGTAAGCTTTTCACATTAGTTGAATACAACACTGTTCCAGTCTCCGAGTCTTTCTCTCTCAACTTCTCTCATGTTACCATAGCAATTGACGGGGGTGCTTCTGTACACATGGGAAGATTCGATGCTAGCATTCTAGTTTCTCTCTTTGCTTTGTAAATTTGTCATAAAACTATGTCTGACTACGTACCCTTCTTTGTCGGTGTTTGCTGTTATTGGTTTATGTTCTGCGGATTTTCATTGTCGTTTTTGGAAGATTGATCTAATCACTACAATATTCTTGCCATTCCAAGTGGTAGTTGAAGCTGTGTACTTAATTTTCATGCATGACAAATTCTATTAACCATCCGAAATCTTCTAAAAATCAACAATCAGAGCAAGGGTGTAGTTTTTTTAGGAAATCAATTAATAAGAAGAATTTAAGAAAATGCACAGTTGATGAAGAAGATGACAAGGAGGATTCAAAAAAAGAAAGCTTTTTGTTACATGTTTGAAAAGAATAGGTAAAGCCTGGCAATAAGTAATACTTTTCTGTCTGAAGACAGCATAGCTCACGTAACATTACAGAGGCACAGGAGGTGATACGTTCCATGCGATCTATTATTCTTTGCGGATGACATATTGCTCTTTGCCGAGGCCTCTCTAACCCAGCAACTGTTATTAAACAATGTTTAGATGTGTTTTGTAAGAGTTCTGGCATGAGGGTGAACTTTTATGAGACAAAATGTACTTCTTTGATAATGTGAACCACTGTCATTGAGAGGAGTTTAGTTTGTATTTGGGGTTTACAAGAAAGAATGACTTGGGCAAATACTTGGGAGTTCCACTTCATAGTAAGGGGATAAACAAGAAGTCCTTCAATGATTAGTAGATAAAGTTCGTAAATGTCTTTCGAATTAGAAAGCTTCTTCCTTATGTATGGTGGGGAGGGTGACGTTAACAACTATAGTCACATCTACCATTCCTAGTTATATGATGTAGACATCCTTTCCACCTGCTAGTACATGTGACACTTGATAAATTAAATTAGAATTTTATATGGGAAAATACGAAAGGAAGCTGCAAGACTTATTGGGTCTCATGGGATCATGAATGTGAGAGTAATAAGCATGAAGGCTTGGGACTCGGGCACATTCGAATGCAGAATCTAGCTTACATGATGAAGCAAGGGTGGAATCTAATAAATAAGCAGGATGAATTTTTTGTTTGTGTCATTAGAGCAAAGTATAAGTGTGGGGATGATATACTTCCTAACATTCAACAAAAGTGGTCTGCTTTTAATGTTTGGCAAGGAATTAAAGGTGTTTGGGATAAGACAAAGGAGGGAGTTGAGTAGGTTAATAACACACAGTGTTAGATGGAAGTAGAAGACTGGTGGCAAATTTTCTGTTAAATTAGTTTATAGTGCCATTCATAAGCCTAAGCAGAACAAAATAGAATCTAGAAGGCTTGAGTACCATAGAGATGCAGGACATTTGCTTGGCTTACTTGGCATAATAAACTAGCAATGAATATGGAAAGGCATAGGAGAAGGATGACTACTAATGTGATATGCTTCTAGTGTAAGTCAAACACTGAAGATTTGTTACATGTCCTTCATGATTGTCTTGACACAATGGAGCTTTAGAGGACTATTGTATAACCTAACAAGAGATTGGTATTTTTCTCTATGGATCTAAAGTAATGGTTACTTTGGAATTTCAAAGTAAGTGCAAATACTGCTTGTGAGGATTGACCACTCTTTTCATAATCATATACTGGCTTTCATGGAAAAGAAGGAATGTGCGTATGTTTAAAGGGAAGCAGACTTTCAATGAAGGTGTGGTTGTACAAGCAGCAACTATCTAGTCAAGTATGAGTGAGGTCATTTCACGAGTGGCTAAAGTCAATTGGTATGATCAACAATCACATATGTGCTTGGGAAGCTCTTCCAGAAAGGTAGACCCTTGCTAATATGGATGGCTTTTCATGCCTATAAGTAATAAGGGAGGTTGTGGGGGAGTAATGTGAGATCATCACGGGAACTTTATCCCAGGGTTTATGTTGAGCTTGATTGAAATTAATAGTCTGAGCACAAAATTATGGGCCATATTAATGGGAATTAAGGCATCTTGGGATTTAGGTTTTTGTTAGATCATGATTGCTTCAGACTTATTAAATTCATTGATCTTTGAACGAAGGAGATGTTGAACTTCACCTGGATAAGAAACTCTTTGAGGAGATTCATGCTTTCATACAACGTGATGGGGACATATCAATTACTCATACTGTGAGAAGGGCCAACAAAGTGGTTGACTACTTAGCAAGGAAAGCACTGCAAACTTGGATTGGATTACACCAGTTTAGTGTCATAGATGAGATTAATTCGCTTATAGTTTACGACTCTATAGGCATAAGTAGCTTTTAAGCTACTCTCTTTTGATAAAAAAAAGTTATACTTTTCCACTAGCCCTAAAAAAAGAACTGCATCTTAGGTATAAAAGGAGCCTAAAGTAGCCATTTCATTTTAAATCTTCAGATGAGATTCAAGTTCAACATGACAACAAAGCAATTGTGACTCTTAAGATTGAAACCAAGTTTTCAAAAGATACTTAAGCTATTCATGAAAGAGCCCTTAAGCAAACAAATGATAGATTGAAGGGTAAAGGAACAAGTTTTAGAGAAGAAAAATTATACAAGGGCTTCAATAGCTACAAAGATTACAAGGTTGGCTTTTGTCAAGAATAAACAATTGCTATTGAAACAAGCTGGTAGGGTGAGGGGTCATCTTAGGGCATTAACTCATATAAGAGTTTTAAAAAAATTTGATTGTCATCTAGACATATTTAAGGATTACAAAGAGACTAGTTATTATAGGTATGGTAATTCGTTTAAGTTTATACATGATCGAGGAGATTATAGGAAGCTAAGAAAGCTGAGAGAATGAGCTTGGTTGCATGAGAGGATTCAAATGAAGAGGATGCTAATTTGATGGAGAAGATGATAATGATTCATCACTATTTACATGTTTCATATGTAAGAATCCCTTTATGGAACCTGTTGTAACAAACTGCAAGCACTAATTCTGCGAGCATTGTGCATTGAAGTTCAATTATTATGCAAATAATAATAAATGTTTTGCATTCAATAAGCCTACACTTGGAATTTTTAATGTGGCTAACTAGATATGCAATAAGATGGTCGGAGGGGGTAAATAATTGTCACTCATTACTGTTATGGATCTCTTTGCACAATGGAAGTTATCTTGCTGCTTTCAATTTTGTTGAGATAAAGATTTATTCTCTCAATATATATTATTCATTAAGATTTAGAAAATATTTTATATTCATTGGATATTATTACAATATTCATTAGTTGTTATTAGGTACATTTATATATTGTATGTCCTTTATATCAATAGAGCATGTGTAATATCCTGCAAATTCACCCTATAATGATAAACCTAATTGAGGATAATTAAGTAGGATTTATGTAGTGTGTGGTTAGAGGGGACTAATAAGTGGTTTTAATTAGAATTTTAGGTATAATTTAGGTTTAAAGTGAAATTAGGTCACTTAGGGATCAAAAAGTAGAGAAAAACAAATAGAAAAGCCTATGGGCCATATGCCATGACACGTGTGTTATACACTGCAGTGCATAGGGCCAAGAAACATGCGATTGCTTTCTTTGTACCACATGCCACGGAGCATGGGGACAGGCCCCATGGTGCATGGTATGCATTCTGCAAAATTTAATTGTGAATTCTACGAATCAATATCCAAAAACAAAGGAGTGGGAGAGAAAACGAAAAGAATAAAGAGGGCTCTACTAGGGCACAATTTTAGAAAAAATTTAAGAGGGTTTGGAACTTCAAATCACTTAAGGTAAGATTCCTAAACCCTTTCCTCACTTTCTCTTTCATTTTCTCAAAGATTTGAGTTAGTGTTTGAATGGGGATGATGATTTTCGGTCCACATAGAGTTAAGATTCCTAATCCATTGACTTAAATAAAGTTAAGGAAGTTATTTAGATACTTAAACCTAACATTAATGGTTTTAGAGATTGTTAGTTGGTGAATATCATTAATGTTCGAAAATGGGCATTAAATCTAAAATTTACAAAAGTTGTTGAGCCATTAATGACAGAGGAATAAGGATGCTGGGTATTTTAGAAGTGAAAATGTGAGAGTAGAAATGTATTTTTGATAATATTAATGAGTTTAGAATTGATTAATTATAGATTAAGCATTTGGGCACCTTGAAATTTAAGCTTGGAAACTAGTTATTAAGGGGTAAACCTTTGATTGAGGTAACCAAGTGAACCCTACTTTATATGATTGTTTGTTAATTGATTGTTAATTGTGAAATGTGCATATTGGCATATATGATTTGACTTTAAATGTGAAAGCATGTTATGGGCCTTCATAATTGTTTGAATTGTGAATGTGCGTTAAGTTTTATTTTGACTTGAAATGTGGAATTAGAGTCAAAATGATTTTTAAAATTATGAACATGTATATACTTTAGGATGAGAAATGTGATGTATGCAATGTGATGATTGTTTTATTAATGAAGAAATTGATGATTTAGTAAAGTGAAGGACAGTTGTGAAAATATTATGAATGCTCATTGGGTAACATATTTATCGTAAGCCCAGTGTGTTAGTATTAAATAAATACAGTTGTGAAATGAGTGAGTATCATCATTGTATGATCAGTTGGTTGGAGTTCGCTTAAGGAAAAGAGTAGAAAAATTCATATGGTATTTTGGCTGCCTTTCGGTATAAGAGGGTATAGCCTTGTCTTATAATTTTTTAAGGAACTGTCTATAGTTTGTTGAGAGACTAGAACATAGTTATCTCCACTAGTTTTTCAAGGAGTTTAACTTAGGATATATGACACCACAAAGATTCGAGGGTAGAGAAAACCATAGTTTGATAGTTAATCTTGTGATTTTTGGTTGGGCTATACCTCACAATCGGTGAGTTTGGATAGTCCAGTCACACGAATAGAGCCCTGTTTAATATTATAGCCCATGATTTTAGTCAAAAAAAAAGAAAGATATAAGGATGGTTTGATCATGCATATGTGTTTATATGACGTGTCACGTGGTTGTTTAAGTTTATGACAAGTCTTGATAATAAATTAGGTCATGGTCACATGTTTATGTGTCTTGTGGCAATGTATATGTAATTTGAAATTAAAATTATGTACATGAATTAAATGAGGAATGAAAATTTGGTGTTACATATGATAGTGCTTATGTTTTGAGAAAATCAACTTCAATTATGTATCTTTATTCAATTGATATACAACTATATATGGTAGGTGTACCTTGATTACTGAGTAGTTAAACTCTTCCCTCTCTTTCAATATCAACTTAATTATGTATCTTTATTCAATTGACAACTATATATGGTAGGTAGACCTTGGCTATTGGGTAGTTAAACTCACCCCTTTCTTTCAATATTTTTCAGGCTCTAACTTTGGTGTAGAAGAAGGAAAGGCTTTGGAAGCTTAGGAATTGGTGAAATTCCTACTGTAAAGCCTCCCCATTCCATTTATTTTGTGTAATGTATTGGATATTGTCAATTAGGATATATTTTTGCATGTACTTGCACTATTTTGTTTTGAATGATCTTTAGGATGTATTTTAGGCTCTGGATTGTTGACTGTAAGTTGTTCAAGTGTTTATTAAGGTCAAAATACTAGTATAAGTATAGAGTCGCTATTTTGGTTTAAATTGCAAGTGTTAAATGGATTATGCAATGCTAAAACCTCCCCTTTTATTTTTGATATTAAGAGGTTAAGGAGTGAAATTTTATATGCTTGGAATTATATGCGTGTGGTGTCTTATAGAGGGAGTCCTATAAGTGTTATTTAGGTGTTATGAATAGTTTTTAGCATAAGTAGGGGGTTTTAAACATACCTATAGTTGTGAAAAGTAGGAAAATATATTTGGATGACTAAATTCCTCATGTGAATTAATTTCGAAGTAAAACTCATGTCATTAGCTAGTTTATGAAAAGATCTTTTCGTAGACATCTAGATTATTTCATTTGGACATCAGAGGGAGAATTGGAGCATGCCAAAAGTTGCCAAGATTTGTTGTCAAATGACAGCAAAAATGCTATCATAAATGTGTAACATGTTGTGGCGTGTGGCACAAAGAGTCAGAAGCCATGACACATCTTGCACAAGCCGCGATGCACTACTCTGTTTTTCAGCGTGTGATATTTTTCAATTATTTTTGAATCTTTTTGACTTCTCTGAGGTATCTTACGCTTCTGAAACATCATTTCACTCTAATTAAAGGTTTGATGAGTGATTTTAATTTATTTTAAAACTATGAAAAACTTGAGAATCTATTTCTACAAATTTCAAACTTGGTGATCTCTTGTGGATTAATCCCTTAATTATATTAAATTTTGGAGTTAATTATGATTAGATAATGAAAATATTTCAACATGACACTTTTTCAAGTACCTTTTCCTTCTCTCCTAACTTCTTTCATAGTATCAAAACCCGACTAATCAAGTTTATAGTTTGTTCGGGCTAGAGCTTTGTTTTGTATAGCAAAGTTTTAGCTCTCCCTTCCTCTTTATTTTGCTTTCAATATTTTGATGGTTTAATTTGAGATTTGGCTTAATGATTCATCCTTTCAAGAATCACTTCTGACTTTTCCATCCAATGGTCCATTTTTTTAAAAATCACAATCTTTTTTGAATTTGTTATATAAGAATATATTTTTATTATTTGTACTTTTTTTTTATATTTACATTGATGATGTTGATAAAAACAATTTACAAATAAGATTAAGAAAGTATTCATTTTGTGGACCCACGCCAAACTCAAAAGCAAGAGGGGAACAAAACCTTATTAGCTAGCTGCTTCCGTAAGTCAGGGTGAATCAGTTTCTTATAGAGAGGTCATAGGTATCAAGATTCTGCTGCAGGATGGTATCATGTGCCACCAGCCATTGCAGAAACAAAGGTGATTATTGCAGGGTTGAATGTTTACCGATAGGCAGGAATGGAGTAAAGTCGCTGTTTTTACTGACCGCAGAGGCTCTAAATCTTATAGAGAGATTTATTTATTTATTTATTTATTTCGCCCAACACTTTTTTGGGATCTGATTGACGAAGTAAATAAACTATTTTTAATTCATTGGCAACTTTGGCTTGATTTTGCACTAGCAAACAAATGTTCAAAATCTCAGCTAGATTATTTCTGCATATCCCTCTTTAGCTTTTTACCTTTCATCAACCCAACTTTATTGTTAGAGGATAACAGTTCAGGTTAGTTTACCAGAAAGGGCATGTATATGATGAACTTGTTTTAATCAGCGGACAGAATTTCCTACTCGCCTAAACCTCCAAGTGCATGCCCAAATGCCCATGGAATGGTATGTACACTATAATTGCAGCTACAATTCCATAAAACATTCTATAAATGAGTACAACAGTACGTTTAGACCTGGATTTCTTACACAGATTATTATTTAGATGGCACAATCGATTTATATAAATCAGTGTAATTGATACAATCCAGTAAAGAGGTAAAGGCGAGAAGAGAGCCTAAAAGTACACATGAACATCAAAATTGATCATCAATAATTTCTTTTTATAAAAAATGAACTCGGATTGTAGGTAACCTTTCCCAACAGCTTAGGAAAGAGCTATGGATTTGCCACACAATTGCTCCAATTCATCTTCCAAGACTTTGTACAACTTTGCTTTGTTCCGCCTATAAATCCAAGCTTTACCTTCCAGATCCCAATCAAACCTAGATGGACCACGACAAACAGAGATAAAATCCATTACGCAAGCGTCCAAGAGATAATGGAACATTTATGGAAAAAGCTAAAATGATTAAAATATATTTGATGTAGACAAGAAAACACATTTTTCAGTTGAGAACCCACACCAGTCCAAACTAGCTATATTAGAGAGATAATATGCCCGTGATAAGAATAAAACTTTCCTTGATATGAATCTGACAATTGTGTAGAGGACCAAAATACCTTGACTTCAGTAAAAGGTAATTCAGCAGAGAGCCATAGGTTAAGTTTTCCCACCATTAAATGCTTTCTCAAGATTCTCAGTCTAATACTTAAATTTAGACTTTTAACAGATAGAAATAAAGCCTGAAGACATGGGAATAGCAAAGGCCTCTAAGACATAACTACATAATTTAAATCACTATAATCAATCACCATGTCACTGAGAGCTAACTTAGTGCTATACTTAAGTAATTCCCAGAAAAGAAAAAGGACACATGATGATTGTAAGACACCATCTCTTTCAAAAGTGCATGAACAAGTTTGTCTATGCATGTTCTAGGGCGGATGAAGTATTCAAATCTCCACATACAGGGGCTACAACCGCAGCTATCTCATCAAAATTATAAGACATACCACTCACCACAAACATCAAATATCCCTGCCCTCAGTTTGCAAACGAAAATGAAAAAATTTTCTCCTTAAGGGGGAAAAAAAAGAGTAAATGGGTTCTTTCATAAAAGCTGCACTTTGTTTACTTATTTCAAATCATATACGCCGGAAATTTCCAAAATAGCAGAGAGGAGATTTTAAACCAATTAGAACTCCTCCTCCGTCCTCTTCTACACTGAAAAAGTAAGACCAATGAGTAGTCAAAGGGCATCAATTTCAAAGTTGAAAGCTATCCAGCTTCCAGAGTGCTGTAGCCTGCACATTATAATTTATGCAAACTTTCTAAGACCATCTTTTAATAGAATCTGGCATTTATTCCACAAATATTGGTATTCAGCCATAACAGAACAACTCAGCATGTAAAATAACGCACAGCTAGCATGCTTTTCACAAGACAGAATGAGCTATTCGCATGTAATCTAAATTACAAATATTCAAGACAAAATAGCACCCCTGCATAGAACATTCTGAACAGAAGACAACCGATAGGCATGAATGAATACCTGACGGAGAAGACAGCCATATTTGTCTATTTGGTGTTTGTTTGTTTACTACATAGGTGCCCAGATCCCCCAGTTTTACTGTCAACACATCACTCTGGAAAATGCAAGGACTTATTAAAACAAATGGTTCATGCTCCAAACAAGAAATTCACTTCTTGAAACTAGTAGGGAAATTGTCAAAAAGACCAACACCAACAATTATAAATAAAAATTGGCTCAATAAAATTATTAATAAAAAAGGCTTTAAGAAATATAATTTTAGAAAAACAAATAACAAAATTTAATTTCAGTTATCAAATTGTAAACTTGACAATTTGACTAGCTACAAATACTGCAAAACAACATCAATTTGTAGTTTAAAAATCTATCAAAATTGTATTGTCTTTCTGAATAAATAATTGATTATCCATTTTTCTGTTATCAAGAGTCCAGACAATTGTCCTTACCCCATAGTCTATATCAAATCCATCAACTTCAACAGAATCTCCATAGCCTTGGCAATCAACAAGGCAAAATTAGATGATAAGTGCCTAAGTGTAAATATCATGTTTCCGTTACAGCTATAGCTTATTTTCCAAAGAGATAAGTATAAGAAAAGATGTTAGGATAAATCAACTCAAAAATTTGTAGTAGATGTCAATGTTATGATTAAACAACAGCTAGAGGTACCTCGAGTTTCTCTTGCAGGTCATGTATTGCATTATTTGCCAGTCTGTGGAATTCATCCTCCTGCAGTATAGAACTGCATCCACATCAATCATTAACAAAAATTTATTTCCCTATTATAATAAAGGGATGCCACCAATGTTGTTAAGTTAGTAAATTATATAACTTCTTGCATAAAATAAGAAAGATAAACCAATTCAATAACAGCCGTGGCAGCATAGGCAATTGGGTACTGAAATTTAACCAAGCAACTTAACCATGATGTTGATGCTGTTAACTGACTACAGATGAACTAAACAAACAGAAAATTCCGTTAAATCTGAAATTTCAAACAAACTACTTCTTCCCCTTCCTTTCTTTGGTTTGGGGATCAAATAGGGAGGAAAGTATGAACCAAGTTAAAAAAAAAAAAAAAAACGGAGACTTCATACCGGTAATCAATAGCAGCCGGGCCTTCAACGCTCAAACTGCGAGAGCAATAGCTCCTACAAGAGGTTGAAGGAGGAGGCAGATGGATATTCTCCAAGAAAAGCAGAATTTGAACGCCTTTAAAGGAAGAAGGCGAGACCCATAGACCAAAGAGTAGGAATTTGAAGAAGGGAATGCTAGCGACGGCTTCACAGACCTTGAGAGCCGTCTCAACAAAAGCAGCTTCGAAGCCATGGCTTTAATTTCTGGAAAAGGTTCTGCCTTGCGTCCCTGATTAATTAGGCCTACTTTTAAGGTTTCAAAGGCCTTAAATAGGCGTTAAGCTTATTAAAGCCTACAATAACATCACAATCCGATTAAAATACAAGAACAATATTTTAATCAATACATTAAGTGCAATCTGGTTGAAAACGACAAGAAGAAATCAACCAAAGGTACAACAGACCAATTTAATAAATAAAAGTTCTTGATTAGCAAAGCCAGATTCAACAGTGTTCTGGTTCTTGTTACTTGCCATCTTACCTAGACCAGAGGTTGGGAAGAAAACTTAAAACCGAAGCATGCACAGATAGTGAACAGAGAATAAAACTTAGACGAGGAAATGATAAAACAACGAATAAAGCAAAGAAGAGGAGAATTCAGAACAACAAATAACACACAGCAGAGACCAGCCAGAACAGCGATTAAGACTTAAATGGGTGGAATTCAAATGAGGAAGAACCTGATTCAGTAGAACAAGCAAGAAGCACGAAGAACTGAAGTCTGCCTGATGGAGTCTAGCAAGTAACAGATCCGGCCGACGAGCGACAACGAAGAACTTTTATCTAATGTCAGCCGTCCAGAGTGATCGAAGAACTGATTCCGCCGTCGGAGATGAAGGAGCCGCTGGACGAAGATCTCAACGAAGATGAAGAAGCCGCGGGGCGAAATCTCAACGAAGATGAAGGAGTTGTCGGAGACGGAGAAGATCCCAGATTCTCGACGAAGACGTAGGGGCCACTGGAGCCTGGACGCTGGCGGAGGTGGTGTCGACGTGTCGTGCTGGGCTTGACACTTCAGAGTCTTCACGTTTACCGTTCGATTATATGCTACGTTTTTAAATTAATAAAGGATTAAAGCGTAAAAATGTCTAGAATCTTTTGACGCGGAAGGTGCAAGTATTCTAAACTTTTCTTTAAAACGATATGGTTCTGAAACTTTACCCCGCCATTCATTTGAACTAACTTCTGATTGTTAGATGTTATTTTGACAAATGATTTCACACTTGTCATTCTCTCCTCTCTTTGAACTTTTTTCCCTCCTCCTCAATCGAGCTCCTTGTTTGAAGATCACTTTGTTCCTCAATCAAACTTCTGCCGTCAGCTTCCAATGACCACAAGGAGCTCATGATGGCTAATATCGCGCCTTACCTCAGTTTTGAAGTTTTTCATGATGGCTAATATCGTGCATTACCTCAGCTTGAGTTTTCGATTCATTTGAGTCTGTTGCGTTTAAACCTTCCTCCCTCCCTTCTTAATTCTTCTTCTTCTTCTCCCTTCTCCGCCCCTTCTTTCAAACTCGAATATGAAAGCCAAGATGCTATCCTCTATAATTTGCCACTCCAACCTTCCTCAATTTACCGTCTCTTCAGGTCTTTGCATGTTAGGATGTTTACATTATAGACTTGTCCTCCTTTGATGGGCCTCAAATTTTTAACTGATTCAGTCAAGCCTATAAGTCCTATGGCTTTTTCTACGCCGTTTCAATTAATTCATGTTAATCTTGATGCGCATGTGTGCGCCAGTGTGCTTTGTTCAGCTAAAATTCAAGGAATCTGCAAGTGATTAACCATGGGGTGGACTTAGAGGCGGTGAAGAAAATGTCAGAGGTGGCGTATGAGTTCTTCAGGTTGCCAGTGGAGGAGAAGATGAAATTGATGTTGTGAAAGGAGAGAACGCCGATCCGCTTAAGGCCTTGGAAAGAGTACAAAGGAAGAGTCACGTACAGGTCGAGCTTCTTTCTCCGATCCCAAAACCTGTGGCAAAAGAGAAAGAAAAAACTCACAGAAAGAGAAGCCTAAGATTAAGGAGAAGAAAGAAGAGGTTTTTTTACTTTTTCCCCCTTATTAACATTTCAGCCCCCTTTATTTAGAAGAAAGAAGATGAGACCAAGAGACACATATAGAGAATGAAAGGTGTGTGAGAAGTCACAATTTTTTTCCCAAGTTCCTTTTATTCACACTACTTTCGCTTGTCATGCAAATCAAATAATGGTCTTCTGTGTAACATCGTAGAATTTAATCTGAGTTCAATTAATTAGTTATTAGGTTTAATGAGTTAATTGAGTTAACTAAATGTTAATTAAGAAGTTTGGTTGGCCATTTGAACTTATTAAAACCTGTAAGGGTTTTAAAATAGGACCTGGGAAATTATTGCGCTGTTTTGAGTTCAAATTATCTAAGTACACGTATATACCACTACAACTCATCTGGCAAATGGTGGTTGGTTGTGATCTTGTTTCCTAGATAGAGTTTCTTCACATTCTGAATCTGCGAAAAAAGAAATAAAAAAGTATGTCCGTTATAGAGGGATTAATTGCGAAGCTTCGCACCATGACTTTGCACGATCTTAGCTGGAGTTTCATAGCAGCCATGGATTACAGCTTGAAGGCCTTTCATCCTCTCAAAGTCAAGGGCCACCAACAGGAACAGAGAAGTGTCAACCCATGAACCACCTCCTTTGCATGGTGACTTCAGAGAGGATGCCATTTGCATTTTGCAATAGCTAAGGTTTTATTGAGAGCTTTCTTACAAACAAGGCTTGAAAACTCAAAATCTCACATGCCATTCAGACGCTAGCCGCTGTCAGTCCTGACCTTTTTGGGTGGTCCGTTTTTTATTTTATGGGAAGACTCTTAAATTTACAAAAAGCAAAAGGACTCATGTACCATGTGCCCTGGAGAAAATGACAGTCCTGATGAAATTTGCCCCAGCCACCCAAAAAATTAAGAAAGCAAATTAGATGATCGCCATGAACATCTCAGTTTTTCTTTTTTAATGAGAAGTTGAATACTATTGTATTCAAAGACAAATATTACAAAGTACAGGGAAAGGGAGATACCTCTTCATCATTCTCCATCTCAGGAACAGATCAAAAAAGGTGGAGGAGAAAATTTCAGTATTTGACCCCCAAACATGGGGTTTGAAATCCAATCCCTAACAACCCCCCCCCCAAAAAAAAAACCCGCCTCAATGCACATCAGCTTCAGTATTTTGTGGTGAAAGCCGTGATAGTGATTGCAGTGCGTTTTCCCTCAAGAAATCCATTAATATCACTTTGTCTTTTCCCAACCAATCTTCCAACTTGTTCCTCTATCACTATCTTATTTAATGCACTACAAGGGAAACCGATTCAAGTTGTATTTCTTGTATTCGGCCATTATTAAAAAACAAACACATGTTAAGAGATACGAGTAAAATTTATATATAAAATTTTAAATAAGACCCGTCAACCTCACCTGATAACTTTTGGATATTATTCTGATAAGAATTTTAGTGGACACTAGTATTTAATTAACAGCATGACGAACTGACGATTGAGAAGCAGAAAATAATTTGCCACCGGGATGCCGCTGCCAGCCCCGTCTGCAAAAGTCAAATATGTCGCCTTATAATTTACCAAAAGCAAGAATGTGTGGTTTGACTCCGTGCCACGATGTTCACATGGCATGACTTCAAAACTCAGACACGACCACGGAAGTGCCTTCTATAAAATGACCAATAAGCACCGTAAAGAACAGTGTAGAGAAATAAATAATACCTGCACCTCGAAACATGGTCGACATCAATATATTAAGCCGTCGGTGGCCAAGACATTCATTAATCGCCTAAGAACGACATTGAAATGGCTTGCCCTTAGAGGCCTTTAGTCTTAATGACAATATGTTGACAACTCGGCGACAATTTTAATCCGCACGGCACAGCCTCTGCTCATAAATCCTGGAGTTGATGGCCACAAGGGCATAACAGTCAATATATTATTCCATGAGTCCACCTCGACCAGGTCACACCTCTTCCCCGGCAATAAAACATATCGGATCTGTCTCATTTCCTTTGCTTCTGTGAAGCCGTGGCCAAGATGGAGAACCTACGGTGTTTTCTCTTTGTTCTTCTCCTCTGTTTCTTTTTTCACACCATTCCTTCGCTGGCAGCTGATACCATCTCTGCGAATCAAACTCTTTCTGGGGATCAAACTATCATCTCATCTGGTGGTGTCTTCGAATTGGGTTTCTTCAAGCCAGGTAATTCCTCAAACTACTACATAGGCATCTGGTATAAAAAGGTCTCTCAACAGACCATTGTTTGGGTGGCTAACAGAGACAACCCGGTCTCTGATAAAAACTCCGCCAAATTAGTTATATCAAACGGAAATTTGGTTCTCTTCAATGAGTCCCGAATTCCAGTTTGGTCGACAAACTTGAATGCCACCTCCTCAGACTCTGCCGTTGCTATACTCCAGGATTCTGGGAATCTTGTCCTAAAAGACAAGCCGGAATCTTCAGAAAACATATGGCAAAGTTTTGATAACCCATCCGACACGTGGCTTCCTGGTGGTAAAATTAAACTCGACACTAAAACAAAGCAGCCTCAATATCTCACTTCCTGGAAGAACAAAGAAGATCCTGCGACGGGTCTCTTCTCTCTGGAGCTTGACCCGAAAGGGACCACCTCGTACTTGATTCTTTGGAACAAGTCTGAAGAGTATTGGACTAGCGGTCCTTGGAACGGCCAAATTTTTAGCTTGGTCCCTGAAATGAGGGCGAATTTCTTATACAATTTCACCTTTGTTTCGAACGAGAACGAGAGCTATTTCACTTACTCCATGTATAACTCTTCTATTATATCTCGTTTCGTGATGGATATCTCGGGACAGATCCAGCAACTCTCGTGGCTAGAAAGCACGAAGCAGTGGAATTTGTTTTGGTCTCAACCAAGACAACAATGTGAGGTTTATGCATTTTGTGGCTCATTTGGGACCTGCAATGAGAATTCCCTGCCATTTTGTACTTGCTCGACTGGTTTCAAGCCAAAGTCACAAACTGATTGGGATCTTGAGGATCACTCGGGTGGGTGTGTGAGGAAAACCAAGTTGCAGTGTGAGAATCCGAGTTCATCTAATAGAGAGAAAGACAGGTTTTTGGCAATGCCAAACGTGGCCTTACCTAAACACTCACAATCTGTGGGAGTAGGGAATGTTGGTGAATGCGAATCCACGTGCTTGAAAAATTGCTCTTGCGCTGCTTATGCTTATAACAGTAATGGGTGTTCTGTTTGGAATGGAGATTTACTAAGTCTGCAGCAACTTTCTCAAGATGACAGTAATGGTGAAACTTTATATCTAAAACTTGCAGCTTCTGAGTTTTCTGATACTAAACAGAAAAATGGGGAAACTATTGGTATTGTGGTGGGCATTGTAGGGGGTTTAGGGGTTCTCCTGGCCATTCTGCTGTTTGTGATAATCAGGAGAAGGAGAAGAATTGTTGGAAAAGGAAAATCGGTAGAGGGTTCATTGATGGCATTTGGGTACAGAGATTTACAAAATGCAACCAAGAATTTCTCCGAAAAGCTAGGAGGAGGAGGTTTTGGTTCTGTTTTCAAAGGCACATTACCGGATTCTAGTGTCATAGCAGTGAAGAAGCTTGAAAGCATAAGCCAAGGTGAGAAACAGTTCCGATCAGAAGTCAGTACTATAGGTACAGTCCAACATGTTAATCTTGTTCGTCTTCGTGGGTTCTGCTCTGAAGGCAACAGAAAGCTTCTGGTTTATGATTACATGCCAAATGGCTCATTGGATGCCCATCTGTTTCAAGAAAAAAACTCCAAGAAATTGGAATGGAAACTAAGGTACAACATTGCTCAAGGAGTAGCCAGGGGACTAACTTATCTCCATGAGAAGTGCAGAGACTGCATCATACACTGTGACATAAAGCCTGAAAACATTCTTTTAGATTCTGATCTTTGCCCAAAAGTTGCAGACTTTGGCCTTGCAAAGCTCGTTGGAAGGGATTTCAGTAGGGTTCTCACAACCATGAGAGGGACAAGAGGTTATCTTGCCCCAGAGTGGATTTCTGGTGTGGCTATCACAGCAAAAGCTGATGTTTATAGCTATGGAATGATGCTTTTTGAATTTGTGTCAGGTAGGAGGAATTCAGAGGCATCTGAAGATGGTCAAGTTAAGTTCTTTCCGACATGGGCTGCAAATGTAGTGATTCAAGGAGGTGATGTTCTTGACCTTTTGGATCCTGCATTGGAGCGAAATGCAGACATTGAGGAGCTGACTAGGATAATAAAACTTGCTTCATGGTGCGTACAAGATGAAGAGAGTCACAGGCCATCAATGGGACAGATAGTTCAAATACTTGAGGGGGTCTTGGATTTGAATTTGCCTCCTGTTCCAAGATCACTCCGAGTGTTTGTTGAAAACCAGGAGAACATTGTTTTCTTCACTGACTCAAGCTCCAACCAGAGTTCACAGGCAAGAAGCAACACCTCAGCAGTATCTGCGCAAGCCAAAAGCAACATCTCATCAGCAAGCTCCAAGTCCTCAAAAGAAAATTAGGGGGATTATATGCCTCGCTTTCTCTGTATGCTGATGAATCTCATTATAATGTGTGGTTGTATCTCCTTACCACGTCAAGATCTTGTATTATATATTTGAATTAGAATGATCTGATCTACTGCGGCTTTTTCTCTGTTTATGTAATATGATATAGTGATATGGCTAATAATAGAAACGAGATGTGAATTACTGGTTTTGGATTTTGTAAATGCTATTTTAATTAATGACCTCTTGTTTCTTCTATTTGAGCCTAAATAAAGTGCATGAGAGCGAAGTAAGATTTGGATTCAGTGACTGTACTTAATATAGATATTGAGTGCTTATACCATCTGAGTTGTTTAAATCTAAATCAACGATTTAAATAAATTCACTCATTCATTAATTTTAAATGATGTATAAATTCATAAGCACAATGGCGTCTTGCAATCCATGTAGCCGACCCCACCTAGTGGAATAAAGGCTTGTTGTTGTTGTTGTTGTTGTTGATGTATAAATTCATAACCATTGATCTTGATTTTAATGGTTCAGATGGTACAAGCATTTAATGCCTGTATTCTGTATTAAATATAGTCACTGAATTCAAATCCGAGCGGAACATAGATGTGCAGCTATTCTTCCGGCTTTTGGGGATCATTACCTTAGACTTACGATTTGACTGTATTTTGAGTATTTGAGATGCTTGCTGCAATATTTTAACTCCGTCTTCTCTGTTGCTAGAAGAGACCAAAACAGAAAGACACTTTCCACTGTAAGATAAAACTGACGTGAATAGTGTAATCACTCGCGCACGCGCGCACGTTTTACTGCACTATTATTACCTGACATAGTTTTAAATGGCTTAAGAGTAGGAAGGTGCACAGCACCACCATGAAAATCACAAAAATTAAGAATGACGAATGCTTTGCATGCTCTTCCATGAGATGCCTTCATTACGAGTGGAATTTTCAAATTGAATTTTCATATTGCATTCGTAGAAAATAACACAAAAAAATATGGTTATCGCAAGTTTTACATCCTATAATTATATACATAATGATATGATGTCATAAAGTTGAGGTTAACGTGGAGTGGGTGGCCTGCCATCTTAAATAACCTTAGAAAAGTGGTAAGCCCTCTCCAGTAGACCCACCTCTGTTATGGCCTCTTTACTTGGATTCAATCTCTGCATTAACATGTATTAATATGCTTTGGCTTTTCTTTTTTTATTTTTGTGTAAATAATCAACAACAAAGACGTTTCTATTTTATACTTAACCGAACTTATAGTGGGATCTATTTTATAAATATCCCAAAGCAACGCTTCTTTGCAAAAACTTTTTTAATTTTCGGAAGTCTTTTAACAGATGTTTGGCTTTCTAGCAATTCTCGTCCTCATCCTTTTGTTCATAACTTTGCCTCCTAGTATATTATATTTCAAATGACACGCGTAGTTCAATATTTTTATCCACGTTAATCTTATATATATCACTGCATCAAAATAGTGTTTTCCTCATTCTAAATTCGAGAGAAAATAATGCTTAAAATTTCATGAGAAATGTTCTCATGCATAAAATTTGAGAGAATTCCTAATGAAAGCAGAAGTTGGGAGAATTTCTCCCAAAAATAGTGTCGACTTACACGTCTGACTTGATTGAGATTATGAAGATAAAAATGACAAAGTGATTATAACATTGATGGAAAGTGGAGAGGAGAGAAAAAAGACTGAAAACTTAGACGGGCATACACTTGGCTCTACTTAGGATGATCAAGATTTGAGAGGTCGTCTATGGGATAAATTAAAAGCAATATATGATTAAATAGTCACACACAAAGAAACAAAAAAACAAAAAAGATTTACGCGGAGCAGCAGCCATATGGCACGGCGTCTTAAATAAAGAAAGCCTCTCTCTATGGGTCTTCTTTTAAAAACAGAAGCACCTTCCCAACGCTCCTACGTGCCACTTCCTTAGCTCCTCCTTTAAATTAAATATGTTCAATCCTTACTTGCACTTCGCTTTTTATTCTTTTTTGTGAAAAAGACCTTGTTTATTATTGTGGCAACTATTTGGTTAATTGATAGCGTCTGACTGTCCCAAAAGCAATGCTTCTTTCTTTGCCTTTCTAATTTCGTGGCCTCTTTTTCTAATCCTTACTTTCACTTTGGTCTTTTGGGCAGCAATGATACATCTCATGAAAATTGCTGTGGATTATATTAATTATATTAGATTGTCCAAGTGTTGAATAGATTAGCTAGGGCCTATGTGGGAAGTCTCCCAACAAATAAAATTGTGCTTAATAATTGATATGTTGTAAAAGACAAGAAAATTATAACCTTAAACTTTCAAGTTTGAAGATAAGATGTGATATTATTTCATTACTTTTTGTTGGTTTCTCCTTGCATGACATATATTAATAGTTTTATAATTCCCTCTGGTAATACACTTTTATATATTTAAACAAAAAATTATCAATTGATAAGCTTGAAATATTTACTGTTTTTCTATAATACCATCATTCAAATATGAACAATTAGCTCTCGCATAAAATTTAACGCAGCCGTCTAATTAGAAATTTAATCACATATGGCCAAAATTAAAAATGAATTTTATAATTTGGACAAAAAATCTAATCATATAGCTGGGAGTAAAATAGTATATTTATCTGATCTTATTTAGAAGTAACTTTCAAAATATTTTAACAAAAGTAAAGAAAAACTTAAAACTCATATTTCAACTATATCTCTATTAAATATACAAACTTTAATATGATAAAATGAAAAAATTGTGATGAAAAATATTTAATGATGTGGCTTATAAATGGATTAAAAAATTTATTCTCTCTCTATCTTACAAACAAGACCATAAGGAGTACTTCCTATTGGCCCTATCATAAAACTCATCATCATCATATTCTTTAATACAAGACGCACTCTGTCTAATGAACTTTGTAAATCTATATCGAGTCTTGATGATAAAAATTGGAGGGAATATAAATTACAATCATACCAATGATAGGATGTGTAAAAAAAAATGAGGTCAGATATTAATTAACTGATGAAGCAAAAGTTGTCCAAAATTCTGACTGGTCTGTGATTATTATTTAAAAAAATATATATTAATTCAAAGTCCTTAAATCATTTACTATTCCATCCATCTCAAATTACAAGTTAACTTTAAATTTATTTTATCATTTTAAAATATGAAACAATTTGATAAAAATAAAGGTTCAGCAGTGATATTTTTCAAATATTATATTTCAGATGTAGAGAGAATTAAAATGATTTTAGTGTGATAATTAAATCTGTAGGTGTAAACTTATATTAAATGAATGACATTTTTAAAATTTTATACTTTTATTTTAAAAAGTAATTTTATAATATATTATTATTAAATTTTATTATATATATATATATATATATATATTCTTGTAGCAAATTGTTTTGTAATTTAGGATGGTGGACTATTAATAAGTAATAACCTACGCTTAGTGAAGTAAACTTAACTCCAAAGTTAGCAAAATTCTCAACAGTTGTCATATTTCTGTGTCCATTTAGCTCAAAAGAAACGTGATGGACATGCAATCAGCTGTCCCGCAAAAGTAAATTCACACACACACACACACACACACCAAATCATAATATAAAATATTTTTTAAAAGTCTTATTTAATTTAAAATAAGAATATTAAATAACTTTTATAATTATTTTTTGAACTACATTCCTACTTTATTTATTACTTTTTTTAAAAAAATAATACATTAAAATTTTAATTATCATTATCATGATATTTATATAGGATATTTAATCAAAGTATAATTAAAAAATATAATTTTTTAAGAAATTAATATTTTGATTATTAACATTTTTTATAGCTGTAAATTAGTTATTCATGTCTTATGTTTTAGTTCGAAGGACCTCCAATCTTATTACAGGATATTTTCTAAAAGAGTTTTTGTATTTTTAATATAAGATACTTGATAGAATGTTAATTATATTTTTTAATATTATTTTTATTTAAAATTATTTATCATAAGAGAGAATGTGACATAAATTTAAAATATTTTTCATTTAAGTAGAAGTAAAATTAAAAATTTATTTTATTTTTAGATAAAGTTAATATTCCAACTACCTCTTCTTGATTTATGTAAAATGGTTGAAGATGACTTATAATAAAAAGAAAAGAAAATACATATTGTGGCAAGATTTCATTATTAATGGTGTTTGCTCAATTAATTGCGATGTTGTTTAATTTATTTAAAGCTAATCCATCCCCTCTCAAGTAGCAATGGTTCAGTAATAAAGTGAAGTAGACACCCATGCGTTCCTTATTTAAACTACATTTTGTGCCCAAATACGATCCACATGATTGTTTGTCTTTTGCTTTATACAAGCTTTATTCTTAGAAAATGGCCAATACTCTCCCTCTCTCCCTCACACACATTATATTCCTTGTCTTCATGTTTCTCTCTTTTTGATTGGTTTGGAGCCACCACACCAAATTAACTTTATTGACGGCCCCATCACTTTATTGTTTAGCAAAATTATGAAGCGACAAGCCAAGTATATGGGTGTGGGGAATCTAGAATGCCACAAACCCCATGCCCTAAGAAAAGGAATTCACCAACACTTGAAAATCTTCCCCAGCTGTCAAAACTACTCCTCATGGACCATCGTATATGTAATACTACCCTCCTCAACTCTAAACGATTTACTTATTTTATGATTTAATTCGTGAATTTTATTTTTAGTATATGAAGATAAACTTAAATTTAAAATAGTAGTTAGATTTTGAGTTGAATTTTAAATGCTTATTTAACCCAAAATAAAGATATATATTAACATACTTTCTTGAAAAAATATATATCTTTAATTGAAAAATAGTATTATTTTTAAATTATTCTAGCCAGATTCAGATTTCCATAGATTTTTTTTTTCTTTTTTACTAAAGACAAGATCATACATCAGATATGATATGAGATCTTGGAGGAGAAAACATACTTGAATTGATACACCGGTTGGGTTACCAGGTTACTGTGCAGAAACAAAGTTATAATAGAACTTGAGTTAGAAACATACGGCAAATGTACTTGCAAAGAAGAAGAGCGACTGAGAAAAATACAAGAGAGTATACATCTCGAGCCAATGACCTCAAGCATATTACACTTACGGATCCAAACCTTCATCATATTTCTGATTTAGTCCCACTGCTTATATATTAAGACCAATACACTGAGAGTGAATAACCCAACATTAGATATATATCATATAATAACGGTTTAAGTGTTAATTCATGTGATATTCTGTCCAAACTCCAGACATTAGCATCACGTGATCATTTTCCTCTCTTGCTTTTGGGTACAGCAGCAGCATGTGATTTTAATGTATGCGCGTTCAATTTCTATTCCTCCCTGACAACTCTTAAATTAAAACGCTGATGATTCCCTTAAAAAAAAAATCTTATTAAATCTATGCTAAGATTTTTGTCCTGCTGGTAACAGACTTGAGAAAGAGTCTCAAAACAGATTTAATAATAAAGAGGTCAACTTTTTTTGTGGAGAAAACAAAGCTTTATAAACAAAAAAAAAAAATCAGACCTTTTGAAAAAGAAGCAACTTTTTGTGGGCATTATTACTCACTAGCATTACTCATTTAAAAAGCAATAGGAGGAGGACAAGCGTCGTAGGAAATGTCAAAAGGGGGCTTAACTAAACTCATTTTAATTACACCATCCCTGCCTGTTCTTTCCATTTCTCCAAAATTGCCCATCAACCTCCTCCATGACCATTTATTATCAATCAGCCCGCCCATAAGCCACTAGTACTCTTACAGGTAAGTCCTAGCAATTCATTGACTCAATAAGCTCAAGGCGCTTTAACTTAATTTAATTTTGGATCTTCACTGCGTAAATTTTAGTTTCATTAAATTCCCCACTTAGTTCAGCTATTTTGTTGTTGCCCTGACCCATGGGTATTACTCTCCCCCTTCCAAATATAAAACATGTATTTTTAAAATTTTCACATCTATGGAAATTAAATTTGGCAAGAAGGGTTAGTATTTCTAGATATGATAAATCAAAATTTAAATTCTTATTAAGAGAGGTGGTCAAATTTAGTATCAAAAAATAATTACCTCCAATAAGAAGACATTTGTAAGCAAAAAAAAAAAATCATACTCCAATATATGAAGGATTTTACGATTTTTAAGAAGGAATGAATTAATATAATTTTTACTCAAATGCTTTAATGAAAATTTATTAAAATTAATTTTAGAATTTTCCCTCGGCAACATTTGATTAATTGTCAGTATTAAATGAGGGTAAACTTAGAAGAAAATTTTAAATTTTAACTACCTTAGTTATTATTTTTAATTTATGTATTTTAATTAAAAACACCTTGTATTTAAAATGAAGGCATACCACTATCATCCATCAATTAGAACAACCGAAATTTTTTAAATTTGCTCATCATCTTTTTATTGCTCATATATTGAAGGCAATCACATCTAAAGTACAGTCGATCATTGAATCTTCTCATTTAATTATGTTGAAATATGTGCAAGTGTTTAATATAATTGTATTAAATAAATTAGCTGAATTGTTATATTGAAAGATGATGAAAGAAGATAAATATTATTACGTCCTATTGTTTTGAAATTTTAACAAGATTTATAATATTCCTCTGATTCTATTAATATTTATTTGATACTATTTATTGGGTATTCAATTATTATTATGTCTATTTTTCTCTGCTTGTCATTATTAAATGTTGAGAAGGTTATTAAATATTAAATTATTTTATTTTTACAGTATATATATTTAATAAAAATAAAATTAGATTTTTTTTTGAAATTTTAAACAAACTTAATAAGATTTAAATTTTTTACTGATTTCAATAAAAATATAAAAATGATTCATAAATATTAAGTAAATTTTACCCAAAAAGGAATGGACAAATATTTGTTCCTATAATTTTAGGGATAGTTTCACTTAAGTATCATGGAAGAGAGATACATTTACCCGTGAGATTCAAAAAAATAAAAATTCGAAAATTCTCTACAAGATTTCAAGACTCAACATAAATAAAATGGGTAGTTAAAAAAAAATTTGATACCTTTTTTGCAAAATTAACAAGTATCTAGTTATTACATAACTTTACTTGTAAATTTATTTTTACAATATTTGTTAAATAATTAATTAGTTAATTCTGTGATTCCATAATCTTAAAAATGTTGCTTATTAATTTCATAAGTTTTCTTATTAATTTGTCAACATGATTTGTTAATTACCCAACTTGACTTATAAATCATTTATAATATTTGTTTACTCAATTTGATTGAAAAACATTATTATTAATTGTTAATTTGCTTACTTCATTTGTTAATTTACTGAAATTAATTATAAATTATGTGACTTTACCTGTCAATAATCATACTAATGTCAAACGTTAATTATTCAAGTTTTACTTACTAATTTATTAATATCAGTTATAAATTATATGATTTGTCAATAATCATATTGGTTCAATCATCTTGTTCTAAATGCAAAATTATTAGTTATTGATTCTCTAACTTTACTCATCCATTTACCAATATCAATTATCAATCATTTTTTCTTTCTTTTACAAAAAGGTATTTTGATTTTTTAGCCCCTCATTTTATTTTAATTTAATCTATAAATCTTGTAGAGAATTTTCAAATTTTTTTGAAAACCAACAGATAAATATCTCTCCACCTTCATCTTAAATTGAAATTCTTCCATAATTTTAAAAATGTACTCCCTCTTATTCAAAATATAAAATATTTTTAATTATAATTTGAATATTAATAAAATTTAATTATATCCTTATTTTTAATTATAAATATCAAAATTTTTTTTTTACTCTTTTCCCAACTGACAATAATAAATTAAATGAGATAGATAATAATTTTTAATAAAGTATTATAATATGAGAAAGCATAAATTTTCTTATAAACTAATAAAATTTTAGCTATCATGAAGAATAAGAAAAATATAATAAATATTAATGAGGTTATACAATAAACTAAGTTAATAAATACAAGAAAAAAATAAAAAAAATTCAAAATTTACTATGTCATATTTTCAATCAAGATGAGGTGAAAAAATTATCGTATAATTTGAACAGGAGGGAGTACTATTTTATCCTCGAGTGATATAAACCAAGTTTCCTAACTTTTAAACGTCATTTATTATTAAACAAAAAGCAGCATTGGATTTGAAAGACCGGGAACTTAAAGACGATCACTGTGCTCATTAAATTGGAGTCGAAATTTTTTCAACAAATTAATTAGACAGGCAACAACCAAACCTCTGTAGTCTTTACAGAGAGGAATTTCATTAACTACACTGGGTTAATTCTAAGTGTTAGATTTTTGTCAGAATCTTCAAAGATGGAACCTATTCTTGGGGATGTTACTCTCTGATCTGATGTGATCCCTCCCTCCGCCGAACGCCAGAAACTACACAGCCAGAGAAATTTATGCCTCTCCCTTTGTACTTCAATAAAGAACCTTCCAGGACCTGATTCATCAACCACAATACACACTGCTTTCACATCAAATTTAATGCCCTTTATTGTCGCCGTCCCTTGTGATTCCCGTTCTTCCCTTCTTTAATTTCCTCTCTGTTTTCTGCCTCAGGTATCTTGCTCTCAGAACAGAGTAAGAGTAGAGCCAGACTGATGTCAACATAATGCCCAGAATCTTACCCCAAAATACCGTAAGCATTAAGCTTAAGAGAAGCGTATATATTCCGGAGCAGTTCAACTTGGTTCGCTTCTTCTCTAATGGGTCTCGGCGGCTTCTTTTTCTGGGTTTTGCTTCCGAGGGGCAAGACTCGGACTTGCGTAAAAACTTTGAGTCCGATGAAAACCGAGAGTCGGGGTTTATATCTTGAATACTACTGATCTCCAGTGACGCTTGGCTCCATATGGATCTGTCATCGCCGGTCGACGAGGTTTCCTCCGTGCATGTCGTCGAATAACTGCCCTCTGATTCAAAAGAATCCCGGCGGGAGCGGTTTTTGCGATGAGATCTTCGACTCTGTAAGCCAGACAAACATAACCGAATCAGACAAACGATCAAACAAAGATTCTTTTTTTTTTTGGGGCAAAAAACACAGCAAGTAACAAAGCGAAATTACTAACCAGGATGGTTTCGAAGACCATGGCTTTGATGAGGCGAAAAAGCTTGCGTTTGGGGGGCAGGGAACTGTGTGGGTTATGGATTTCATCCTTATGGGGAGCAGAATCAGAGGAGAAACGACAAGCAGGGGAGGGATGAGAAGGAACGGGAGAGTCAAGCATGACGTCGAGATCGACGACAGGGCGAAAACAAAGGAAGAACTTGTTCTTGGAAGAGTTGGTCATGGCGGGGAAAGGAGTGAGAGAAAGAGTTGAGGGTATGGAAGGGGAGGGAAGCGAGGAAGGAGAGGGAGAGAGTGGTGATTGTGGTAGGAGAAGGCCGGCAAGCAAGTCCGTTTGAAGAGGAAGCGGCCCTTTGTATTTATAGAATGTTTGGATTGTACGTGTCCCGCTTTCCCCCTTGTGCCGCTTTCTCCCTTCTCCAATGGTCACCCGCTTCTCGCTAGTCTTTCCCCCTTGGCAAAATATTTTTTATTAAAAAAGTTTTACTATTTTATTTCAAACAAATGGCATTTTTAATTACCCATCTCAATTTATAATCACATTTTAAAAAATTATAAATACAAATTTTAAAAATACACCCCATTTAATATAATTTTATTTTTAGAACATTAAATAAAAAAAATAGAACATGATACAGAGAGAAGGTTGATATTGAAATAAGGATAATTAATAAATATTATTTTTGTTGAGAGTATCTTATAAACTAGGTTAGAGGAAGTAAAACACACCCATAAAGAAAAATATTTAGATCGTTAAGAATTTAAATTTTTTTCAACTTTGCTCTTTTCAATACTACTATTTAAAATTAGGGTAAATGAGTAAATTATTTTTTAAACTTTAAATTTAATAGTATTATAGACTCTAAATTTTTTTATTATGTAAATTATTTTCTCAACTTTTAAAAATAATGCAACCTAGCACCTGTTGTTGGCAAAATTAATCTTAACTATTAGTTGATTAGAAAATGATATCGAAATTTATGACTAAATTTTTTTTATCATTTTCTGTAATTTTTTATTCTTTTATTATATTTTTTATTCTTTTTATAATTTTAGGGTCATTTTCTTTTATTTTATGGTCAAATAATAATTTTATTAAGGATAGAGATTAGATTGTACTATTGTCAAAAATTGAAAGAACAATTTTCTCAACAAATGAGTTCAGGATTTTATATGCTACTAGACCTAAAATTTATAAAGTAATTTTCTTATTTATCCTAAAAATTATAAGGTATTTTTCTTGAAGTATCATTTAAAAAAAATAGAATTGAGATGTAATTAATTAGGTTTTTCTATTTGAGCGAATTTATTATATTAAATAAAAATAAATATATAAACTATTATAATTTTAAATGTTATTAACTAACTCATAATGTAACACACCAAAAATTTTTTTTAAAATAATTTAACTCAATCATAGTTGGGTTACAGCCACCCAACACATTTTTATATCAATAATTTTAATATAAAATATTTTATAATTGGCTTCAACTCACACACTATAACATTTCGGATAAATTTTTACCTCCCACATGCCATTAGGCTAAATCACATTTGTCCATCTTTATACTCCCAACAAGTAAAATAAGCAATTTAATAAATTTTCAACACAAGCCAGTTATTTGACCTTATAATCATGCCATTTTAACCAATCCAAAGTAAACCAAATATTAAAATTACAGTCATCCAAATTGTACCAAAAATAAAAATAGTTTGAAAGGCATGGTTACATTTATATATTCATATAATTGACAATAAACAAAAAGCCCTATTATTGGCAATATAACACATTATAAATCATAAATTAAATACCAAAAGAGATAGTGGATCTATACCACTAAGCTTCTGGGACTCCTCCACGTGTCACTCGTGGCTCTTCTCCTGAAAATTGTTAACCACATAATGAGACTCAAAAGTCTCAGTAACCAAAGCCAATTTATGATGTGTATACAAACAGTTAAGTGTGTGCTTACTAAGTGAGAATTAAAAATAATATAATTCCAACAAATATAAAAAATATTATAATACACACAAACAACCATCCTTATATCCCTCCATTAACCTTAAGCCGTAGCCCTCACTCGGTGCTAAATTACCCGGCCAAAGGTAGATTAGCCCGAGCCCTTACAAACCACCTATTGAGTTCCAATAGGGGCATACCACGTGGCACATAAATACAACAATAATAGCAAGTCTCCCAACACCTCCCATAATAATCAAATAAATTTATAATAATATTGTACAATTATATAATATTACAAAATTTATAATTTTCTCAATAATCACCCAATTAACATGAAGTAACACTAATCATAAATTAAAAGCATGGTTACCTCGTGGCTTTTTCAATAAATTATTCCTTAAAATTTCTCTCTCACCACAATCTTCACCAGTAATACAATCTATAAATAACATATTATTTATAAATATTAGTTTCAATTTTTGAAACTAATAAAATAATTCTAATAATAGAATTAAAAATATAACATAATTTCTAATCTCAATCTTAATACAAATCTAGAGTCAATACTATTAAGTAAAATTTTTAACTCCTCTTTTAATTATCAATAAATATTAATAATCTAAAAATCAACTTCTAAACTAATTTTTATTATCAAAATTTTCTTTTTATTTCATAAATTCATACCTAAAATATTCAAAAATTAAAAATTGAGTCTCTAGCTTAGAATCATAATCCTATAACCATAATAATTCATTTCTCATCCCAAATAATCATCTAAACCTCAATAAATCAACATATATTTTCAGATCTAGTTTAGAATTTGATCCATAAGCCACAGATTCAAAGATCATCAATAAATTTATACTCTAGAATATTTATTATACTACTGACAACTTCAAAAATTATATTTATTCAACATAAATTCATCCCTCTTCCAGATCTTAAATTTTCTACCACTACAAACTCAGAAACCAAAGAAGAAGGATGACTAAGAAAAAATTTTAGAACACTTACTTAGTCTTGAAAAGCTTAAAATCACACCCTAAATATCCTATTAAAAATTCTTACCTTAAAACCCAGCACCGGTGAACTTGGCTCACAGATGCTCTCTCTGCCTCAGCTCACGCACGAAAGAAGGAATGAAGAAATGAAGGAACAGGTGAGTTTTTATAAAAATTCAGTGGGTCCCACATTTTTTTAAAATTATTTCCTCTCTCTTCTTCTTCTTCTTTTTTTATTATTTTATTTTACTGTTGATGCGGCGGCCGAAAGCGTTCACATTTTCTTCCTTCTTCTTCCTTTTTTTTTGCATACCTTTTCCCTTTTTTATTATAATAATAATTTAATAATTTTTTTATTATTTTTTTAATTAATTAATTTTTTTAATAAATTTTTTTTAAAATTTTTTTAATTTAGAATTATATCCTAAATTAGATTTAATAATCATTTTCTACTAATTTTCTTACCTCTAAATATTATTATTTATTTTTTTTAAATTTCTATTAACCCAAATTAACTATTAAAATTTAAATTGGGATGTTACAATTCTCCCCTCCTTTTAAAAATTTTGTCCTCAAAATTTGAAATTAGTAACTATTAACTACTTACTTAATCAAAAAGACGAGGATAATCACGTCGCATACTGTCCTCGGTCTCCCACGTAGCATCACCTGGAGTCATGCCCTTCCAAATTACTTTAACCAATCTAATGGTCTTGTTTCTTAATTGCTTGTCCTTGTAATCAACAATCCTTTCTGGTTCAGCTCTGAATGTCAAATTCTCCCTGAGTTCAATCTCCTCGGGTTCAATTATATGGGAAGAATCCGGTTGATACTTCTTCAGTTGTGATACATGGAATACATTGTGTATACCAGCAATTTGGGGTGGTAATGCTACTTGGTACGCTATTGGTCCAACTCGTTTTAAGATCTCAAAAGGCCCCATAAACCTTGGTGTCAATTTCTTAGCCTTAATAGCTCTTCCAACACCAGTTACTCGAGAGATTTTCAAAAATGCATGGTCACTTACTTCAAACTCAAGTGGTCTTCTCCTCTTCTCTGCATAACTCTTTTGTCTACTTTGAGCTGTGAGTAATTTTTGCTTAATTAAAGCAATCTTTTGGGTAGTCTCATCAATAATGTCTGGCCCCAAAACAGTTCTCTCACTTAATTCTGTCCAACACAGTGGCGATCTACATTTTCTTCCATACAATGCCTCATAAGGTGCCATCTGAATGCTAGAATGAAAACTATTATTGTAGGCAAATTCAGCTAATGGCAAATGACTATCCCAATTACCTCTAAGCTCAATGGCACAAGCTCTTAACATGTCTTCAAGAGTTTGTATGGTTCGTTCCGTTTGCCCATCGGTCTGGGGGTGGTAAGCGGTGCTAAAACTCAGACGAGTACCCATGGCTTCCTGTAATGATTTCCAAAAGTTTGATGTGAATCTCGGATCACGATCAGATACGATATTTGTTGGCACTCCATGCAATCTCACCACTTCTCTTATATAGATTTCAGTTAATTTCTCAAGAGAATACGTGATATTGGTAGCAAGAAAATGAGCTGATTTGGTGAGTCGATCTACGATTACCCATATAGTATCATGACCAGAAGATGTTCTAGGCAATCCTGTAATGAAGTCCATAGAAATGCTGTCCCATTTCCACTCTGGAATATCAAGAGACTGTAGCATTCCGGCTGGTTTCTGATGCTCAATTTTGACTTTCTGGCAAGTCAAACAATGAGTTACATGTTCAGTTACATCTCTCTTCATTCTTGGCCACCACCAACCACGTCTTAAGTCATTATACATCTTAGTTGCTCCTGGATGAATGATATATCTACTCTGATGAGCCTCCTCAAGTAGGATATTTTTCAATCGAGTATTATTAGGCACACACACTCTACCTTTATATCTTATGACATCATCATCGGTCACATCAAAATGTTCAGCCTTTCCAATCCCAATCTCTACCCTAATCTTATTCAAATAATCATCCTTCTGTTGCGCAATTCTGATTTCTTTCCAAAAATTATTCTCAAATTTAGTAATGTGTAGAGCAACCAAACGATTCTCGACTACTTCTACATTTACTGCATGGAAACTACTCTATAATTCATGTTCTCTGACCATCATGTGAGCAGTATGCACAAGCTTCCTGCTCAGAGCATCAGCAACTACGTTAGCTTTCCCTGGATGATACTTTAACTCAAAGTCATAATCCTTCAAAAACTCAATCCATCTGCGTTGTCTCATGTTGAGCTCCTTTTGATCAAACAAATATTTTAAACTTTTATGATCACTGAAGACCTCAAAAGAAGAACCATAAAGATAGTGCCTCCAAATCTTCAAGGCAAATACCACAGCAGCAAGCTCCAAGTCATGAGTAGGGTAATTTTCCTCATGAGGTCTCAACTGTCGAGAGGCATAAGCCACTACTCGATCCTCCTGCATCAATACACAACCTAAACCTTTCTTAGAAGCATCAGTATACAAGGTATAAGGAGCAGTTGGAATAGGTAAGGTGAGTACTGGTGTGGTGGTCAACCTCTTTTTTAGCTCCTGGAAGGCAACTTCACACTCGTTCGTCCAAATAAATGGAGCATCTTTCCTGGTCAGCTTAGTCAAGGGCATTGCAATTTGTGAAAAACCCTTAATGAAATGACGATAGTAGCCTGCAAGACCTAAGAAACTCCTAATCTCTGTCACACTTTGAGGTTGTTCCCATTTCATCACTACATCTATCTTACTAGGGTCCACCGCTACCCCTTCTTCTGAAACAACATGGCCTAAGAATTTAACTTCTTTAAGCCAAAAATCACATTTGCTCAACTTGGCATAGAGCTTGTGCTCTCTTAATATCTCCAAAACAATTTTAAGATGTCTAGCATGGTCCACCTCATCCCGAGAATAAATAAGTATGTCATCAATAAAGACTACAACAAATTCATCGAGATAAGGCCTGAAGATTCGATTCATATAATCCATGAAGACAGCTGGGGCATTTGTTAACCCAAACGGCATCACTAGGAACTCATAGTGCCCATATCTAGTCCTAAAAGCAGTTTTAGGGATATCCTCTGCTTTAACCCTCAATTGATGATACCTGATCTTAGATCAATCTTAGAAAACACTGCTGAATTGACTAATTGGTCTAACAAATCATTAATTCGAGGTAAGGGGTACTTGTTCTTGATGGTTACCTTATTCAATTATCTATAATCAATACACAATCTAAGGCTTCCATCTTTCTTTTTCACTAACAGTACCGGTGACCCCCATGGTGATACACTCGGTCTGATAAACCCCTTCTCTAACAACTCTTCAATTTGTCTCTTCAACTCAGCTAACTCCGATGGAGACATTCTATAGGGTGCCTTAAAAATAGGCCCCGTACCAGGTACGAGCTCAATTGAGAACTCAACCTCTCGTTCTGAAGGCAAACCGATCACTTCAGTAGGAAAGACGTCAGGGAATTCTCTCACACTGGAATCTGATCTACACCTTCTTCAATCTCTGCCTTGATTGAGAAGAAAATCATAAAAGCTTGACAGCCCTTTCTTATACACTGTTCTACTTGAGCTGCAGACAACAACATAGGACTTTGGGACTCTACAGGGGTTACAGTAAGAGCTGAGAGTGACACACTCTTTTTCTGACAATCAAGTACAGCTCCATTTGCAGAAAACTAATCTATCCCCACAATAACATCAATCCCAGACAAAGACAAACAAATGAGGTCTATGGTGGTCTTTCAACCCTCATACTCAACCTCTACATTTAGACATGCCTTAGCAGTCCTTACAGTCAAACCAGCAGGAGTAGAAATCTTTACATCAAAAGGTAAGGTACACACAGGTAATTTACATCTTTTCATACATTCATCAGACACAAAAGAGTGTGTAGCACCCGAATCAAACAAAGCACAAACATCATTATCAAGGATTCGGATTATACCTCGGATAGCATTAGGGTTGTTAGTAGCCTCTGGCCCAGAGAGGGCATACACTCGTGCTGGTACTGTAGGTCTCTGATCATTACCCTTATTTTGATTTTGATAGCAGAATCGGGCAATATGACCAGGCTTCTGGCAGATGTAACAAACCCAACAATCACCAGAATGAAACTTCCTACACTTACTGCATGCTTGATTACTAGCAGCACCAGAAGTAGGATTAAAGGTAGCTGAGCTCCTGTAGGACCCTTGACTCCCACTCTGATTCCCTCTGTAGCTCTGGACCTTATGATAGTAGCCCTTCTTCTTTTGATTTCTAAAGCCTCCAAAGATTTGACTGCTCCTCTTCTCTACTCCACCAATGGGTCTGGTGTGGATAGGGGGCTTCTCATGAGGTTCTTTACTCCTCTCTCTATCAGCTTCTAATCTAGCCTCTCTCTTCCTCCGAGAAACTATTCGAAGCTTATTGCACATCTCACTGAATGTCTTGATCTCAAAAGGGGCTAACTGTTCCCTTAGATCAGGCCTCGCCTTCTCTAGTAATTGTTCAGCCATCCACTCTGTATCTTCATGTTTTTGGAGATAAGTGGAGTATTTAGATAATTCTGAGAATTGTTCAATAAATTCATCCTCATCTAGATCACCCTGGCGGAATGCATAAAACTCAGCCTCCTTTTCTGCTCTCAGTGCAGTAGGAAAATAATTCTCGAACAATATGGCTTTAAAATCTTCCCAAGTAAGAGAGGAATCATCCTTCGGTCCTGATATTTCCCACCATTTCTTAGCACTCTTCTGTAGTAAGAATATTTCCAGCTGCACCTTTTGATTAGAAGTGCACACAACCATACGAAAAATACTCTCCAATTGATCTATCCATTCTTCAACCACCGCCGGCTTAAGATTTCCATCGAAAGTAGGAGGATTAAACTTATGAAAAGTACTCCAAATCTTTGTGATCGTGGATGTCTGTTGCTCAGAGTGGAGACTCATATTCTTTGAACTAGTCTCATGGTGAGAATAGGGAGATGAGCCTTCATCAGCAGATTGGCTCGCATTGAATACCTTGGTATGGCTTCCTTCTTGTTGGCCATTTCCCTCTCGGTTGGAATTCTCCTTATATTGTCTTAAAGTGGCCAACTCTTCTTCTTGTCTCTTCATACGGTCACTAAGATTATATAGTAGATCCATCATTTGCCTCATGGTTGGCTCATCCTGCCTTAGTTGTGACTGTATGGGCTTACCCTGCCCCATTTGTTGCTGTGTGGGCTCCAGTTGTGGAAGTGAAGGTATGTCATTTCCTATTGGCTCTATAGAATCACCGGCAATTTCGCCACCTCTCCTAGTTTTGGACACCATCTCTCCCCTCGTAAAGGATGGAAGTCACATAATTAAGTTAACACTAATCTCAAGACAAGAAAAAATAATGGAGAAGTATTATGATTTAATAATGTATATTGCCAATAAACTAGGTTAATGTATAACAATTTCATAATTTATAAGAATTTAAAATATGTAGCTTTGATACCAAAATTTGTAACACACCAAAAATTTTTTTTAAATAATTTAACTCAACCATAGTTGGGTTACAGCCACCCAACACATTTTTATATCAATAATTTCAATATAAAATATTTTATAATTGGCTTCAACTCACACACTATAATATTTCGAATAAATTTTTACCTCCCACATGCCATTAGGCTAAATCACATTTGTCCATCCTTATACTCCCAACAAGTAAAATAAGCAATTTAATAAATTTTCAACACAAGCCAGTTATTTGGCCTTATAATCATGCCATTTTAACCAATCCAAAGTAAACCAAATATTAAAATTACAGTCATCCAAATTGTACCAAAAATAGAAATAGTTTGAAAGGCATGATTACATTTATATATTCATATAATTGACAATAAACAAAAGGCCCTATTATTGGTAATATAACACATTATAAATCATAAATTAAATACCCAAAGGAGACAGTGGATCTATACCACTAAGCCTCTGGGACTCCTCCACGTGTCACTCGTGGCTCTTCTCCTGAAAATTATTAACCACATAATGAGACTCAAAAGTCCCAGTAACCAAAGCCAATTTATGATTGTGTATACAAACAGTTAAGTGTGTGCTTACTAAGTGAGAATTAAAAATAATATAATTCCAACAAATATAAAAAATATTACAATACACACAAAAAACCATCCTTATATCCCTCCATTAACCTCGAGCCGTAGCCCGCACTCGGTGCTAAATTACCCGGCCAAAGGTAGATTAGCCCGAGCCCTTACAAACCACCTATTGAGCTCCAATAGGGGCATACCACGTGGCACATAAATACAACAACAATAGCAAGTCTCCCAACACCTCCCACAATAATCAAATAAATTTATAATAATATTGCACAATTATATAATATTACAAAATTTATAATTTTCTCAATAATCACCCAATTAATATGAAGTAACACTAATCATAAATTAAAAGCATGGTTACCTCGTGGCTTTTTCAATAAATTATTCCTTAAAATTTCTCTCTCTGTTAACCTCTAGAAGTTCATGTTATTTCATCACATTTTCCTTAGATTTTAATCGGTTTTAGTTCAATTGTATATGTTTTTATTGCCCAAATTAGGAAAATGTGCATTTTGTTTTGGGCTTGTGTTCTTGGCTTTAATTTGATATTTTTAGCCTAATTTCATGTTATTTTGATTAGAAGCGTTTCTGGATATTTTTTAGAAGGCGTTTGGATGAAGAAATCAAAAGCTAATTGAATTATTTTCGTTAGCTGTAAAAACAGTACAAAACTACCAAAGTCGTCTCAAAGTCGTGACTTTCGTTCGCGACTTTCGTCGCTGTCAGAAAAACGCTGCGTTTCATTTATTAGAAATTAGTTGGCTAGGACACATATAAGCTGAGAGCTCGATTCAGAACGCATTCTTCAGACTTTTTGACACTTTTGGAGCTTGGTTGTGCTAGGGTTTGGGCATTGAAAGAGTTGGGATCAAGAGATTGAAGCTTTGAAGACATTTGGAGCTCATTTTCTTTGGTTTTTCTATTCCTCTTCCCTTTCCTCTCTTGTAATCTGAAATGAGTCCACTTATTTTGTATATTTATAGCTTGTGGATGATTATGAGTAGCTAAACCCTTTGTTCTAGGATTATTTGGAACCCTTGTATGGATTAACACCATATTTCTCCTCTCTTTTTGTGATTAATGATATATATGTGTTTATTTTACTCTTTCCTTAATGTTTCTACTTGATTGGCCACCATTTAGATGTTGGGTTCACTTAATTGATGCTTGAGAGGGCTAGGTTGAGTGTAGAACTTGGGTAAAATTGTGTAAGAACTTGATATTTGCATGTTGAATGGATGGTTTTGCTAGTAAGATAGAGATATACTTGCTAGCCTTGCATAGCCACATTAGGGTTGGTGTTTAAAATTGAGTTTTATTAATTGTAACAAGAGATTGGGCAATTAATTTAACTAAACACTTGTTCATGACTTGAGAGAGCTTGTCCAAGTATTTTTAGAACCCTAGGTTAGCACTTATTTTCATTAAAAGCATTTATGAGAGGAGGTAATTTTGGTGTTATGAAATGTAAGGGGGACAATTAATCCTAGGTCTCAATTTGTGTTGGAAGTTTGTGAATCACTCACTTTTTTTTATTTTCTAGTGTTAGTTTCATTTGAAAAATCATTTTCACCTAACTTTGTGTAGCTCAACTTGATCGAATTTACTTAGTCTTTTGCTTGATTATAGTTTTTAAACAAATCCTCGAGGGAACGATACTTTACTCATTTTATATTACTTGCTACGACCCGTGCACTTGCGGTGAGCAACACTCTCACCACAATCTTCACCAGTAATACAATCTATAAATAACATATTATTTATAAATATTAGTTTCAATTTTTGAAACTAATAAAATAATTCTAATAATAGAATTAAAAATATAACATAATTTCTAATCTCAATCTTAATACAAATCTAGAGTCAATACTATTAAGTAAAATTTTTAACTCCTCTTTTAATTATCAATAAACATTAATAATCTAAAAATCAACTTCTAAACTAATTTTTATTATCAAAATTTTCTTTTTATTTCATAAATTCATACCTAAAATATTCAAAAATTAAAAATTGAGTCTCTAGCTTAGAATCATAATCCTATAACCATAATAATTCATTTCTCATCCCAAATAATCATCTAAACCTCAATAAATCAACATATATTTTCAGATCTAGTTTAGAATTTGATTCATAAGCCACAGATTCAAAGATCATCAATAAATTTATACTCTAGAATATTTATTATACTACTGACAACTTCAAAAATTATATTTATTCAACATAAATTCATCCCTCTTCCAGATCTTAAATTTTCTACCACTACAAACTCAGAAACCAAAGAAGAAGGATGACTAAGAAAAAATTTTAGAACACTTACTTAGTCTTGAAAAGCTTAAAATCACACCCTAAATATCCTATTAAAAATTCTTACCTTAAAACCCAGCACCGGTGAACTTGGCTCACAGATGCTCTCTCTGCCTCAGCTCACGCACGAAAGAAGGAATGAAGAAATGAAGGAACAGGTGAGTTTTTATAAAAATTCAGTGGGTCCCACATTTTTTTAAAATTATTTCCTCTCTCTTCTTCTTCTTCTTCTTTTATTATTTTATTTTACTGTTGATGCGGCGGCCGAAAGCGTTCACGTTTTCTTCCTTCTTCTTCCTTTTTTTTTTGCATACCTTTTCCCTTTTTTATTATAATAATAATTTAATAATATTTTTTTATTATTTTTTTTAATTAATTAATTTTTTAATAAATTTTTTTTAAATTTTTTTAATTTAGAATTATATCCTAAATTAGATTTAATAATCATTTTCTACTAATTTTCTTACCTCTAAATATTATTATTTATTTTTTTTAAATTTCTATTAATCTAAATTAACTATTAAAATTTAAATTGAGATGTTACACATAACGTAGTATAGAAAGTAAAGGGAAGACAGCTTAGCTAAATTGCTGTCTATAAAATGTCAGAATTCAAACCTTCAATCATTTACGAGAATTATTACTATTTACGTCAACTTGGCGGGTGATACTTAATTTATTATTATTTTGCTAACATTGACACACATTAAATTTTGTTTTTGTTTTGGCCAGCATTACATTTTAGTTCACAACAAGCAGTTGAAGTTAAAATCTAGTAAGAGCGAGACTCTGTCTAAACCTTTGGAGAACTGCTTACTTATTTACACTCACCCATTTTTAACTACTCATACTCTTTAATGTAAAGACTGGGAGTTTCCCAAATTTAACGTTTTGCTGGATTTGTAAATGGGTTTTGGCCTCTTGGGTCTCCACAAAGGACAATCAAACACCCACTAAAACCTAAAATTGCGTTTTGAGTTTCTCTCTTCAAAGTATGGATGGAATTGCTTGCTTTTTAATACATTTTAAATTGGTTGTTGATTTTTGACTGAAGTAAATATATGTTAAATATACAATTTTTTAAAAATTTAAACATCTTTTTCAAAGCGTTATACAAAGTCTAAATGTGTGAGGTTTACTTGAGTGGTGAATTTTAAATATCATATATCTATTTTACTTTCAGAGCAATAAAAAAGAACGTTGAGTAGTAGTTTGGGATCCAAAATTTAAATAAAACTTAGTCTTGTTTGTTTAAGATTGAGATATTTATTTCTAATTAAATTGAGATATAATTTTTTATATGTTATCTATTCAATAACAAACTCTTTTTGTTTTTTTAGCAAAATTCTATAGCAAATTTTTATTATTAAGAGAAGATTGGCCCATTAGTTGGAATATAGTTGCTGCCCAAGAAATATAGACCAATTTTTTTATATCTTTGATATACATCTATATACCATTGACAAACAGTCTTAATAACAAGATGGTAGCATAATTTACAAAATTTTTTTTTATTGATATACAATGAAAAATATTAAATTAGTTAAGATACAAAATATAAAAAATATTGGGGTATTATCTTGGACTCTTGGTTTGGTTTTATAATATAAGTTATATTTACAAAAACCCCTTATTAATTAATATTATTAATACTTTAAAATATAATTATTTTGATTTGATTATACAAAAATATATTAAGCATTTAAATCTAATACCCAAGTGTTCTCCTTAAAATTTAATATTGAATACTTTGAAAAGTTTTATTTATTAATTTTAAGAAAAATAATTTATAGAAAAAGTATTTAGAACTTTAAATCAAATTGTTAAGTGGGTGAAGGGAAAAAGGGGGCAACTTTGGAGAGAGTCCGTGGGGGACAGGTAGCAAAAAAATCATGTAACTTGGACTGTACCCTGATTGCTACTAGTATTGATAAGCAAGAGTGTTTTCTTTATTTTATCTTTTTTTTTTCCTTTTATATTTTTGTGGATAAGATAAAGATATCACAAGGATTCTGAATTGAATTAGTTGGTTGGTGGGGTTAGAACAGGTAGTTGGCAACAAATTTTTATATGCATTCCATTTCATATCAACAAATTGAAATTTCCCTACATTTGATTAATCTAAGTTTATATAATAAATTATGGCAATATGTATAAATACTAATATATGCAGAAGTGGATTGACTGGCCGAATATTAAAATCGGAGGTATCACCAAGTGTTTTGCATCGATGGGATTTGGTTCTCTTCAAGATACATAGCACACTAACTTGGATTCAATTTACATTATATATTCTTGTAATTATTAGTAAATAAATAAATAAATCATGCACTTATATTGATAAAATAATGACGAGAGACAATGTAATAATTTATTGAATTTCGATCTTTTATACATTTCTTCTTTTTTATCTATTGTTTGAGAAAGATATTAAAATAGAATGCGTGGAGCTTGTTATTTAAGTAGAACTAGTATGGAGCCAACCATTTACTGAGGTGAATATGTTGAATCTACATATCTCTATTTATATAGACAAGTAAAGTAATGTATGCATATCTGAAGAATCTGCTAGAGAATATATATATATATATATATATTATGCCTATTTTTTTGGAAAATGAATTAAAAAAATAAAAAAAAATGAAAGTCATAATAGCTCAATATGATCTTTTACTATTATATATAATGCTGCAAAGCAAAACATCCATTTATTCATGAATTCAGACGGGAGCTTAACAGAAAGGCAATCCAGTTTCACAAACATATTTGATTTTTTGGCAGACTTATTTTATCACAATTTCTCTTAAATTTCATTTCCGAATAAGTAACAATCAATAAATAAAAATTGTAGTAATATTGACTAAATTTAAATGGCCCAACTACTAATCAATAAATTTATTTTTCCTAAACATTTGCTGTCCAGTAAAGTAACTATATTTTTAGTTGAAAGAAAGCCATACACTCTAAAATCTTCTCTCATTTTGAATTGATCCAGTTTACTTGAAAATTTTTGGGAAGGAACTTATAGAACTCTCTCAACTTGAAAATATTTATCTTTTACTGAAAATAATAATTATCTTTCTATCGAGAGTATTTATTTCATATTATTTATTTAAAGATACTTTTTCTATTTTACTCTTAAAAGTATTAAAGTACTGTTTGCATATTAGTAAGGTATACTCCACACAAATAAGGGATAAATTTAGTAAATGATATCATATTTTTACATATTAAGTAAATTACATATATATATATAATAACCTTTAATGATAAATATTTTAAAATGAAAGGAATAGTATTTAAAAATTTAAATAAACTATATTTGCCAGAAAAAGGGTAACTGCCCCTACAGGATGATGTGGCATGATGAGACCCAAAGGTGCTTACGTGGTCCACTAGGGGACCGTGGTAACTGTCCCTGCAGGATGATGTGGCATGGTGAGGCCCAAAGGTGCTTATGTGGTCCACTAGGGGACAGTGGTAACTACTGTATTGACCATCGTTACTTTCTTTTATTTTCTTTCGTTTGGGGCCAAATTTTCTTTTGACAAAAGTTTTGGGACCAAATTGACCCTCGTTATTGCCAACACGGATTGTTTGTTTCTTTTTAACCGGGGAAAGTGACAATTGAGGATCTAAAGGTAATTAATTTCAATTAAAAATTATAAAATATTAAAATTTCAATTAAAAATCATGACCTTTATTTAAAATTAAAAAAATATATAAAATTTTACGAAAAAGCCCTCTATTAGATATTAAAATGTACACAAAACTGCTGAATTCACTGTTGTGACATGAAAATATTGTTAATATGAGTTGAGAAAATAAGAAACTATATTTAAGAATAAATTATTTTTTATTATAAAAGAAATTCATTTTTGAAACATTCTAAGGTCATTTATAAATGTATAAAAGTGATTCAGAAATTTACTAACTTCATTCATGAATATGAACTCAATAACTTGTCAAATTAAATCTCATGCTTGTTAATATATAGTTAGACCATTTAAAAAATAAAGAGATAACATTGTTGAAATCACTATTGTAACATATGAATATTGTTAATGTTGGATGAAAAAATAAGAAATCATGCTTGGGAATATATTATTTTTCAGTATGAAAAAAATACACTTTTAAAATGTTCTAAGGTCACCTATAAATATATAAAAGTAACTGGAAAATTTATTAAATTCATTTAGTGATTTTTTCCTTAGAGGCATTTAAGACAATTCATATTGTTTTAAATTCAAAGAAAGGTCTATGATTTTTAATTGAGATTTCAATATTTTGTGATCCTCAATTAAAATTAATGATCTTAAAAGATTTTTAATTATCATTTTCCCTTTCAATCGCCACTGGAGTCCTGGTGCTTTTGGCTTCCCTTCACCAATGACAAAATTGATCTTATCTGATTACGCGTAATATATACCCTCTTTTCTCGTAGGACAGAAAACAATGTTTTTTATTTTTATTTTTTGGGACCTGGGGACAGAAAACAACGTTGATGGCTATCGTACAAAAAAAGACCCAGTCAGCACTACGTTTACTCTTTTTTGTATTTTTTGTTTTGCCAGAACAACACTAGGTTTATTCACAAAACACAAAAGTGCAAATCTCAAGGAGAAACACGAGTTCGGACTTAGACAGCATTGATCTTCAGTCTGTTGAAATATGCCAAACAATTTCTAACTTGTGCTTCGCATGAAATTATTGGGTTCATTATTCTTTCCTTTTTGGCCACTGGCATTTGAACTCGTGATCCGTGCACTATGCAGTTCACATTGAAGAAGCGAGCCACAAAGTCATGCTATAAGATTGTACTCCATTATCAACATAACGTTAGAAATATGGCATTTTGAAAATAAAACACTAATTATTGTGGCTAACTTTGTACTATACTCATGTTTCGATTCATTGCATGCTACTTTTGTTGCTTTTCCTGTTAACTTTTGCGAACACTTTGCAGAAAAGTTTGCACATAACCCCTTTAATTCTTAAAGATTATAGCCATGTTCAATCTTGTTGTAAATATATGATACTTCGAACTAACTTATTAAAATTAAGGAAGCTAAGTGTTGTTAAATCATTGAAAATAAAATAACTTTTCTAATTTATCCCGATTTAAGAGTATAACTTTTAAAAAGAAAAATATCAGGAAGTAAATATGGGTGATGATTTTGAAAGATAACTAATACTCATCCTTTCATGGAAAGTGACTAATATAGGATTATCAAATCGTAAGACAAGATATCGAGTGAGTAGCTTTTGATTCAAACAAGAATTTTGGATCTCACTGTATATCAATATATTTCTTTCGAAAGATATGAAAGTCCAACAATTTTCCGCATCTTGATTAATAAGCCATTTAATATATTTTCTTTTATATATCATCAATTCATCATACATTTTTCTATTAATTTTAATTTGAAATCTTATAAATGCACTACCTTTGGTCCATCAATTACCTCGCAGATATAGTAACAAATCCAGTCTAAACTGATTAAACTCATTAAACGTGTAAATTTGATTTCTTTTAAAGAAAGAAATTGTCATTATTTCGTTAAATTAATGTACTTTATCCTCATTAATTTTCTAGATGTAAAGGCAGTTTGATTTTTGAGCAAGAAGGTATTAATGATTCAAACAATTTTTAAAATATCTTGTACCAAGGACCAGGCAAATATTTTAAAAGGAGGCTTATAAAAAGAACCAAAAGGAGTGATTAAAACTTTACAGGCAGTCACACACACTGTCAAATTTCACAACATTTGATCGATAAAATTAATTTAAATTTATATTGTGGGTAACGCTAATGTGTGTTTGGTATGATAATCCCTTTCGCACTGAAATATGGCACAACCACCAGCCTAAGCCCCCAAAGTCCAGATCGAATTAGTCACATTTTAATTTAATTCGATTGATGAGGACGTCATATATATGACTGCAACCTCTCAATCCCTCTCGTATTTAATGAAATAGGCATTTTAATGATACCACTTGTGATCTTTTACTGTGCTTGATATTCATATGTAACTGCATTTCCCAAGTTTTTTTGTTGTGCTCATCTGCTTGAGGAATCCAAATATTGCTTTTTATAAATAAAAAAAGAGAACAATATATAACGGTGGGAACATTTCATTTGATACAGTCGTAGAGGATGTTACTTTTAATTAATTATTCTAAGCAATGGTTTGGGGTATGATTTGTAGGGTATATAGTATAGATACGTAGAACAATTGATAAACGCAAACTTATGATTAAAGTTTGGTAATATCTGAAATCACATCATTATGTCTAATTTTAATTACACGCACATGAAGCACGAACTTATCTTTCTTTTATAATACATGGCAAGAATCCAGCATATATTCATGGTTAGCTAATAATGAATAAGAATGAACTGGCCTCCACCTCCTAAACTATTTCATGTGGAAAAAAAATTCAACACATGGGGCTACACATGTAAATATTAAAAATCTGTGGTTATTATTATAATCACATCCAAATAAAGCGGTCTATCTATGAAAGTTTTAAAGCTTAAAAGGTATAATTATTATAGAATTAATGTGTAAAAATCTGTCTAATATTTATAGTTTGTTGAGGAGCCAAATCATTAATATCATAACCTTAAATTTATAAATAGAGGTTATAGTTATTGGATTGACCAGGTTAGTTGGAATGTTCTCCAATATTCTCCTTGTTGGAAACATTCAAAAATTCCCTTCGGTAACAATGTGGAAAACATGCTTGTGAATTTGAAAATTGAATCAAAGTGATGGACTCAACTATTTAGGTATGCTTTTGCATTTAGGTTCTTCTGTTTTTCTAAATCAATATGGGATTATATTCAAGTTTAAGGATTTGGTTTAAATTAATTCTTTGGTTTTGAATATGAAGTCAATTGATCAGGAACCACCATTCCAACATTTCACTCAATTCTAGCATGCAATAGTGTCTTCCTTGTTGAACATACGTACGCTACTCTCCACTGTGCCTTATGTTACATGAGGCGGTTTTTATGATCTATTATCTAGTAGACTAACATAAGACAATTTTAAAAAAGTCAACAACATTAAAATCTCATTCTGCACAAATGTCCTTAGTAATTGTGTTGTAGAGGGATGATATAAGAAATAAATTACAATTTACAAATAGTTGGAATCATCTCAATGAATGAAGAAAAGTATCAAACAGCTGGCATGCTGTCAATTCAACTCCACTTTAGCGAGAAGAGATTAAAGCACATGCAAGATCAAGGGAAGTAGTTTCGTTCAAGTGGGCTCATGCCCATATTGAATTTTGCGAGCACCGAAAGGCTTCTAAGTTTAAACTCTGAACACAAAACAAGCTATCAAAGGCCCGTAAACATGTCCAATCGTATATAAGCAGAAAAATCCTTCTCTTTTTCGCCAAAGCCAGTCTTCAGTCTCCGTAGTTCCGCTCGTCTTCCCCACGACAATCACAAAATTGATATGATCTGGTTCGGCGAAACTTCACTTTTACTTTTCGCCAGAGATAAGGGCCCGTTTGGTTTTTCTGCATTTTATATTTAAAAAATAAAATTTTACTTTTAAAATGTTAAAAATTATTTGAATAAAATATTTTACAGAAAAGTACATCCTGAAAATATATCTAAACAGTGACTGAAAGTGAATTTGATAAACGTAACTATTTGAAATTTTTAAAAAGTGAATTTAAAAAGTAAGATGTTATTTGACCATACTACCCCAAGTTTAATTTCTTATTCCTTTATTTAAAAAAATTAATTTATTATCATTTCAATACTAATAATTAGATATCAAGTTTTTAGCATTATAAATTAAATAATTAATTATATTAATTTTTAGCATTAATGTGTAATAATAATTACAAATCTTTGTCATATTTTCTAAAATTACAAATTAAAAAAATATAAATAACTAGAAAATTAAGTTTTTAGCATTATAGATCAAATTTTATGTTATTTAAAATATTTATCATATTTTTTAAATATATTATATTTGTATAGTAAAAATTATAAATTATTATAAATTAATGTCCTTTTTGATAATTGTATATTCTAAAATACATTACATTATATAATCCAAATAACTCTCAATATACCAAACTAATTTTTAAAAAATATATTAAATATAAATTTTATTATAATAACTAATTTTTATTAAACTAATTTTTATTATATAAATATTTGATAAATTAAAAACTAAACACACACCCATTTTTTCTTAAAAGAAAGAGCTATTGGTTATACAAATAAAGGACAAGGTCAACAGAATGACCACCGCAAGCCAGGAATGCAGTCAAAAAATGTCCGCCAGAAAATTATTAGTTTGTAGTCTGACTTGCCGCCCCATTGCTCTACCAGACCCAGACTTCACCAGCCATGCCCAAGCCTTCTCTAAAATCACCAATAAGCATTTTCCTAATTTCTGCCTTAAAGTTTTATTTTAAAACCTTAATTTCCTTCGAGCTAATGAATTTTTCCATTACACTCAGAAAAAATCACCAATAAGCACACATAATGCGAATCGCCAAGTCAACACTTTTATTTTAGACAAACCAATCTTTTTTTGTAAGTTGGATTTTTTTCCCATTCAAAAGAAACCTATAAGAACACAATTAGATCCGACAACGATGGGTGGGACTGGTAGGCTATCCTTTTAGACCGTGCATCTTTCAAGGGCTGGAATTGAAAAAAAAAAAGAAAATTTTAATATAAAAAAGTTTTTCAATCCTATAAAAATAAGCTCGATTTACTTTTTAAATTTTTAAAATCTTTGTTATAACTTTGTTTATATAATTTACTTAAAATTTTAAATTAATACATGAGAATAATATAATTTATTAAATATTTATTTTAGGTCATGAATATAAAGTCAGTGAGGTTGTTGAAATAACATCCTCTCTAAATAGACTTTCATTTAATGGGTTTAGTGTTTTATTTTTGAATGAATATTGATGATAATAAAGATTAGAGAGTATGCATATTTAAATATTTGACTTAGGTATTTTGTAATTTACATATGTCTTGGTATAATTAGAAATTTTAATTTCAAAAATAAGAAAGTTATGTCCCGAAAACTGCGAATAAAAATAAAGGTTGAGAAAAATACTGATTTAGAATTAAAGGATTTATGGGCATGAGCCCTAGAGCTGGTTTTGCAAGGTCAGGGCTATAGAACCGGGCGCGCTTTCATTAGCACAACATTGTTGACTGCGATGGCATAAAGAATGGTCGTGCCCGTACAGGCCGAACCATTCATTGAACGCTATAACGATCAATAGGCTCTTGTTTCCTTTTTTTTGGGATTGCACAGCAAGTCACACACTCTTCCTTCAAATAAAATATCGTTATTTCTTATAAAAAAAAAAATATCTTAGTTCTTTATCTTAGCTGTTTCTGCTTGGCCATGGACAACATGAACGACCCATGGCCTTTTCTCTCTCTTCTTTTCCTCTGTTTCTTTTTTCACGCCATTCCTTCACTGGCAGCTGATACCATTTCTGCAAATCAAACTCTTTCTGGGGATCAAACTATCATCTCATCCGGTGGTGTCTTCGAATTGGGTTTCTTCAAGCCAGGCAATTCCCCAAACTACTACATAGGCATCTGGTATAAAAAGGTCTCTCAACAGGCCATTGTTTGGGTGGCAAACAGAGACAGCCCAGTCTCTGATAAAAACTCCGCCAAGTTGGTTATATCAAACGGCAATTTGGTTCTCTTAAACGAGTCCCAAATCCAAGTTTGGTCGACAAACTTGATTTCCACCACCTCTGGTTCTGCTGTGGCTATACTCCTGGATTCTGGGAATCTTGTCCTAAGAGATGAGGTAGAATCTTCAGAAAATTTATGGCAGAGTTTTGATAATCCGACCAACACATTTCTTCCTGGCGGTAAAATCAAACTCAACAATAAGACAAAACAGCCTCAATATCTCACTTCCTGGAGGAACAAAGAAGATCCTGCCTCTGGAGCTAGACCCGAAAGGAACCACTTCGTACCTGATTCTTTGGAACAAGTCTGAAGAGTATTGGACTAGCGGTTCTTGGAACGGCCAAATTTTTAGCTTGGTCCCTGAAATGAGGGCGAATTTCTTATACAATTACACCTTTGTTTCGAACGAGAACGAGAGCTATTTTACTTACTCCATGTATAACTCTTCTATTTTATCTCATCTGGTGATTGATATCTCGGGACAGATCCAGCAACTCTCGTGGCTAGAAAGCACGAATCAGTGGAATTTGTTTTGGTCTCAACCAAGGCAACAATGTGAGGTGTATGCTTTTTGTGGATCATTTGGGACCTGCAATGAGAATTCCCTGCCATTTTGTACTTGCCTGACTGGTTTCAAGCCAAAGTCACAAACTGATTGGGATCTAGAGGATCATTCAGGTGGGTGTGTGAGGAAAACCAAGTTGCAGTGTGAGAATCCGAGTTCATCTAATAGAGAGAAAGACAGGTTTTTGGCAATGCCAAACGTGGCCTTACCTAAACACTCACAATCTGTGGGAGTAGGAAATGCTGTTGAATGCGAATCCACGTGCTTAAAAAATTGCTCTTGCGTTGCTCATGCGTATGACAGTAATGGGTGTTCTGTTTGGAATGGAGATTTATTAAGTCTGCAGCAACTTTCCCAAGATGACAGTGATGGAGAAACGTTATTTCTAAAAGTTGCGGCTTCTGAGATTTCAGATGCTCCACACAAAAAGCAAGACATTATTGGTATTGTGGTAGGCTTGGTTGGAGGTCTAGGGGTTCTCCTAGCCATTTGCCTCTTTGTGATGATGAGAAGAAAAAAGAGAGTAGTTGGATTAGGAAGATCGGCCGTGGGTTCATCGGCGGCATTTGGGTACAGAGATCTACAAAATGCAACCAAGAATTTTTCTGAAAATCTAGGAGAAGGTTTTGGTTCTGTTTTCAAAGGTACGTTGTCGGATTCAAGTCCCATAGCAGTAAAGAATCTTGAAAACACAAGCCAAGGTGAGAAAAAGTTCATATCAGAAGTCAGCACCGTAGGCATAGTCCGACATGACAATCTTGTTCGTCTTCGTGGGTTCTGTGCCGAAGGTTCCAGAAAGCTTCTGGTTTATGATTACATGCCAAATGGTTCTTTGGATTCTTATCTGCTTCCGGATATAAACTCCAAGAAATTGGAGTAGAATGTGAGGTACCAAATAGCATTAGGAACAGCAAGAGGACTAAATTACCTCCACGAGAAGTGTAAAGACTGCATTATACATTGTGACGTAAAGCCAGAAAACATTCTTTTAGATTCTGATTTTTGTCCAAAAATTGCAGACTTTGGCCTCACAAAGCTAGTTGGGATGGAAATCAACAGAATCCTCACAGCCATGAGAGGGACAAGGGGTTATCTTGCCCCAGAGTGGATTTCTGGTGTGACTATCACACCAAAAATTGATGTTTACAGTTATGGAATGATGCTATTCGAATTGGTGTCAGGAAGAAGAAACTCTGAACCATTTAAAGATAGTCAAGTTAAGTTCTTTCCCACCTTGGCTGCGAATGTAGTAATTCAAGGAGGCGATGTTCTTGACCTTTTAGATCCTACATTAGAGCGGAATGCGGACGTTGAAGAGTTGACTAGGATAATAAAACTTGCTTCGTGGTGTGTACAAGATGCTGAGTCTAACAGGCCATCCATGTGTCAGATTATTCCAATTCTAGAGGGATTTCTGGATATGAATTTGCCTCCGATTCCAAGATCCCTCCTACTGTTTGCGGGCAGCTAGAACATTGTTTTCTTCAATTTTAATTAGAAAGTAGTATCTCATTAGCAAGCTCAAAGTCCTTCAGAGAAAATCATGCACGAGGATTGAGGATAGTATGGTTTGCTTTCTATCCATTATTAATGTATAATTATTTCCAAAGCCCCCTCTCAGGACTTTGAGACTTTCTGGATGGGCTAAATCATGAGAAGAGCCCTCTTGATTAATTCAATCACAATAATGTGAGGTAGCATCCTATGGCGGTGTCAAGATATATATACTGGGATTGATCTTCTATGGCTACTTCTCTATTTTTGTAATTTGCTGTGGTGGTATGGGAGATACCGTGAACTTGTTTGTAAAAGTTATGCTCAGGCGATCAGGAGTAGTTTCTCTGGAATATTTATTATTGCATATTTATTCTCCTTAATTTACAAGAAATTCTCTTGAGAAACAAAAAGTAGTATCAAGTGTTCTAATTGTTGCATATTTATTCTCCTTGATTTATAAGGAATTCATAACTTCAAGAACAGTTAAAAGTTAAAAAGCACTCCCCCACCACATTTTATGAAACATTTTTTTTTGATAAAATTGCAAATTCCAATAAAATTAATTATATAGATTTTGGAATCTTAATTTCTTTCAAGAGAAATATAAACTTTTTAAAATATGCTATATTTAATAAGAGGGAGAGAGAGAAAGGATGATATTTGAAGAGTGAAATAATGAGAAACAATTCTTTTATAAATTCAGTGTGTTATGTTATTTATGTTATTTATGTTCTATTCAATAAAATTGCACAAATTAAATCAAATAAAATTTTATATATCATTATTTTTAATGACTTTTTTAATAGAATGTCTCTTTAATTTATTGTCTTCTCTCTCTCATAGTGAATTGCATAATCAATTTATATTTATAGTTACTTGGCATGACATGTTTTTATTAAATAGATTATAAATGATATGATGTATCAATTCATGCAAGAATTTCTCAATGATAAAAAATATTTTTGAAATAAATTTTATTAGTGAAATATTTTTCTCCAGAGCATCTTATATTATAAAATATCAAACCATCCTAAAAAATGTCTTATAAAATAAAGTTGATGAAATATTTTCACCTGATTTGATCAAGAAATGTTTTCATCCGATAAAAAGAAAAAGTACAAGACCTCGTAACAATTAATGCAAGCGTTAATCTTATCACACGCCAATGTGGAATCGGTTTAATTAATTGAAAGTATTTTTTTAGCCAATTAATTGAAAGTATTCGCTCTCATGTTTCTTCATCAAGTTTTCTAATTGTTACATACTTATTCTCCTTAATTTATAAGAAATTCATAACATGAAAGGACAGAAAGTTCAAATTACTTCCCGTTCCATTTTAGAAGATATTTTTTTAAAGTAAAATTACAAATTCCAATAAATTAAAGATTAAATGACAAATTTGCCTATAAATCATAGTCCAGGATTGTCTAAGATAATGAACTTTTTTTCTGTGCAATATTTCATTTCAATTTTTTAAAATGATGTAATCTTATCCATATCATTAATAAATTATAACTTTAACTGTTAATTGACAACAAAATTACATAAAAGAAGCTCAAAAATTATAAAAAATGACCAAAAAATTGGGTCCTTTTCTATATTTTCTTTGTCCCATTATGTAATTTTTTAGTTTTTTTTGTAATTTTTAAATTAATTAACAGGTAAAATTAACTTTTATTAATGATAGGACCGGTATAGTATCATTTTTAAAAGTTAAAGAAAAACTTTACATAAAAATTAAGTTTAAAATTCTAGATATTTTAGAGTCCTAGTTTAAGGGTAAAATTGCCTTTTAATCCTAAAATCTATTACATAGATTTTTGAATTTTAATTTTTATTAGAGGAAACTTATCATCTTTGAAAAAACCATTGAGAGACTTATAATCAATTACCAATCTTTTTTTTTTCTCTTTCTTTTTCTAATCTCTTCTTAGCATACAATGCTTGGCAGCATCTAGTTGATATTGCCAAAATTGCCACCATACAATCTCCTCCTCCTAAACTAGTTGTAGATATTTAAGGAATAAAATAATGAGGAGTATTATTTAAAAAGGTTTCATTAATGAATTGTTTTCCCAAAACATCTTTTGTTATAAAATATCAAACCATTCTAAAAAATTATTTTATAAAATAGGATGGATGAAGTGTAATAAAAAGGAAAAGTAATACGTCGTAATAATTAATGTCAAGGCTTAGTCTCACCACACGCCAATGTGGAATCGACTCAATTAATTGAAAGCATTCACTCTCACAGTCTCTCTGTTTTTTTTTTCTTTGTTGTTTTTTGGGCCAGAAACTCTCACAGTGTCATGTTTTGCACGTTAACGTGTTTTAATATTTTCTTTGACTAATTATCCTATCCGCTTGGGACTAACTATATCCCCAAAAAGATTCTTTGATTTTTAAGAGTTGACTGACCCCATGCAACAAGGAGTTTACATGCACCTTTAACTTTTAAATAGGATCATCGAATTTGGTCAAAAATGAATCGGTTAGAAGAGAGGAGAGTATTTACTTGTAGGACGATCATTGGAGTAGTTTCATATAAATTAGTTTTAAATTTAGATGATAGTACTTTAATGAATCAATAATTGTGAAATTTTCTAAATGAAGAAAAATTAGTATATAATTGAATGAAGGGATTAGCATAAATAATTGAATCGAAATAAAATTTCTTCTAAAATCAAAGCAAGCTGTAGAAGAAAATGTAGACCGGCACGTGTTTGATAATTAATTAGCAACCTTAATTGGTCCAACCAAGAGCAATTAGGTTCCTTGTTTCCGTAGGTGGAATTTGAATTTCGAGACACATTTATTTTTCCAAGTGTTGTGATACACGTTTGATGGCTAATTGGGTTTTGTAAGTCAAACAAAAATCAACAATCTTATTAAAATTATGGATTCAGGTTTCCATGGTTGGAATAATTTATAATTATTAATATGTGAATTATTGTATTGGCTAATTATTTAATAAATTATGAGTTTAAACAAATTTGGTTTTGAATTAAATAATAAGTCCGCAACAAATTAGCCTTGGCCCTATTTGAAAATATGTTATATATATGAATCCTACAAGTTATCCTGTCAGGTGGATGTGTAATCTATATGGATCATCACAGAAGCTGTGGATTCTACAAAGTATTAAATTTATTGATTAATGTTCTAATTGATATACTTTTATCATCCATCCAATATCTCTATGAAAGCCGTTTTTTTTTTTTTGACCTGATGAAAGCCGTATTAAAACCACTGTATATTTTGGATCACAAACATTACAAACCAGGCTTTTCAGATCACAATTCTTCTAGAATACATTCGGTTATTAATATTAAATTAAATATAAGAAAAGAGACTTAAATTGTGTGACGTACATTGACAGAGAAGACAAATATTTATTTATCCACCGAACCTTTATTTAATTTGACGTTGAATCGCTTATGCGGACGAGAAGACACCCACACACACACATCCAGACTACCTGGTACATTGAATAAAGTATTTGTGTGGGTGAATTATGACTACCGACTGCAAATATTATATAATACTATCTGGTAATATAGAAGAGAATGTATTTCGACAAAATTTAATCATAAGAAAACGGTTTAGCTGTGACAATTTGATTGATCATTCAATATTTGACGGCATACCTAGCTACTTTAATTTACTCTATAGTACTATACATTTCGTAAATGAATATTTCTCCATTTAATTTGTTCCCAGCGAAGATTCTTTAAATGTTCAGAAAAAGTTTACCTCATTTAAGTAAAATCCAGAATTAAGAGCGACCATGAAAAGGAAAGTGTGATCTATATATGTATTAGTTTTATTATGGCATCCACTAAAATCACATCTTAATGATTAAAAAGTTGTTCAGAGAAAAGTTTTTTTACTCTTGATCCTGATAAAGTTTGAAAAAAAAAAATTTCAATATAAACTATCATTACATTGGCCAAGATTTTATCTTCCTCGTAAGTATTGAATAATTCAAATGTATTATTGGAATATAAAATTTTATTCAATATAAAAAGCTTTATTACTTGCTTATTGAATTTACTATTTAATTCTTTTAATTGATATGTTCTTCATTTAACATATTTTGAGATTTTTATTGTAGTGCTTTAAAAAGTTTGTTAGTGATAATTTTTATAAATATACTCATAAGTTAGAGTTTTCTCTCCTATCTCCAGAGCATAGAGTTTTCTCTCTGTATGGTCTGATAGTCACCCACTATGATGATTTGCAAGGAGTGCTTTTTCCTCCATTGAGTTCGCGTGCGCTTCATCGCCCACTATGGCTGAGCTTCCATGAGAGTGTTTTGTGTTTTACTTTCCTCACCTCCTCTTATTCTCTCCTCTATTTTCTTTTTCTTTGTTCTATTGTTCGTTCTCCAGGTGTCTTAGGAGACTAGGGTGTAATTAGGGTGCGATTATGCAAGGCGGTGAAGGGAGCTCTTGTAAAACAGAAATTTCATTTAGTTTGGAAGCATTCAACGACCGTTCCTATGCTAGCTGTAACGAAAATTCACAACTTATAATGACAATCACACTATTAACTGCAATTGTAAGTATTACCTTGTAGCGACAATTTGATCACAACTGTCGCTATATGTGTTCTGTTTTTTTAAAAAAAAAAATTTTGGTATGCTATACATCCTTAATTACAAAAACTTGCATTTATAGTACATAAACAGCAACTTCGAAGACAAGTTCATTCATATCTCTTGAATTTTTACATGTCTAATACAAATATCTATCTAATCATCTACTCTAATCTTAATTCTAAAAAGTAACTGGACCAAATATTCTATATATGTCCCCAACTCTTGTAAAATATGGCTCTAAACTATTAAAATGTTACAAATTTAAAAATATATACATGAATATTAATTCAAGTATAAGGTAAGCTATAAATAAATCATTTTTGAGAAATTATTATCTTCTCAAATGAGTAGGTAATACATTAAATGATAATTTCATATATAAAAATCATTATGTAATAACCACAATCTTCTGCTAAAAAAAAAACCACAATCAACATTTCTTGATTGTTGAGCACACTGTTAAAAAATTAAATCAATTCAATTAATAAATTAATAGTATAATATTTATTCTAATTCTAGAATATATTTAAAATGCTTACTTGTATATGCAACCACTTACAGCTTTTTTTTTTGTCAACTATATCCACTAACTTCCAATAATCAAGTAAGAATCTATTTATTAAATGTACACACTTAGAAAATATAAACTAGTCTATCTTTTGAAATTAAAAAAAAATTAACAACACAACAACTTACAAATTGACATTCCCCAGGCACTAAACCTCATTTGGCTAATTTCAACAAATGTCAATGGATAAATAACAATTATAATTCTAATTCATAACCAATTCAAGTTTTTTTTTTTCACAATCAAGCTATCAAATAATTACTAAATTAAAATATGAACCATTATTTTTTATTCTCAAATTTAAAAAAAATTGAAATCGAAACAGCTTAAAAATTGACATTTCCTGGGCACTCCTCATTTGTCCAATTTCAACACATCTAAATGGATAATCAACTATAGATAAAATCTACAATCAATTCAAGCTATTAAATAATTACCTAATTAAAATATGCACAACTATTTTATCTTTTGAAATTTTAGAAAAAAAAATTGATAGCATAGCAACTTATAAATTGACATTTTTTGGGTACTAAACCCTCATTTGTCCAATTTCAGCAAATCTCAATGAATAATCAATAATTATAAATAGAATCTATAATCAATTCAAGCTTCTTCTTTTTTTTTAACACATTGAAGCTATCAAATAATTACCCAATTAAAATAACAGAACAAGAGATAGAAAAAACCAAATTATCCTTATATCAAATGATATCATTTATATTAAAAAGAAATAAATAATTTGATAAAATATGTAAGGAGACAGAGCTGAACATGCTTAATGGGTGTTAAAAATTATGCCTAAAAATTTTATATCAAATTTATATTAAAAATAAATAATTATCTAATAAAAAAAATAGAAAAGAGAGCTAAACATGCACAAGGGTGTTAAAAATTAGGCCCAAAATTGATATTAAATTTATATTAAAAATAAATAATTAATATCATAAAAAATATAAGGAAAGAGGGCTGAACAAATAAGGACAAAAACTTTAAAAAAAATTAAAAGAATCAAAATACCTAGATTGATGCATGAAGGCGAGCTAAAGGCTGAAGAAAGAGCATGAGAACTAATGCGCGAGCTAACGGGGAAGAGGAGAAGCTGAAGGGCGGAGAGCAAGGAGTTGAGGGAGGAGAGAAATGAGCTAAAGAGGAGAAGGAGCTAAAGGCAAAGAGGGAGGAAGGAGCTGAAAGATGATTGAGCTACGAGCAGTTGATGAACCAATGATTGAGAGAAGAAGTTGATGATGGAGGGAGAGGAAGCTGAAGACATGAGCTAAAGGAGGAGGACTAGCTGAAGGAGCGAAAATTGAAAAACAACTGTGAGGTAAGTTGTAGGATAAATATGTGGCAATGAAGAGTACATGTAATGACAGTACCAAAGCAGAATTGTCGTTATATGGTTAACAATTAATATGTCTCTCTAAAGATAGATCATTCGTCAGACAATAAATAATATGTAATTATTTTAGTTAATATTACTGTAATAATAGGAATTGATTAATTATTCTAATATTTATCCAATATTAATATTATTTATATGGTTAACAATTAATATGTCTCTCTAAAGATGGGTCATTCGTTAGACAATAAATAATATATAATTATTTTAATAAATATTACTATAGTAATATGGAATTGATCTAATATTAATATTATTTACATTACTATTAAAAAATATTGTTTGTATCATACTTATACTATTTTTATTAGTATTAATTAATTAATAATATTTATTTATATTAATATTAATATCATTTATTTATTAAGCAATAATTAACCACAGGTTCGGTCAGGTGACCTGTCATTAATTGTGTTTCTCTAACGACAGGTACCTGTCGTTAGACAACATTAATATATAATACTATTTTATAAAATGTTACTTTAATTAATATAAAATTAATTAATTATTTTATATTTATCTAACTTTAATATTATTATTATTTATGTTACTATTAATAAAAATATTATTTATATTATACTTACATTATTTATATTATAATTAATTACTATTATAAATAATATTACATTTATATTAATATTAATATAATTTCATAATTGATAAATGAAAAATTAATTAACGAGCTGAGCTGTGGGGGATAAATTATAATATAATTAATTTATGCAATGCTAATTAATAATAGAACAATTTCTTATATAATTAAAAAACGTGCTGAGCTATAGGGATGAATTAACAATTTATTAATTTATAATTTAAAAATGACCTTATTAATTATAATTTTAATTACTTATATTCTAGAAATGTTGGGATCACAATCATGACACATCATTGACAAACTGTCGTTACATATTTATAAATAAACATATGGTATAATTAAAATTATAATATTAATTAATATTATATATGTTAATAATACTTTTAGTTGAATAAAAGTTGGGGGTTTAGTGACACTAACGACAGGTCTCCAGACATGTCGTCAATATAAAATTATCACGACAGTTAATTAATAAACTGTCGTTTAAGCCACATAAATATAATTAATAATAGAATTATTGCTTATATTAATAAAAAAAACGAGCTAAGCTGTTGGGGATAAATTAACAATTAATTAATGATAGGCCCGGACTTGTCATTAATAATACCTTATTAATTTATAATTTAATAATTATTTATATTTAGAGCTGTCGAGATAACAATCACGACATATCCTTGAGAAAATGTATTTATAAATAAACACATGATATAATTAAAATTATAATATTAATTAATATTTTACATGTTAATAATACTTTTAGATGATAAAAGCTGAGGGTTTCATTATATTATCGTCAGGTCCTCACATACCTGTCGTTAAATGTTATAAAATATAACATAATAATA